>NW_022589749.1:9834656-9920085 GCF_004348235.1 Phoca vitulina
TCCTCCCTCTCATGCTCTCTGTCTCTCATTCTCTCTCTCTCAAATAAATAAATAAAATCTTTAAAAAAAATAAAAATAAAAAATAAAAAGCAAAGAATCTGAAAGGTTAGTCATGAATCTTCCAGCAAGAAGAGTTGTGAGGGGCGCCTGGGTGGCTCAGTTGGTTAAGTATTCGACTCTTGGTTTCAGCTTAGGTTGTGATCTCAGGGTTGTGAGATCGAGTCCCATGTGGGGCTCCACACTCAGCAGGGAGTCTCCTTGAGTTTGTCTCTCTCCCTCTGCCCCTCCCTCGCTCCTTCTCTAAAAAAAAAAAAAAGGAATTGTGAACAGACCTTCTCTCCGGTGGATCTCATGGCTTCACCTCTTCCCCGATTGCCTCAGACCGCCCAGGACCTTTCATTCTTTTCCCATTGACCTTCCCGCAGCTTCCAAGGGACCTTTCTCACCACACTCTCTCTCACTGGGATACCTTTCCCCACTGAGTCATCTGGTTGCCTCCTTTGCAATCTTCAGGGCTAAGTTCAGGAGTCACTTCCTCTGAGAAGCCCTCCCTAATCCCCGAGGTCAGGATGAAGCCCTTGGGCTCTCCTGCAGACCCCTATGCTTACCACATTCACAGTTACTCTGAATGGTCATTTGATTTTTTCCCTTGGTTTCTACAATAGAACCCACAGGATCAGGGGCTGGGTTTTCCATTTGTGTTTCTACTGTGCCTGGTACGGAGCTGGTGCCTAATAAATGTTCCTTGAAAGATGGAATGAATGAATGAATGAATGAATGAATGAATCTTTTCAAGGGATAAAATATTAACCCCTTCCCACTCCTATTGTATCATCACTGGAAGGTGAATATGGTTAGGTCTATACGTGAACCCATCTGTTTGTTCTACTTCATCTCAACCCGTGTGTGTGTGTGTGTGTGTGTGTGTGTGTGTGTGTGTGTATAAATACATATATAAAATTTAGGGCCCTAGCTTCATGGATGAGCTCAAAAGGGTCCTGTGTTGACTCAAACAAAGCTGTAATCCTCGTCCTTACAGTTTCTGAAGAACACTTGATAAGATTTCTTTTCCATCACATTCTGTGAATTTAAAAAGGGAAGAGAAATCGGAGCCTAAACTATGTTTGGGTTTTTCATTTTTCCCTCTTTTTTGTTTGTTCTTGCTGTTTTGTTTTTGTTTTTGTTTTTGTTTTGTGAGAACCTCTGCTTACCCTGAGCTTCTGGACTTTTTACACTCTTTTTCCTTGGAGGGTAAAGTCTTCACGAATCACACACAGGATGTGGCCTTGCTTTAGGAAACCATTTTTATTAACATGAAGCAACAAAGGAGGAGCAGTCCGGGAAAGAATTATGAGCAGGGATAGAATCCAAAGCAGAAGTGTGAGCTTCCACAGATTTCCTTCAGGAGGATATATGGTTCTTTGATGCGGATAAGAATCCTGCTTCCACTCCTTCCCAGGCAGCTGGGGAGCGGGAAATTCGGGTAGTGATAAAAGAGCAGCTACTCAGGGACTCTGAACCCTGAGGGAAATGACTTCTTTGCCTCAGCATCTTTGTGTGCAAACTGCATTAATGTCAGAAGTCATAATATTCAGTCCTTCCTGCCAGACACAGCACCTCATGCTTTGTCTACACTTGTTTATTCATTCAAATATTTATTGAGCACCTACTATGTGTGGGCATTCTTCTAGGCCCTGGGGAGGACGTAACAGTGAACAGAATCCCTATGCTTCGGGAGCTTACGTTTGTGGAATCTGCCCACCAACCTCTTGAAATCCACATTATTGTTCCTCCTGCTTGACATATGAGGAAATGGAAGCTGAGTGTTGAAATAAAATCTGCCCCCAGATCACACAGCTAGTAAGTGGTCAAGTTGGGATTCAAATTTAGGTTCGTCAGACTTTCCAGAGCCAATACTTTTCATCACTGGGCTGTGCGGTGTCTCTGCAAAAGGGAATAGAAAAGACAGCCGATAGGGGTGTTTCAAGGCCCAAAGAACTAAAAGCTGGGAAGGTCATCTGGCGCAGAGAGTACCCTGGAAATTTGAGAAAGTGTAAACAAAAGAGCCAAGAACGATTCTCAGCACTCTTGTGGCTTGAGAACAGAGCTAAGGTTGGCTTGGACTCCTTCGCCCCAATACAGGGCAGAGGCAGCCTATCATTCCATAGAATCATCTAGTTTTGAGGGCCCCAGGTACATGTGTGGGAAATTCATGTGCGTAAGGGACATTACCCTTTCCACCCTTTGGTGTTTGAACAGAAGCCTGAAACAAGAGGAATATACTGATGTTTGCCATGAACAGGTCTAGAAACTATATTCACTGAGGGGGTGAGAGGGTTAACCTCTCTGTTTGCCCTCCCCCCAAATACTTTGCTGTCACACAGGAATTGACTAAGGACCCTCCAAGTAAAAGGGATACTAGCACAGTGCCCAGCACAGAATATGCATGCAGTAGATACTTGGAGAATGAATGAATAAATAATCTCAACTCATAGTCACATAACAAGCGGTCAAAAGGAATCATACTGGACTCAGCACTTCCCAAAGGCCAACAGGATTTTTTCCAAGCACTCAGCTCCCGCTGGAAAAATCAGGCCAGGTAAGCACAGCCCCCCAGCACCTCCTCTGAAATGCAAAGACTTGCAGAAAAATGTGGAGCTCCGAGAAGAGCAGATTGTTTTGCTGCCGTTCTTCTTGGGCTACTGAGAAATCAGAATCGTACCGAGGGGCCCTGTGAAGATGACAATCATCAGGATCAAGACATCTCCCTCTAAAGAGCCTCACTCAGCCTGAAATAAAGCTATTGACTTACTCTGGTGTCTGCTTTCCAAAACAAGTAACGACTTAAGGTCAGAGGATGGGAAATACTGCTAAGTCATTAAGTTCACCGACTCCCCCAGAGAAAGAACATGACTGGTTTACACATTGATGCCTGTTTCCTTAGCCGTTTAAAACTACACAGGAGCCGGGCTCTTCCCATGGCCCCATCCAATACACACAAGCCCCATTTCATGCACGTCTTGTCCCGTCGTTGTAATCGGGTCATAGAAAGGCAACTGACTCACTTCTCAGCTGGAACCTTCCAAAAGGGCATAGTAACCTAGATTCCGTTTCCAGACAGAGTGAGGAGGATACAGCTAAGGAAGGGCAGCATTTTCAAAGCCTCTCCCCCCCTTAGCACGAACTATTTCTAGGTCATCAGTCTGTCCTCCTTGGTTTTGTCTGCCTGTTTCAGTGCCATTCGGCACAGTTGGAGATCCTACTGCATGTCGGGCTGGCTCTGGAAGCCATTTGCCATGCTGACACAACTCTTGCGACAGAGGTTTGAAATTGCCATCTCTTCCGGCCTCTGGGTCTTGGAGCGTCCTGGACTCTTAGGTCTCAAACTGCAGATTTTGAGCTTGGTGTAGAATTTGGGGAACGAGGGACTCGAAAAATAATACACCAGGGGGTCCAGCATGCTGTTCATGTAGGTGAAGCTGAGGGTGACATGGAGGGCTACATGGACCAAGGGGTCACAGGCGCTCGAGGGCACCGTCCAGAGGAAATAGAGTCTGGCCGACACGCTGGGCAGGTAGCACGTGACGAACACAACGGCCACCACCATGATGAACCGGGTAGCCTTCTTCATCCGAGTCTGCCTGGCCAGCTGCCGCCTCTGCTTCAGGCTCCACACGATCTTGAAGGAGCAAAACAGGATGATGCCGAGGGGCAGGAAGAACTCGAGCTGGAACATGATGTCGTGCCAGCCGTTGGCTGACTCCATGATGAAGCTCTCACAAGATATGGTCTTCTCATGCACGCACAGATGGTTCTCCATCAAAAGATAGAGAGTCCCCAGGATGACCATGGTCCAAAGGGCACAGACGATGCCAGCCGCAGTCCGGTTGGAGATGGTGTTCACCATGTGGTGGGGGTGGACCACTTTGAAGTACCTGTCCACGGCCACCACTGTGAGGAAGATGATGCTCCCCGCCCTGTTCATGGCCAGCATGAAGAGGGCCACCCGACAGGGAATGTCCTCGAAGGCCCATTGCCTGTGTCTCCAGTAGTAGTCGGTCCGGAAGGGCAGGCAGATCATGAGAAGGAAGTCGGCCACAGCTAGGTTAAAAAGGTAAATAGTGCTCGGCTTCCAGGTCTTCATGTGAAAGCAGAAACCACACAGGGCGACACCATTGCCCAGCGCGCCAAGCACAAAGGCCAGGATCAGCAGCGGCGGCATCACCTGGGAGATGGGGTCCCCCTCGATGAGGCAGCACGACCCGTTGTCCATGGTGGACAGAGGACGGGGGGCGTTCTGCGTGCCGGGTGGCCCCGGGAGTCCCCGCAAAGTCACAGATGCTCCCCTGAATGCTACCCACTCACCTGGCCGCTGGTTTTCTGACTTCTTCACCCCGGGATGCAGGTCCCGACTGCACGTGTGGGTGGACACAGCCACCGCTAGGCGAGCAGGGACTTCAGCCAGGAGACGAGAGACTCCGGGAGGTCCTTTCTCGGCTGGCTGTCCCACGCTACCTGTCTCCCCAGCAGGTGAAGCACGGAGCACGGCCGGGCTGTGACACGCAGGTGGTCATTTCTGGGGCGCGGCAGGTGGGTCCGGTGAGATTCATGCCCTAGAGCTGTCGCTGGGTCCAGCCCTGCAATGGTTTTTCTTTCCAGCCTCACTCTTGCTCTTCGGACTCCTGTGCTGGGGAGCATGCAGAGCTGCCCAGAAGGCACGAAAAAAGCTTGTTTGTCCTCCCTCCCGGCGGAGAAATACAAACATTTCCTGGAGCTGTTCTGGGCCTCTGCCTTTGCTTTCCTCCCCTAACCTTTTGCCTGACTGCCCCGTTCTCTCCCCATCCCATGGGGCTCTCCCAGGCGGTGCCAGAGCGGGAGGCTTTGCTCCAGAGCTCCTCAGAGCCATTTCCTCTGCCCACACCCCAAAAGACAACACTCAAAACTCAGAAGGGTCTGTGGAGGAAAAAAAGCTCTAAAAACAGCACTTGCTGGGTGTTAGAAACATTCTGTGAGGCACGTCTTCTTCCCTTCCCTCCATTCATACCTCCTGCCCTTTGCATCCTTCCCTGGGCCCAAGTGACCGGTTGCATAACTAGCAAGACCATGCAATGGATCTGAGGTCACCTCTCATGTGTCTGTCTCCATACAACTGCCTCTTGGGGAGCCAGTTCCTCTCTCTGCTGTTTGCAAAAGAGGCTTTGGCTCTGAGTTTCTCACTGGCTGTTCAAAAAAGCCAAATACCAAATGATAGATATGTTTTTAATTTTAACTACGTGCAGAGCCCGTTGGTGGGGCAAGTGAGGGTCGGGCAATTGGTCAAGGAGTCTATCTCTAAAATAATCACGGGTAAAATTAGACTGCACCCAAGAGCAGAGTCTTTGCTAAAATTTCCTATCCTTTGGCTTTAGAGGTGATCTGTCTGCCCTCTGCCTTTCAGCTCCCAGCTCAGGAAAGGGGTACGGGAGCGGGAAATGCGTTGAGAGAATGCATATACTCCTTCCAGAAGCTGATTTTTTTTTTTAAGAGTTTATTTATTTATTTATTTGACAGAGAGAGAGAGCACAAGTAGGGGGAGCAGCAGAGGGAAAGGGAGAAGCAGGCTCCCGGCTGAGCAAGAAGCCTGACGCGGGACTCGATCCCAGGACCCCGAGATCATGACCTGAGCTGAAGGCAGACACTTAACTGACAGAGCCACCCAGGCGCCCCTTTTCAGACGCTGATTAAAGCAAAGGTCTTCCCACCGAATCCCGGACTCCAGATCAGCCCAACCACATTCCCCCCACCTCACCATGACTGTTGCCACCTCCCACCTGTGGAAACTATTCAGAGAGTTCCCTGACTGGTTTCCTTTCCTCTAATCTATTCCCTGTAATTTCTCTCCCACACCACCATGTGATTTTTCTAAAGCACAGATGGGATCATATCCTTTTTAAAAAAAAACTTCAGGGGCGCCTGGGTGGCTCAGCCGTTAAGCGTCTGCCTTCGGCTCAGGTCATGATCCCGGAGTCCTGGCATCGAGCCCCGCATTGGGCTCCCTGCTCCGCGGGAAGCCTGCTTCTCCCTCTCCCACTCCCCCTGCTTGTGTTCCCTCTCTCGCTGTGTCTCTCTCTGTCAAATAAATAAAATCTTAAAAAAAAATTTAAATTAAATTAAAAAAACTTCATTCACTCCCTCCAAGCTGCCACGGCGATTGCTATATGGCCTGTGAGCTAGACTGGGTTCTAAAGCCAGTTGGATTTGGGCCACACGTTTTAAAAACTTAGGACCATCCTATAAAAACCTGGATTTCCAGACTCTCTTGGAAAACTGGAAGATCTGGCTGCTGTGGGCCAACAATCACACATAGTAACAATCAGCTGGAGCTGAGAGTAGCTGCTCCCCTGAGACAGGGTAAGCATTCTCCATTTTGCCCCAGTCCCCACCACTCCCTATTACCTGGTCAGCTTCACTCATTTATGTGCCTGGTCTCTGTGGGATTTTAAGTTTGCCACCTCTGCTCTAGGCTAAAGGTCACATTCCTCAGATTGGTATACAAAGCCCTTCACAGATGGTTCCCCAACTACCTTTCCAATGTCATCCTCCTACTTTTTCTCCTCACACTTTACTTGTTAGTCTCATGACTTCTAATAAATAAGTGTGTCCATCGAACATGTTCACTTAGCTCCCCCACTAATCCAAGAGGTCTTGGGAGATAAAGTCCATGTTCTTGGTGAATACCTTAATATGGTCAGGCTGGATTTTTCAACAAGTGGAAAATATTCTTCATTCTGTGTGAGCAGACACTGTCGAGATTCTTGTAAACATGAGTGTTTCCCTTTTCTCAAATGACTAACACGTGCCTCCTTTTTCCACGTTCTTGCCAAATCACCTTCTCTTTCTCTTTGACTACAGAATTCTCTGGAAGGCAAGGATTAAGGAAGAAAGGTTTCCATTTCCCTGAAAATCTGCTATTGATGATAGGGGAGGCTGTGGTGTGTGGGGCAGGGGCATATGGGAACTCTCTGTACCTTCCTCTCAATTTTGCTATGAAGCTAAAACCTCTCTAAAAAAAGAAGTAGTCTGGGGTATCTGGGTGGCTCAGTGGGTAAGCATCTGTCTTTGGTTCAGGTCATGATCCCAGGGTCCTGGGATTGAGTCTCACATCAGGCTCCCTGCTCAGTGGGAAGCCTGCTTCTCCCTCTGGCGCTCCCCCCTGCTTGTGCTCTCTCTCTCTCTGTCAAATAAATAAATAAAATCTTTGAAAAAAATAAAATAAAGAAATAGTCTTAAAAAATTCAGACCAAATTTTATTACTGATCTTTTTTTACTCCTAGCTACTGATCACAAAGCCTAATGCAAATTGAGGCTTTATTGATTTAAGAATGCATAGTCAATGAACCTATAAGGTGTTTTTGCTAGATGCTTTAGGATCCCCCAAATGAGGAAGATATTATTCGCTGTCTGGAGCTGAGTGTTTAGTAGGGAAAATAAGACAACTATGTAAGTAACAATTTTAAGAAGCACATTGAATAAGCAGATTGAGGTAGTATTTTTCAAAATGTAGTAGACACACCACAAATGATATGTGAGGTTATTGTGGATGATCCGGTGTAAAATACATACATATTTTGACTTTGTAGCTACAACTTTACTTTAAAAATCTGTTTCAAAAACATCCAACTGGTCCACCAGAGTTTTATGAATAAGGGGAATAAGGGAGAGCTGTTAAAATCTGTAGGGGCAGAAATGAAAGGAACAGACATTCCAGACCAAATGAAGAGTGTGGAAGAAGTAAGAAGAGAGGCATTTGAGGCGTTTGGAATCTGGAGTCCACGTCACAGAACCATGAGGAATAAAACAGTCCACGTCGAGTGGAGCTGTTTTACGAGACATTTGGAACTCAGTGGGAGTAGGGAGCCATTTTGGAGTGAGCGGCATCGTGAAAGATCAGGGGAATGGTTGACAAAGAGAGAAAGGGGAGCAACAGGCTTTTGTCATCCCCCTTCTCCTGCCTGCTCTGGAGCCATGGAGCTGCCCACAGCTGCCCCCAGGAATTCTTTAGGCTCAAACCCATGTGTTCCCTCTAGTGTGGTCTGTGGTGAGCCACAGAACGGGCATCACCGAGGAACGCGGGCCTCCAGATCACTGAAACCCACTCCCTCAAGTACCAACACTGAAGAAAAAGGTTTCTCATCCTCTTCCTCAGATTCCACACCAGACAAAGGGAACGCTTAGCACCATCCACGTAGCACAAGCCCTAAGCTTGGTTCCCTCTTCTTCCTCACGAACCACAGTCCCCAATCTGTCAGCATATGCCCTAAATCTCTCTCCACCCGCGTTGCTACCACTTTGGCTGATCCGAGATTCTGGAGGAATGGGACCGTCTCCTGATGGGTCCTCCTGCCTCCTGCCTTGCTCCTCCTCCAATCCATTGTCCAAAATTCAAATCTGATGAGGATACTCACTTGGCTGAATGCTCCAGCGGCTCTCCCGTTGTCCTTAGCAGGGAATTCAAGATGACCGACAAGGCACGGCAGGAACTGGTCTGGACACCTCCCACAGCAGCGGTACTGTGTTTAGTATCCAAAGGCTGTCTTATGGAAACTTCTGGGGACATCCTTCCTTTCCCCAATCCTGGATAACTCCTCTTTTGTCAGCCTCAGCCTAGACCAGCATCTTCCAATAAAACTTTCTACAATGATGGAAATGCTCTGTAATATACATGTAGCTATTGAGCCCTTGAAATGGGGCTAGTGGAACCTGAATTTTCAATATTATTTAATTAATTTAAAGTTTAAAAGCCATATGTGGTTTGTGACTAACCCACTTCCTACAAGTGCCAAGCCTTCTGTGAATCTCCTTCTCCAGTCTGGGTTAGGCCCTCTTCTCAGCCCCACTTCTGGTACCCATGTGATTACCACACATTATTATTATTTTTTTTTTTTTTTTAAAGATTTTATTTCTTTTTTGACAGAGAGAAACACAGCGAGAGAAGGAACCCAAGCAGGGGGAGTGGGAGAGGGAGAAGCAGGCTTCCCGCGGAGCAGGGAGCCTGATGTGGGGCTCGATCCCAGGACCCCGGGATCATGACCTGAGCTGAAGGCAGACACTTAACGACTCAGCCACCCAGGTGCCCCTACCACACATTATTATTATTATTATTATTTAAAGATTTATTTATTCATTTTGGAGAGGGAGAGCGTGCCCTCGAGTGTGGGGAGGGGCAGAGGGAGAGAGAGAAACTCCAAGCAGACTTCCCGCCTGTGGAGCCCAAAGTGGGGCTTGATCCCAGGACCCCAAGATCACGACCTGAGCCGAAATCAAGATAGCCTGCCAACCAACTGAGCCACCCAGGCGCTCCTTATCACACATTATTTACCTGTGTGTTTCCCTCTGCCTCTGTCTCTCTAAAGACATGCACTGGATTCAGCTTTGCATGCCCAGGATGCAGCCCAGTGCC
Source organism: Phoca vitulina (assembly GCF_004348235.1). Classification (NCBI taxonomy): domain Eukaryota; kingdom Metazoa; phylum Chordata; class Mammalia; order Carnivora; family Phocidae; genus Phoca; species Phoca vitulina. Next base: position 9,844,096 of record NW_022589749.1, read on the forward strand.
TGACCCCAAGGGGACACTCAGTAAGTACACCTTGAATAAATGAATGACCTAATGAACAAATGAGTGTAGACCTCTGCAGTTTACTTATTCTCCCAGCTGTGAGGAGACACCACTGAACAGGAAAGGCAGGTTGAAAAAACTTCAGAACACACCTGCCAGACTGAGGGGGCGCGAGCTGGGGCTCCTGGGCCCTGCATGCCTCCTTCTCCAGTGTTTTCTGAAATGACATCTCACTCTATATGTGACAGGGGTAGGAAGTGGACAATCCCGTGGGGGCCGCCTGGCTCGCGTCAGGAGGAGGAACAATCCATGGAGTGGGGTGCTGGAAAGACATCTTCCCCCTGTGTGTCCCACGTCTGATGCGGGATGTGGGCGATTTTGTTTCCACGTCAAGCAAGGCTCTGTGCCCCCAGCTGGGGGTCCCACAATTCAACTCAGTTCAGACACTAATTAGAGTTAGTGCAGACCCTACAAGTTACAGGCTCCGTCTCATGGGACTGCCACCCCCCACTTCAGATGACAATTGCAAGTTGTAGGTTCCTGGGTTGCCCACAATTTCTGTCTGACTTGGCTACAACTTGAGGTTCCCATGACCCCTCTTTGGATTCGATCATATGCTAAAGCAGCTAATAGAACTCAGGAAACACTTACTTGTTTACCAGTTTATGATATAATAAAGGATGTGATAAAGGATACAGATGAACAGCTGGATGAAGAGGTACATAGGGCGAGGTCTGGAGGAGCTTCTGTCTTCATGGGGTTGGGGTGTGTCACCCTCCTGGTTCATGGAGGCTCACCAGCCCAGAAGCCCCCAACCCCATTCTACTGGGATTTTTATGGAGGCCTCATCATATAGACAGGATAGATTATTAACTCCATTTCCAGGCCCTCTCCCGTCTCTGGAGGATGGGGGTGGGGAGGGGTTGAAAATTGCAAGCTTTTAATCATAGCTGGGTCTTTCTGGGGACCAGCCTCCCTCTAGGAGCTCACCAAGAATCGCCTCATTCGAACAAAAGACACTCCAGGAAATTCCAAGGGATTTAGGAGCTCAGTGTCAGATGCTCCCATTACTCAGGAAATTCCAAGAGATTTAGGAGCTTTGTATCAGGAACCAAGGGCAGAGAGCAATATACATATTTCCTATTATTTCACAGGTAGAAATCCAGGGGCCCTGCTTCCCCAAAATGCCTTTCCTAGTGAGGGCCCTTAGTATGGGACTGTATTAGCTTCCTGGGGCCGCTCTAACAAATTATCAGAAGCTGGGGGAGCTTAAAGCAGCAGAGATGTATTGTCTCACAGTTTGGGAGACTAGAAGTCTGAAATGAAGGTGTCAGCAGGGTTATGCTCCCACCAAGGATTCTAGGAAAGAGCTTGTATCTTGTTTCTTCCAGCTTCTGGTGGCTGTCCACACTCCTCGGCCTGTGACCACAGCACCCCAGTCTCGGCCTCCAGGGTCCCATGGCCTTCTCTTCGTGCCTCTTATAAGGACACTTGTCATTGGATTTAGGGCCCAGATAATCCAAAATGATCTCATCTCAGGATCATTAACTTAATTACATGTGCAAAACCCTTTTCCCAAATAAAGTCATATTCTCAGTTTTCAGGGGCGAGGATGTAGACATATCTGTTGTGGGGACGGCGACCATTCAACCCACAACCACAGCCCACTGCCCAGCCCATGGCAACCCATTGACCTTTCTAGTGTCAATGTCTGCATCCTTGAATTCCTTTCTCTACCCAACTATTTCAAAATGTCCTCTCTGGAAGGGAGGAGGAATTACTGACCAGATTTAAGGACTGAATGATTTACCCTATGTTTTGTTTGTGTTGCTCTGTGAGGCTCCAGCCCAGGAGAAAGCTGGGGGCCCAACAGTTAAGCAGAGGGACATGGATTGCTTCACTGTGTGATGGGTGGGGAGGGGTTACCCTGATCTGAAACAAGCTCTAACAGGAACTTCCTGGCCATTTCAAAATGAGTCTTAAAAATTGCAGACAATGGTTTTTGTGTACATATAAAGTGTAAGGGAAATTGAAGAGAGAGGGAGAAATTATAGAGTCAAAGAGCTTTAAGAGACATATTGACCAACTGTTTGTAATCTGGCTCAATTGTAACGGTTAAAACGTATGAGGCATTTGGGGAAATCTGAACACTGATTGGCTAACTAAGGAATGATTGCTAAATTATTGTCAATATGATAATGGTATTTCGGTTGCGTTTAAACAAATAGCTCCTAATCTTTTTGAAATACTGAAATACGTGTAGACAAAATGATATGATATTTGGGATATGATTCAAAGGAGTCCAGTAGGAGGGGGGCAGAAATAAGAAAGGAGAGGTTATGAGTTTTTGATTGTCGTAGCTGGATTGCGGGGACATTCATTGCCTGTTCTCCCTACTCGTATGTATTTCCCATAATAAAAGGTAAAAAAAAAAAATTGAAAGCAACTTAAATCTTTATCAGTGGGGAATAAGATAAATTATGGTGACTTCATTCAATAAAGTACAGTGGACTTACTTTTTTTTTAAGACTTTATTTATTTATTTATTTGAGAGAGTGAGCTAGAGAGAGAGAGCACAAGCTGCATGGGGGGGTGGGTACGGCTGAGGGAGAAGCAGACACCCTGCTGAGCAGGGAGCCAAATTCGGGGCTTGACCCCAAGACCCTGGGATCAAGACCTGAGCTGAAGGCAGATGCTTAACCCGCTGACCCACCCAGGCGCCCCATACTGTGAACTTACTTGAAAAAACAACAACAGCAACAAAAAAGTAGCATTCATTTGTATAACAATCCCTTGGGCCAGGCCCTGTTCTAAGCATCTCTGCTATCCATAGAGAATGAGACTGAGTTATGAGTACTGACCCAGAAAGATGTCCGAGATAGGTTGTTAAGTGTAAAACAAAAACAAAACACCAAAAATGCATCTCAATTTGTGTAGCATAATCCCATTTTTGGAAGTTAAAAAATCATAGATAGGCCCTCGTATATGGCTGAAAGGAATGTATAATAGTTTAGCTGTTGTGAAAAACAATTTAGGGCTTCCTCAAAAAGTTAAACATAGGACTACCATATGACCCAGCAATTCCACTCTTAGCTATATACTCCAAAGAACTGAAAACAGGACTCAGACAAATATTTGTTCATGAATGCTCACAGCAGCACTAATCACAATAGCTAAAAGGTGGTGTGATGATTTCTTTCATATGTCAACTTGGCTATACCCACATATTTGGTCATATATTTAAGATGTTCTGTGAAGGTGAATCTTGGATGAGATTAACATTTAAATTGGTGAACTTTTAAAGCAGACTGCCCTCTATGATGTGGATAGGCCTCATCCAATCAGCTGAAAGCTTTACTAGAATGAAGTCTGACCTCCCCCCAGGCAAGAAGGAATTCTGCCAGCAGATGGCCTTCAGACTTGACTGCAACGTCAGCTCTTCCCTGGGACTCCAGCCCGCTAGGCTCTCCTGAAGGTTTTGAACTTGCCAGTCTCCACAATTGCATAAGCCAATTCCTTAAAATATATCTCTCTCCAAATATATACATATCCTCTTTGTTCTGTTTCTCTGAAGAACTGTGACTCATGCAGGTGGAAACAACCCAAATGTTCATCAACAGATGGGTGGATAAACAAATCGCGGTATATGCATACAAAGGAAAATCATTCCACCATAGAGGGATGAAGTACTGATTCATACTACAAAGTATGTGCGCCTTGAAAACATTTTAAGTGGAACAAGCCAGACACAAAAAGTAGCATATTGTATGATTCTGTTCATATGAAACATCCAGATTAGATAAATCATGGAGACAAAAAGTAGATTAGTGTTTCCCAGGGACTGAATATGGGTAAAATGGGGAGTGACTGCTTAACGGGTACGGAGGGGGTGATGTAAATGTTTTGGAACGAGATAGAGGTGATGTTTACACAACAATGTACTAAATGCCACTGAATTGTACACTTTATTTTATTTAAAGACTTATTTATTTATGTATTTGATAGAGAGAGACACAGGGAGGGTGGGAACACAAGCAGGCGGAGTGGGAGAGGGAGAAGCAGGCTTCCCGCTGAGCAGGGAGCCCGATGTGGGGCTCGATCCCAGGACCCTGGGATCATGACCTGAGCCGAAGGCAGACGCTTAACGACTGAGCCACCCAGGCGCCCCTGAATTGTACACTTTAAATGGTTAATTTTATGTGAATCACAACTCAAAAAATATGTATATACAATTTAAAAACCTGGAATAATACATATTCTCAAGTTAGACTGCTTGGGTTTAGTTAATTCTCTCACTTTTTGGTTGTGATATCTTACAAGCTACTTCATTTCTCTAAGGCTCAATTTGTTCATGTGAAATGGAAACAATGTTACCCACATCACTCTAATATGAAGGCAAAATGAGTTAATCTAGGTAAAGTGCTTAGAACAGGGCATAACACAGTGTGGATGCTATATATGGTTTAACTAATATCTCTAATATGCATCAAACTTTTTTTTTTTTTTTAAGATTTTATTTTTAAGTAATCTCTATACCCAGTGTGGGACTCAAACTTGCAACTCCGAGATCAAGAGTCACATGCTCTACCCACTGAGCCAGCCGGGTGCCCCCCGTACCGAACTGTTAGTAGCACTCTGGAGAGGGGGAAACTTCCATTTTTTACTATACAGACTTCTGTTTTAATTTTTTTTTTTTAATTGAGAGACAGAGAGAGCGAGTGTGCACATGTGAGGAGGGGGTGGGGGTGGAGAGGGGCAGAGGGAGAGGGAGGGAGAATCTCGGGCAGGCTCCACGCCCAGCTCAGAGCCCGTCATTGGGCTTGATCCTCACAACCCTGAGATCATGACCTGAGCTGAAATCAAGAGTCAGGTGCTTAGGTGACTGAGCCACCCAGGAGCCCCAGTAATATTTTCATAATAAAAGAGAGATATAGGTAAATGTACTGCAACATGACTCAGACTATCAAGGAGCTTTGGGCCCTTTACATGAGGGAGTGGGAGGGTCTTTGGTTAGACTAAGCAAAGACAGGTTTCACTGCAAACTTAAAGCGCTGCCCATCATGATAACATTGTATCATCTTTGTAAATTAGTCTTCCTCTATGTTGAATATTTATGGGCCTCCTGTGGCAGAACTGGTTGTGTCCCTTGTCAGTCCTGCATTGCAAGAAGAGCAAATGACCTTATTAAACATCTGCTTTTTGGAGAAGCAGAACAGGTTGGTCTCCATTAGCCTCTGTCATGCCTGCTCCTTGCCTATTATCTCAGTCCGCCTGCCCTTTCTCCCTTTGAGCAGGGCTTCTGGGACCAAGAGCTCATATGATGGGGTTCTTAGATGCTGTTTTTGCCTTCCCAGCATCCATGTGCCCTCCTTTGCCATTAACACCCTGATTTCCTTTAGTGATCCCTCCATCCCTGAGGTTTGACCATCTCTGAGGTTTGGGAGGATTTGGTTCCATCCTTTGGCTTGAGGAATGCGCTTGTGCCCTGGCCTGGCAAATCAGATAATTTCATCCCCACCCCATAGGTGATTGGCTCAGGGGTGGGCACAGGACTTGAAAGGCTAATGATTCAGTGTCTTAGTCCATTTGGGCTACTGTAGCAAAATACCATAGACTGGGTGGCTTACGAACAACAGAAATTTATTTCTCACAGTTCTGGAGGCTGGGAAGTCCAAAGTCAAGGTGCCATCAGGTTCACTGTCTGGTGAGGGTTTGCCTCCTGGTTCATTGCTGGCTGTCTTCACTCTATGTCATCACATGACAGAAGGAGGACGGGAACTCTCTGGGGTCTCTTTTATAAGAGCACTAATCCCATCATAAGGGCTTCACCATCATGACCTAATCACCTTCCAAAGGCCCTGCCTCCTGTTACCATCATATGTTAGTATTTCAACATAGAAATTTTTTGAGGACACAAACATTCAGGAATCCTGGCAGATAATAACTTGAGTTGCTGTAACTATTGGAAAAGATAATCTCTCTTTCTTCGGGGATCGCTAAACTAGCAGAAACTAACCTAAGTATTTAGGGAATGTGAGGAAAGCATAGGGAAGGAGCCAAGAGATGAAAAGAGATGGTTTCCTTTAAAAAAAAAAAAAACAACATTTAAGGGGGACACCTGGGTGGCTCAGTTGTTAAGCATCTGCCTTCGGCGCCAGTCATGATCCCAGGGTCCTGGGATCGAGCCCCATGTCTGGCTCTCTGCTCAGCAGTGAGTCTGCTTCTCCCTCTTCCCCCGCTTGTGTCACTCTCTCTCTGTGTCAAATAAATATATAAAATCTTTTAAAAAAATAAATAAAAATAAAAAAACATTTAAATTTGAAATAATTTCACGCTTACATAAAAGCTGCAAGTCCAGTACAAAGTAAGTCCCATACATTTACCCAGAACTACCAAACATAAACACTTTTCACATTTGCTTTTGTTCTCTGAGAGAGATAGATTCTTTTTTTTTTTTTTAGATTTATTTATTTATTTTAGAGAGAGAGGAGCAGGGGGAGGGGCAGAGGGAGAGAGAGAGTCTTAAGCAGACTCCTCGCTGAGTGGGGAGCCTGACACGGGGCTTGATCTCCAGACTCTGAGATCATGACCTGAACTGAAACAAAAAGTCGGATGCTTAATTGATTGAGCCACCCAGGCGCCCTGAGATAGATTCTTGAATATGTTGTTTTATCTCTAGGATCTAGCCATGCCTGAAACTGGAATCTGCTCCTCGATTCTAAACCAGTTTGCACATCAAAGATCCAATTGCTCTTGAGAGAACAATTGTTGAAGGATATCCCTCCTTCAAGAAAGAAAGATGATAAGTAAAAACTCTCTTTTCAGAAAAAAAAAAATGATTTTTTTTTTCAATTTAGACCAAGGCTAACAGATGAAGAATTTATTAGTTTTAAAGGTAGCTCATATGGCTTGGGAATAAACTGAGCCCAATTCACTAAGCAGTTCTCTTCCATGGGCATCTCGATCCACTGGTATGTTGAATTCAGTGGTGTGTATGGTATATGTCTGGTAATTTATTGCTAATAGGTATGAAAGTATTAGAATTTGAAATTTTATTTAACAAATGAGACAGATGGAAGGTTAAACCTATGATGTTTCTCTTTGGGCCAGGCCTTGTTCTTTTTTTTTTTTTTAAAGATTTTATTTATTTATTTGACAGCGAGAGAGAGAGAGAGTGAGAGAGAGTGCACAAGCAGGGTGGGAGGCAGAGGGAGAAGCAGACTCCCCAGTAAGCAGGGAGCCCAATGCAGGGCTCGATCCCAGGACCTTGAGATCATGACCTGAGCCAATGGCAGATGCTTAACCGACTGAGCCACCCAGGCACCCTTGGGCTAGCCCCTGTTCTAAGAACTCTAAAATGCCTTCTTGAGTAGGAGAGAAAAAAAAAACAAAAAAACAAGTGATAATCCATTGAATCTGCCATAGTTCATAGCAACCTATCTTACACATGAATTGTAAGTAATTGTGGAATTTATGAATTATTACTTTTTAAAAAAGTTTTATTTATTTAAATAATCTCTACACCCAACATGGGGCTGGAACTCACCACCCCAAGATCAAGAGTTGCATGCTCTTCCAACTAGGCACCCTAAAAATTATAAATTTTTAAATGTTTTACATCTTAGCAGTCCTTTGGGGGTTTCTTCAAAATGTAGATTTTTTTTTTTTTTAATGCGATTGTGCTCTGCAAGGGCATAATGTCCATAGTATGTGTTACAGTGGGGGAAAAATGTTGGGAAACATTAGGCTAGAACAGGTCTTCATAAACCCCTAAACCTACGTGTTCATCAGAACTAATTTGAAAGTGACACTCCGATGCAAACTGGCTTAAGCAAAAATGGGAATTTGTTGACTTTTATAACCTAAAGGTCCAGGGTTAGAGCTGACTTTGAAATGTGGCTGGAATCAGGGGTCAATATTCTCAATCTCTCAGCTCTGCTCTCCTTCATATTGACTTTATTCTCAGGCCACATGGTGGCAAGATGACTGCCAGCAACTCTCACTCATCTTCTGAGACTCAGTCCCATGAGGAAGAGAGAACGTCTTTTCTAGAAGCTCCCTCAAAAACGCGCTGGAATTCACTGTGATTGATCTACCCTTGAATTATTTAATCACTGCTAGTAACAGGGTACCATGGGCTGATTGTCTTAGACCTGGGTCACATGCTCCACCTTTGGATGGGGGTTGTGAAGGTCCAATTGAACCACATGGGTATAGTAGGGAGGAGAGAGAAAACCCTTCCAAACTAAAATGGGCCTGTTACGGAGAGTGGATGCTAGAAAGGCAATCAACAAATATCCAATTGACCCCAAGTAACCATCTTGAAAATGCCCAGAAGGAACCAGGTAGTAGAAAATGTCTGGCTAAGGGCCTGTCTAGCCCCAACAGTGGAAAAATAAAACCCATGACTTCTTGAAAAAATAGATGATCTTATAATAAGGTGTCACCTGTGGTAAGAAGTCACTTCTAATCCAAGAAGCCCTAGGAGAACTCTTTCATTCTCTTTGCTAGGGGACCTCTCAGAAAGTGTCAGAATGCCCCTTCGTCCATGCTTCATCTGAATGACTGGCCTTGCAACATTAGTTCCCCATCATCCTTTAGCAAGGGCTCACCCATTTGTTCCTTTTTCAGTCATGCTTTGCTTGACCACAGGTTTCCCCCTTGTGCTAAAGGAAACATTTAGGGGCACCTGGGTGGCTCAGTTGGTTAAGTGTCTGACTCTTGATCTCAGCTCAGGTTTTAATCTCAGCTCAGGTCTTGATCTCAGGGTTTTGAGTTCAAACTCCACATTAGGCTCCATGTGGAGCCTATTAAAAAAAAGAAAGGAAATGTCTAGCTTTCTTTCTTTCTTTCTTTCTTTCTTTCTTTCTTTCTTTCTTTCTTTCTTTTTCTGGCTCTTTGATAGTATAATTTAGGAGTGCATTCTGCAGTATAATAGAAAACCCTACTGCACTGGTTTAAACTGATTGGGGGAGGCGGGGAAAGAGTAGGAAATTTTCATAATAGGGAGCCGTGGAAGGGAGGCAGTCAAGAACTGATCCAGTAACTTAATAATGCTATCAAGAACACAGGCTTTTTATACATTTCCAATCCCAAATCCTTAGCATAGGTACCCTCATGCTCAGGCTAGATCCTCATGGTTGCAAGATGGTTTATGTTCATGTTGCAGTCAGAAAAAAGAGAGAAAGGTCAAAGGTGTGTGTGTGCTGTTTTTGTTTTGTTTTGTTTTTTTAACGTGAGGTCTTGTCTTTTTATTGGAGAAGTATTAAATGATGAATTTCTAAAAGAATAAAAGCATGACTCTTATCATAAAATAAACAAGTGTCAAATATTTTATTTCACTGATTAATTAATAAGGAAATCAGTAAGATGTTGAAACCAATTCAAAGGAGAATTCTTGAAAACATTCGCACATAGGCAATGATATTCACATACACAGGCAATCTGGAATGCTACAGTGAATTTACAGACAGATGGAAAATTAGTCAACAGAGAAATAATCGATTGCGGCTCCACCAGACACAATTCATTTGCATTTCTATGGACAAGAGCCAATTGCATTCCTATCAGTTTTCCACAATTTACAGAATTGTAAAATAGCTCAAAGATAGTGAAAGTTGGAGATGACACCAAAGAGTGCTAGGACACCATATATTTGTCCATTTAAAAATCTTTCACAATGTTTCCTGATAGAAGGGATGCCCCCCCCACAATCTACCTATATCTCATTGACCAGAGCTGCGTCATATAGTTACCTTCGCTGCAAAGGAGGCTGGAAATCAAGCCTCTAGCTGGACACACTGCTCTCTCAAGCGAAGTAGGATTCGGTTAGTAAGGGAAGTCTGCCTCATCTATATACCCACTTGATGTAACTGCACTAGATTATTTAATAATTTTTAGCATACATGAGTATGAGGATGACTACAGTGGACACCTGTTGTTTTGATACTTTAACGTCATTCCCCCTTCTGATCACAGTACCTCATATTTCGTTTAGGCTGTACCCTGTCTCCACTCTCTAAACCCAGCTCTAAAGGTGGACGCTTGACTCTGGGCTTGTTTAGTTACTGTGATTGATTTAGGACTGGATGCAGCTGGAGCCAGGCCAATTAGATTCAATCTTTGAAATTTCATTAGAATGAAAGTGTGATTTAGGTTAGAAAATAGTAATATTTAAGCCTAAAGGTGTTTAGTCAATTTCCTGACAATGCTTGGTGCACAAGTGGATTCCTATGTTCTTTGCAATAATCCCACTGCTCCTCAAAGAGTCTGTGGCTTCCTGGTGAGAAACCTCCGGGAAGTTTCTTTATTTAGTATGTTGCTCCTGCTTTTAGAATTTGAGAGCTTATAGGCTGTAGTGTGTGCTAGAAAGTTCAAGTCTGGGTTTGAATGCCAGTGGTGTCAGGCGCAGTCCGCCCAGAAAGTAATCCCATCTAAGTATTTAAAGCAGGGCAGGGGCAGGGGCAGGGGCAGGGGCAGGGGCGGGGGGGGGGGGGTTCATTCAGGGGATTAGTTACCTGGGGAATAAAGTGTTGAAAAGCTAACCAGACGGGGTTGAGGCAATTCAGAGATTAACAGCAGCAAGAAGCCACCAATCACCACTGCCAGGCTACAGATTAGATCCAGGAGGACATTATGTTACAGGTACCCAGGGTCTGGGATCCCCTAACAATACAGAGGGAGAACCAGTTACGTCAGAGATGCTGCTCACAGGGGTGGGGTGGGATGGCTAGGAAGGTGTTCCTATTCCTATTCCTGTTCCTATTGCTGCCTCCTGCTGGCTGAACCTAGCTGGAAGCTCAGGAATAAGAAGGCTCGGGAATGTAGTCTCTGGGGGTCCAGCACCCCCCTTTTTAAGAAGCAGAACAGGAAAAGGGTGAGGAATGGAACTGAAGCCATTGGGTCCACTACACAGGACTGGCCACTAAGCCATATTTCATCACATCTAAGATGCCATTGATTATGGGATGCCATTATTTTATGCACCCCTAAGGAAGAAAAAAGCTGCCAATTAAACTATGATACAATGCTAAAACTTCATCCATTGCAATGTGTCTTGGTATGAGTTATTAAAATGTGAAAAAATATACATCTTAAGATCAATAAAATATGCTATTAGCTGTGTGATCTTAAGCACATGTCAACTTAATTCATTTCCACCTTTGAGCTACGATTTTACCATCTGAAATTGAAGACAATACCTACCTCATAGGGTTATTGTAAGGATTAAATCAGCTAACACTTTTAAGACTGTTAAGTTTAGGAAGAGTAGGCACTTTGTCTCTTATTCATTGTATCCCCTGTGCCTAGCACAGTGCTTGGCGCATGATAGGAACTCAAGAAAATTTTGTGGAATGAATCCACGTGGACTCTATATTCCCAAATGATCAGGTTATTGGCACATAGTGACAGGTGGGTGTCAATAAATGGAAGTTATTATTGGAACAGAAAACTATTATTATTGGAATCAACCATGTTTGGGAACAAGATCTTCTTTGACTAGTTACTTAGAATTGACTCTTCTGTGGGGGAGTGGGGGGACTCCTCTTTTATTTAAGAAAGATGTCAGAGTGGAGGCCACAGTCTCTGGTGGAAAAGATTATGCCAGATGGCTTTGTGCACACAAAGTAAATCGTGAGCAGAAAATTTAAGGGTGGTGGTGGTGGTGGCAAAAGAAGTTGGCAGGGAAGGAGGGGAATGAGGTGGGAGACAAAATATAGAAGAACAACCTCCACCAGCTACAAAGCACGTTTTGGTCATCATTTTCCTAACCCTCATAGGTCTGCAAGCACTGTAGTGTTGTTCCCATTTCACAAATGGGACTCAGGGGGAGCAAGGTTAGGAAGGGATTTTCCCGAATGAAAACAACCAGATGGAAGCAAAGCTAAGACGCCCCGTGTGTGGTTATGTCTACCTGGCTTCCGGCTGCTGAGAGACAGCCTGAGACCGGAGAGATTAATTTCAATTTGCAACACATGTAAGGATAGGTAAATACGAGGAAGGTGATGAAAATAGCTGTTAGGGTGGTGAGATTATGGGCGATGAGAACAATCTAAGTAGCGTTGACATTATATTTTCAAGAATAATTCAGCCAATGTAGGGAAAGGTGTTGAAACCCAACGCCTTTTCCAGCTACCATCCACCCGCGAAGGAGTGACTTATCCAACAGGCTGGAGGTTAGTCAGGACTCCAGGATGCACCCCAGACGCGGGGCAACATTCCCCAGCCCATTAATAGGAAGTCATTGATGACTTCAGCGCACGTCCCCACTTTGCTATCCGCGCCCGCTTCCACGCTCCGCACGCCGACCGCCCGTTCTCTCCCGCGGGTAACGAGCACCGCCTACTGGAAGTCAGCCGCTCGGCGGTTTGGCCCCGCCCCCGAGCAAAACGCGCATGCTCCTCAATTCCCCTTCGCCCCCGCCTCCAGGCTTCTCGCGACAGCCGCCCAGCGGCGGCCTGAATCTCGCGATAAAGGCTTATTGTCTCGCGGGACCGCGGCTGGCAGACGGGCTTTCAGGCGGCCCTGGCCGTGGAAGAGGAGTTGCATGTGTCGCTTCAGCTGGCGGTAGTGGCGGGAGCGGAGGCGGCGGGGGTTGTGCGACCGCCCGGGTAACGACCCCTCGTGCCTCTCCCTCTTCCGAGAAGCTCGTAGAGAGCGTGGGGGAAGCCGAGGTGCTGCCCGGCGGAAGGGGGCCGGGCCGGGCGTCTCCACACCCCCGCCCACATGGGCCCCTCTGGTGTCCCCGGGATTGCCCCTTCGCCTCAGATTTTCCCCTAACTCTTGGCCGCCTTTGTCGCACCAGTGCTCTTACATTCTGCCCCTTGCTGGTTCTTCTGTCCCCATTTTCTGTCTTCAGATTCTGGGCTCCCCGCCCCCTCCCACTCCCATCCCCTTCCCTGATTCCTGTGGCCCTCTCTTGGCGTTGAGCTGCCCGCACACCCTGTACTCTGGGCACCTCCAGTCACCCACCCCTTCTTCGTAGGCTTTTCCAGCCTCTTGTCGTCCAGCTGCTTTGTGGCCTTTATTGCTGCAGTTTGCATCCCTTCCAGATCACCCCCAGACCTTTTGTCCCGTCACTGCGGATCATCCTCCCCATCCTGTTATCCCATTGCTTCCTCTTTCCACTAGTCTTCCCCTTCCCCCCCCCGCCCCCATTCTTCACGGTCCTTTTGCTACTGGCACTTGCTTCCCTGTAGACCTGTGGAGCTGGTAATGGTGCGCCCGGAATTGCTCATATTTTATGAATCCTAATGCAGCTTGTATCCTTCACTTAAAAACAGAATTGGAACAGATTTAGGGTTGAGGTATTTCTAGTGGGAGGAGGTGAGGCTACATCTGAACACTGCCTTTTTGGGGTCTTGGTCCAAAATAGTGAAAATGTGTTATTTTCCTTGCTTACAGGTTTGTGAGATGGCTGCTGATATTTCTGAATCCGGTGGGCATGATTGCAAAGGAGACCCGAGGGGCAATACCAAGTTAGATGCAGACTACCCACTTCGAGTCCTTTACTGTGGAGGCAAGTGTTACAAAGCAGAAAATGGCTTTTGCTCACTTTATTTTTATGCATTGTAATAGTAGTATCACATTTGATTCTATTAATCCTTTTCTCATCTGTCTTTGGGAAATCCTTAATTGGGGGAGGGGAGGCGTTGGTAAGAGGAGGCATGGGTTGACAGATTTTCTGGACCCGTATGACTTGTGTCTTGCTACTTGGCCTGGAGAAGCTTACAGTCCAGTTAGAATAGAGACATGCAAATAGATTATTTCAATCTAATGTTACTTGCTAGTCTGGCTACTAAAGGAGGACTTCTGGGGCGCCTGGGTGGCTCAGACGTTAAGCGTCTGCTTTCAGCTCAGGTCATGATCCCAGGGTCCTGGGATCGAGCCCCACATCGGGCTCCCCGGTCCGCGGGAAGCCTGCCTCTCCCCCTCCCACCCTCCCCGCTTGTGTTCTCTCTCTCGCTGTGTCTCTCTCTGTCAAATAAACAAAATCTTTAAATAAATAAATAAATAAAGGAGGACTTCTTGGAAGATACTGAGTCTGAAGAGATGACAAGGACTGGATGAGGAAGTGGGCAAGGGCATCCCAGATGAAGTGAATGGCTATGCAAGAAAAGACTTGATGCACGTCTGTGGAGAAATGAGCAGCTTTGGATTAGTAGAGTGTGGATATAGTATAGGGAGGGTGTCAGTAAGGAGTGGAAGATGATGAGGTTGGAGCGATGGGTCGTAGGACAGTCTTGGGGAAGTCTTCTTGGTTTGATTAATAATACACGTATTAGATTGAATCTGGATTCTTTTTTTTTCTTGGAGTGTTTTCCTCATTTTCAATGCAGAAATATTTGTGAGTTGGAAATGCTTTAATTTATTAGCATTTTGGAAAATTTTAGAAAAATTTGAAGGTACAGGATAGCAAAGGGGCAAGTAAGTACTGATTTTTTTCAGGAAATATTTTTGACCACTTATTCTGTGCCTCGCAGTGTTTTAGGTGCTAGGGACTGAGTAGTGAGTGAATAAGTCAGGAAAGGTCCTTGTGGTTGGAGATTTTGCATTTTGTGAGTGTAATAGAGACATCATCTGGAGTTCAAGTACTACAGAAGGAGTGGGATGTCACTGAGTTAAATTTTGTCAAGTTGCCATTTATCGGATATCTTTGAGAGTAAAAATTATAAAATACCTCAGGAAGAATAAGGCAGGGGAACTTTTTGTAGGGTTGATTGATTTTTGTTACGATATTGGTCTTATTTGGTCATCTTGTTTGCCTTTGGAGTCGCAGACCAGGGTCTGCATCCTGATTCCAGCATTACCAGTTATGTGACCTTGGGCAAGTTACCTAATTCAATTAAGGATTAAAGGTCTGTTTCTTAAGGTCTGCTCAATGAAAATAATGATTATATGCTAAGTCAGGTGATTTGTATAAAGCTGGTATAGCAACTAACACAAGAACATAATACAGTAAGTTTTATTATTAGAGAAGTATACTAGTTTAGTATGGTTTATTTATCTTTGTCAGATGTAGTTAAGAGCTGTTGTTCTTTGTGCCCTATTTTATCTAATCTAAGACTCCATATTTTATGATTCGCCATTATTTTATGTTCCACTAAGAAAAAAAAACTGTCACATTGACATGCCATAATTATAAGATGTATCCCTATTAAAATGTAGAAAATTTAGGATTGATGAAATACGGTATATGAAAACCATCTTATTAAATTGCTTATGTGACTGCTAAGGTGACTTTTGAACAACTGCACTAAATATGCAAACCACCCCGGTGATAATTTGTGTTGACCAGCAGTCCCTAACCTTTTTGAGAAAGGTTTATTTTCATTTCCCTTCTTAGTTTGTATTGATATTCCAGGCACTAAGCTGGGGACAGGGTTACTTCCTCAAGGAGTTTATGGTCTAGTTGTAGGGAATATTAAATGCTAAATTAAATAGTACTGATTATAACTATGAATTAGGAGTTGAGGAAAAGGAGGGATCTTTGTTCAGAGGAAGTAGGGAAATTTCCAAGGAAATGAGAAGCCTTAGATAAAGGGTAGAATTTGTAAGGAAAGGTGAAGGAATTTGTAAGAACAGTATGGTGGTAAGATTTAATATGGTGTCTTAAGGAGAGAGGGAAAAGAAAGGGCTGATTGGAACAGAGTGCTGGTTGGAGTAGAGTGAGAAACGGGTAGGTAGAATGGGGTCCTTTCTGAAGAGATTTTATCTTCATGATTGTGACTTCAGACTCAATCTGAGTTTGAATCCTGGCTCAGCCATTTACTTACTTGTGTGACCTCGGCTAGTTCCGTCATTTATTAAAGAGCCTACTTCAGAAGGCTGTCGAGAAGAATGAATAATACTCCCAAAGGCTCCACCTCCTAACACCATCACATTGGATAATAGGATTTCAACATAGTAATTTTGAGGGGACACAAACATTCAGACTGTAGCAGAAGGTTTCATGGCTGATGATGCCTTGTTCTTCATGTTACAGCATCACATCAGCAAGTACATAATGTCAGGTTATTGCACTATTAGTGATGTGAAGTTTGATGGTAGCTGCTAGATCTGTGTGTCGAAAAGCTATGGTTTGCAGAAAGGGAAATTGACTATTTTATTTATTTATTTAAGATTTTATTTATTTGAGAGAGAGAGCAAGCTTAAGCAGGGGGGAACAGCAGGTGGAGGGAGAGGGAGAAGCAGGCTCCCTGCTGAGCAGGGAGCCCAATGTGGGGCTCCATCCCAGGACCCTGGGATCATGACCTGAGCCGAAGGCAGATGCTTAACCTACTGAGCCACCCAGGCACCCCGGGAAATTGACTTTATAAGCAAGTAATAGTGAACTGTTCAAATGTTTCCATTGCATTAGAATTTTGTTGAACTGAATATTCTTTGAAATGGTGTACAAAGTTTTATAGCTTTAGTATTTGCTGTAATGGTATTTAACCTATAATTCTATCCTGAAAGTGTGGCTGAATATCTGTACCTACTGGTATTTGAACTTGAGCTACTAAGGATTGTAGAGCTCTGGTTAACCAGGGAGAACTTTGGTGGAAAGATCTCCACACTTGAAATAAAGAGGCTAAATTCCAGTTTTCTTCTGCCACATACCTATCACCTTTGTCCCTGGCTGAGCTATTGAACCTTTTTTAGAGCTTCATCTATAAAAAAGTGATGGTGGGATGAGGAAGAGGCCAACCACTGTCACGTGGCTGGCACACGGCTACGCTATCTGCGTGTCATGTGATCTGATTTCATGGTTAAGAGCTTCAGAAACTGACCATCCTGTTCTACTAACCAGATGCAGCAGGTTATTTACCTATCAGTAATGCAGACGTGGTGATTCTTACTTACAGGGTGGTGATGATGACACATAATCACGTAATGATAATTGCTGTGATGAGTAATGGTGCACCACCCCTCTTCTCCCTCACAAATCTCAAGATATTGGGTACACTGAACTACTCAATTCTTTCCCTTAAAAGTAAAAACAAAATAGTTGACCCAGTAACAGAATTCTGTTTACAATCTGGAAACCTTTTGAGTTCTTTTGGTTCTTTAGCCCATGGAGCCTACACGAGGACAAAATTGAACCTGCGTTCCCTCTAGCTTTACAGTTGGCATAATCTGAAAGCACACTATGAAAAAGAAAAGGAAACGTATATTGCAGAGAAATGGTAGCAAAAGTGCTACTGAAGTCTATAAATATGTTAGTATGAATAAAAACTGGTGGCTGTTTTGGTAAAACTATCAAAGGAAATAACCAGTTCCTTTCAAGCTTTGTTGTATTGGGAATTGTTCTCAGCTTCAGACCCATTGAGATAGTTACGGTAAAACTTTAAGATATGCAGGATAGTGTAGTTTGATGTTCCATCCACTGAGGTTATGGTGTTCTTTAGATTAAAAAAAAAAAAAAATTAAGAGAATATCTCTATGAACCATGTGCCTTTTACCTAAAAAAAAAAAAAAAAGCATGATGGGTGGTATTTGAAAAGTGATACAGAATTATAGGAAAAAGTAGAAATGAAGCATTTTGTCCAATTTAAAATAAAAGGATGAACCATGTGTGTTTATATATTTAAATTTTCTAATCTTTTTTCTCTCCATTTCCCCAGTCTGTTCATTACCAACAGAGGTAAGTCCTTTTAAAATTCTTTTCTTTTTTTAACTTCTGCATTTGAGGTCATTGACTTTAGAGCTAGCCTGAGACCTTTTTTATTTTTCATGTTCTGTCATTTGATAGTAGAGTTTCAACTTTCATAGAAACTTTGGATTGGAATAATTTTATGGTCTTACAAATTGTTTTCTTTCGACTTTGTATCATATGTGTACATCTTTTGTACTTGGCTATCCAGTTTGGACTTCTGCTTGGAACTTATGAATAGTTACCTAATAAAACGAATAGCCTTAAAGTAAAAAATCTAATGTATAAGCAGAGGAAAGCATAAATTAAAATTATGTATAAGATTTTCTGTTAATAAGCTTCTGAGTCAGAATCTGTGGGCAAGTCACAAAAATAGACACCTGTGTGCCCAAAGCAAGAAATGAACATGCTCGTTTTTTTTCTGTTTGCTCCTTTTTCTAATGGCCCTTCTCTTTGATGGAAAAAAATACGTTACTACAGTGAGGAGGTGCTTAATCCTTTTTAAATTCTAATTTCTTATGGGGCATTTCCTGGTCGAACACAGAATTCCTTGGATAAGATATTGGGTGGGAGTAGTTGGTTTCATCATTCTTAATATAGCAAATATAGGGAAGGACTTAATTAAAATGTATTGGTTGATTGAAAATGTTCTGTTGTGACGCAATTTGTTCTCCCCCCCCCCCACTCCCCCAGTACTGTGAATATATGCCTGATGTTGCTAAATGTCGACAGTGGTTAGAGAAGAATTTTCCAAATGAGTTTGCAAAACTTACTGTAGGTATGAACATTTTTTTCTTTCATCTGAAAGCTCGTATATCTGAAACAAATGCACATAAGGCATTATTTTAAAGATAAAGTGCTCCTTTAGTAGGATATTACAGAATTGTGTTTATGTCTATTAGCTTCAGAACCATTTTACATTCTTGGGTTAAAATTCCTTATATAGAATCACACACTGCTTCATGTGTCTTATCTCTCTGAGATAGTTTAGGATAACTTCTTATAAGAAGAGTAATGGTTTAGGAGCAAATGTATTTTCACTCATTCATTTAACAATTATTTCTTGTGAGTATACTATATGCTTTGCTTTGTTTTAGATGTTGAGGATAAGGCAGTGAACAAAAGATCTATTTGAAAATTCTAGAATGGGAGACTAAGGAAAATAAGAAATAAGTATGTTAAATAATGGTGAACAGGGAATAAGGAGATAAGAATTGTTGGGGAGAGAATTTGAAGTTTTAGGTAGTGGCAGGAAAGATTTTGCTGAAAAAACTGCATTTGAACAAGACCTAAAGGAAGTGAGGGAGTGAGTCATTTGGATATCTGGGAGAATATTCCAGGTGTGGGGCAAGTGCAAAGGCCCTGAGGTAAGAGCTTACCTGTCATATTCAGGAAACATCAAGGAAGCCTTTGTGTCTGGAGCTTATTGAAGAAGGGGGAGAGAAGGGTCAGAGATGAAGTCAGAGAAGTAATGGAGGACCATACCTTAAAGGCCTAGTCTTGGCTTTTTTTTTTTTAAAGATTTATTTGAGAGAGAGAATGAGAGAGAGAGCACACGAGAGGGGGGAGGGTCAGAGGGAGAAGCAGACTCCCCGCCGAGCAGGGAGCCCGACGCGGGACTCGATCCTGGGACTCCAGGATCATGACCTGAGCTGAAGGCAGACGCTCAACGAATGAGCCACCCAGGAGCCCCCCCCCCCTTTTTTAAAGATTTTTATTTATTGCAGAGAGAGAGAGCATGGGGTGGGGGTGTCAGAGGGAGAAGCAGACTCCCCGCTGAGCAGGGATGGAGTCCGATGTCCCCGATGTCGGACTCCATCCCAGGACCCTGGGATCATGACCTGAGCCAAAGGCAGATGCCCAACCGACTGAGCCACCCAGGCGCCCCTAGTTTTGGCTTTTACTCAGAATGAGATGTGGCGCTATTGGAGAGATTTGAGCAGAAGAGCAATAAGGTCTAACTTTTGTTTCAACATCTCTTTGGCTACTGTGCTAAAGAACAGACTGAAGAGGGGCGCAGGCAGTAAAGGGAGACCAGATGAGAGGCTGTGGCTGTAATCGCGTCAGGAGACCATGGTGACCTGAGCAGAATGGTAGCAGTGGAGGCGGGGAAAGTAGGCAGGTTCTCGATGTGTTTTGAAGGTAGAGCTGACAGGGCTTTCTGATGTGCTGCATGTGGGATGTGAGAAAAGGAGGCATCTAGGGTGTTGGCAACTAGAAGAATGGAATTGCTGTTGCCAGTGGAAGGGAAGACTGAAGGGAACAGATTTCTTCATTTCGTTAAAACTGTTGGCTTCTCTTACGAGATTGGTGGAAATGAAGGTAGTAGCAGGAAGAAGGGAAAGCCTGAGCTGGAAACAGTCATGTCAGATGTACCTGATGCTGTTCCACTATTTGCTGCTTTGTCAGATTGTTTCCAAGAGGCACAACCCCTGAAACTTTACAGAAGGCCTTTCTGGGTAGTAGCCACAGTGGTCATCCGTGGTTGAATAAGAACCCTAAAGTCGGGTGTTACAGTCTGCGTGGTCATGGTCACATGGGACATGACCTGCCTAGGACGTGATAAGACCTGAGGAAGGAGTCTTCTTAGGCCCAGACTTCCTGTTCCCTAGATTAGTGTGTTTAGATGTAAACATGCCTGCAGAGCCTGAGTGTTTTGTGCTCCTTTCATGTGCTGAAAAGATCCTAATCTTCACATATCAAAGGCTTTGTTTTGTCTTCTGTCACCATGGACTTAATGACCAGAACTAGACTGGATGGGACTTTAGCAGTATCATCATTTGCATTATAAATGGCATGCTGTTGTTGGCAAGATGCTTCTTTGTGTATGAAGTTGCTCAAAGGTGATTTTTTAAAGGTTATTTTGAAGTAATGTTAATGCTTTGGATTTCATTGTTAACATCTAGAAAATTCACCAAAACAAGAAGCTGGAATTAGTGAGGGTCAAGGCACAGCAGGGGAAGAGGAAGAGAAGAAAAAGCAGAAGAGAGGTAAGGCCTAAATCCATGGCTTGATTTATATAAAGACACCTTCCCTCTGTCAGAGGAAATACATAATGAGCACAGTCCCAAAGCCAGTAATACCTCCCTGCTGCTGCAGTTCCATATGTATGTCCTACAGAGCAACACAGAATCATATTCTCAGGATGACCGGATGTCATATGATTTGGGCTTTTACGGTAAATTGGACCTAAGAAAACATGCTTTATTTGCTGTATACATATGCAAAAAGCAACCAACCAACTTGTTTATGACTTGAAAACTTTACCTTATTAAAATAGTTATAGAGTTGAGGACATTGATAAAAGATTTTATTCTCATTATGTTGTCAGCTCAGTTGAATTTTTTTTTTTTTTTAAGATTTTATTTATTTGCGAGAGAGAGAATGAGAGAGAGCATGAGAGAGAGGAGGGTCAGAGGGAGAAGCAGACTCCCTGCCGAGCAGGGAGCCCGATGTGGGACTCGATCCCGGGACTCCAGGATCATGACCTGAGCCGAAGGCAGTCGCTTAACCAACTGAGCCACCCAGGCGCCCCGAATTTTTTTTTTTTTTTAAATAGCTGTTGTGTATAACTGTCTACCTCCTTCTAAAATGAATTCCTGTACTTTGGATCCTGTCCCTGCCTGTTTCTTCTGCCTTAATTATTCTCCCCTATGACTAAAATTAGCTTATAAATAAGGACTCTGCCTCTTTCAAGAAAAATTCCCCCAAGAGCCCATGTCTTTGCCTTATCCCTTGCCCTGCCCTTCTTAGCCAGACTTTTGTAGTAAGATTAGACTCACTGTCCTTGCTCTTCTGTCCTTCATTGCTCATGCCTCATTCCGTGCTAAGCTGACTGTCACACCACTGAAATTCCTCTAATAGGGGTCATCAGTGGCTCAGTAATTGCTAAGCAATAAGAGCATTTGAGCACACCCTTCTTTGAAATGCCATACTTCCTTGGTTTTTGCGACAGACTTCTTTCTTCATCCTCCCTGTCGATCCTCTTCGGTCTTCTGTGCAGACTTCTCTTCTCCCTTCTGTCCCTAAAAAGTTGTATTTCCCAGGATCCTATGCTTGGCCCTCTTACCTCCTCATTCTGCAGTTTTCTCCCTGAATGATTCTTTCACATCCCTAACTTCTAACACCACTCTACACTTGAAATTCCTGAATCTGTACCTCTGGTCCTGGCCTGTGTCTCTAGACTGGCAATGTGCATGGTCCCACAGGCACCTCAAATGCAGTATTTCCAAGAAAACCAAACTTACTAAGTCCCAAATCTATATCTTTTGTTAATGACAGCATACTATATCCATTCATCTGAGCCAGAACCTGACACTCATCTTGGGTTCTCTTTCTTTGCTCCCCCCCCCCTTTTTTTTAAGATTTTATTTATTTATTTGTCAGAGAGAGAGGAGAGAGAGAGATCACAAGCAGAGGGAGTGGCAGGCAGAGGGAGAAGCAGGCTCCCTGCTGAGCAAGGAGCCTGATGCAGGGCTCGATCCCAGACCCTGGGATCATGACCTGAGTGGAAGGCAGCTGCTTAACTGACTGAGCCACCTAGGCGTCCCTTCTTTGCTCGTTTTAATCAGTTTTTTTAAATAGTCATCTTCCTTATTTAGTACTAATTATTTTTAATTCTGTTTAATCAGTTCTAAATTCTTTTATTTCTCCTCCTTACTCTACCCTGTGCCTAATCGCCATTACTGTTACCACTGCTCTGTTAGATTTTGATTAATTTCCACCTGAACTAATGTAGGAGCCTCCAGTAGCTCTCTGTCGGCCTTATTCCTCAAAGGCTCACCCTCCATGCTATAGAGTGATCTCCTAAAACCTAAATCTGTTTTTTTCACTCCTGTATTCATTCAGTGGCTTTTCTTCGGCCTCAATATAAAATCAAATAACAGAGCTTGATGTGCTGGTCCTTTAATGACTGGTAGGTAATCGTTTGCTTTTCTGGCTTTATCTCCTACATATCCATAAGCATCCTTCATCGAGACAATTGTAGTTCTCAAATATAATGCCTTCTCTTATCTTTGTACTTGTTCCCTTCTTCTGGGATATCTTTTCTTACCGTATCTCTCCAGCTCTTCTGCTTTCATCTGGACGGTTCCTTCTACAAGAACTTAGATGCTGTTTCTTCTGGGAAACATTTTCTGTCCTCCAGAAGCTGAGTAAGCCATTCCTCTGCAGAGCTATGGTAGTGCAATATTCATGGTTCCTGTTACAGTATATATCAGTTGCAGTAATTATTAAAACTTTTTTTTTGTCTCCTTCACTTGACTGAGAGTCCCTGGAGGGCAGGGACTATGTTTTTTCTGTTCATCTTTGTGTCCTCAGCCCTTAGTGCAGTGCTTGGGACATAGTACTTAATAAATATTTATTGAATGAATACTCATGCCTGTGTTTATTAGTTTTGTGTTAGAAGAGGAAACTTTAGAAATTAATATTTGGTACCTTTTGAAAATTAAGCTTAAAGACAGTATTTATGTTAAACACAAAACAGTTGATGTGGAGCTCTTTTTTTTTTTTTTCTATAAATAAAGGTGGAAGGGGTCAGATAAAGCAAAAAAAGAAGACTGTACCACAAAAAGTTACAATAGCCAAAATTCCTAGAGCAAAGAAGAAATACGTGACAAGAGTATGTGGCCTTGCAACTTTCGGTGAGTTCAAGTTTAAGTATGTTTAAAATGTGTGAACTGTATTCTCTCTGTTGCTCTCTGCCCCTCTATCTCCCTCTTTCTGTTTGTGTCTTGCTCTTTCTGTCTCTTTTTTAATCTGGCATCATGAAAATTTCACAGGTCTATTTTTTGCTAAGAAGATACAAAATGAGATTTTGCATGTCTAACTATAGCTTCAAAATTAGATTTTGAAGAAATTTAAAAATCTTTTGCACGGGGAACTAGTTTAACTTTTTCCTTTACAGAATACCTGCGTGGGCACATTTTATGTGGAATGAGGAGGGCTAGGTAGGATTCCCTTTGAAGCCTATCAGTACTGCTCCTCTGTCCCTGCAGGCTAGATGGCAAAAGGCTGCAAAATGGCTTGTGCCCTCTGGGAACAGTAGTAGAGGGTGAGGGAATGTGGGTATCAGCAGAATGTCCTGCTTCAGAGCTCCTTCTGGAGGCCTTGAATGAACAGTGAAATTGTAAACCAAGGTCCCTTCTTGTGACAAGATAGTTGAAAAATAATCATTAGTAGGTTTGTTTCCCTGCTGTAACTATTTCTCTTGTAAAAAAGGATAAATGAAAGAACTTCATTGTACTTGGAAATGTATATGTCATGCTTGGAATTAATGTGTTCCTGGATTTATTTTGGTCTTACCATATGAGTTATGAATAGTATGAATGATGCTTTGTGTGTGTGTGTGATAGGATGCATCTTTTTAAAATTTATTTAAATTTTTACTTAAATTCAATTAATCAACATATAGTGTATTATTAGTTTCAGAGGTAGAGTTCAGTGATTAATCAGTTGCATATAACACCCAGTGCTCATTACATAATGTACCCTCCTTAATGCCCATTACCGGTACCCCATCCCCCCGAATAATGCTATTTTTATGTACTGAAGCTTTATTTGACCTTGAAAATATAAGTTGAATGGTTAAGACCACTGCCTGTGGTAGTTTGTAATTATCACGAAAGAAATATAAAACCCATCAAGGTAATCTGTTTTATGAAATTAAGATACAGATTAAATTTCAAAATGGAAAAATACCTTTGATAAACAATTCCAATTATAGTCTTGCTCTTTCTCTTTTTTAAATAACAGAAATTGATCTTAAAGAAGCACAAAGATTTTTTGCTCAAAAATTCTCCTGTGGTGCCTCAGTAACAGGAGAGGATGAAATCATCATTCAGGGAGACTTTACAGATGACATAATTGATGTCATTCAGGAAAAATGGCCAGAGGTGAGTAGGTAGAACATGTGTACCTGTGGATATAAGTTTTTAAAGCAAGTTGCTTCCATGTTACCTGATACCACAATTCATGAGATGTAATTATTTGTGTTTTATAGGTGGATGATGATAGCATCGAAGATCTTGGAGAAGTGAAGAAGTGATTTTGAAAATTTGTCTCTATTTAATGATCTGAACTGAGAGTTGATATGGCCAAAGGGAGAGAGGCCTTTTAAAAATATATATATTTATCCTACAGTAAAACTGTAGATTACCCTCACCCTTGGCATTTTCACTGTTCTATATAAGGCTGCTTGTTTTTTTATTGCCAAAGTCTAATAAACAGGGGAGACTGTCATGCTTATGCATGAAATAGAATTTAGTCAAATAAAAATTTTTGGTCATTTGGTACTGACTTTTCTCTTTCTCTTATTAACTTTTTATTTTTGGAAAAACACTAGATTTTTTGTGCAAAGCTTTTTTGTTTATTATCTTAAAATCATGATTTAATGAAATCATGATTTAAAGCTGAGTAATATTTTAAAGAATTTGAATTTTGGCTTCATCACCATTAATAACTGTCTCCTTGCTTTGGTGTGATACTTTTGAGATGCTTGGGCATCTAATAGATTTGTGGTTGAATTTGCTTCATTGTTACCAACCAAGTCCACTTCGAGGTCACATTAACTTAATGTTGGTAGGAGTTGTTCACACTGTTCTGGAGATTATTTGGTAAAGTATATTAAAGCCTTAAAACCATCTGCAGTCTGACCCAGTAAGCCACTTAGTTGACATTATCCTAAAGATAGAATCATTCTTGCTTAAAACCGTGGGTGAGGGTGTTCATCACAATGTTACTCATAAATGCAAAAAAAATTACAACTGATACAAATGAACAATTGGGAAATGGTTAAAGAATGATGGTGCACCATATGGTAGAATATTATGCATATATTTTTAAATATTTTCCAAAAGTACTTTGGAAACCTGTTTGGTGATTTTAAGTGGGGAGCAGACCCCAAATTCATTTTATACGTTATCACCACCGTTGTTTTGAGTGGAAGGCCATTCAGAGATGCTGCTGAGTTCTTGTTCTAGCATTCTGCTAGCCAAAAGAATATACACCGATACTCAATATAAATATGGTCTGGGAAATAGCAATTGAAATGAGTCTTTCTCAGAAACAGTGACAATGAATTTTAACGAATGCACTGAACAAATTTAAACTTTGTTTTTATAAAGGTCTTAAGTCAGGCTCTACAAATTGAAAAGAAGACTCCGGGTATTTTAAATCGCTATAGACACCTTTAAGAAATTTAGAACCCATTGTTTATTGCCATGCAAATTACAACCTTAAATGAATGTGTGGTTTTTTAAATAATTAAAATCTTAGAAAAAATGCGTAATAAAGATGCAAATTAAGAAAACAGAATTCTGCATTAACTGGATTTTACTGAATAGGAGTATCTGATGAAGCAAATTTACCCATCAAGACCATTTGGTATGTGTTGTGTATGTATCCTGTTGGTGCTGGAAGATGTCTGTGCCTCTATCAATTATGTGACTTCATGTAAAGACTCTCAGTGTTCACAGTTCTTGGCAAATGCAGTTTTAATCCATATAAAGCCAGCAGTGGATGTTACTGCAGGATAATGGAGGATTAAAATTGTCCTTGTGTATAACATGTGTGAATCTTTTTCTTTGACCTGAAATTTAAAATGGAGCATTAGTTTAATCTCTGATTAAAATGTGCTAAATTCAAGGATTG
This sequence comes from Phoca vitulina, assembly GCF_004348235.1. Classification (NCBI taxonomy): domain Eukaryota; kingdom Metazoa; phylum Chordata; class Mammalia; order Carnivora; family Phocidae; genus Phoca; species Phoca vitulina. Next base: position 9,870,380 of record NW_022589749.1, read on the forward strand.
ACTTTAATTCATACATTCTCTTTATGTATGTATTATGTAAATGTTTTTGCGGGCTAGTATTTTTAGCAAAAAGAGTACTAACCTTTAAACAGCCTTATGTCATAATTGTAAACGATTTGCCGCAGTTAAGCTGGCAACTTAAATGCAAACCCAGCTTTGATATGTAGTATTTTATTCTCTTAAAAAAAAGAGATGCGGGGGCGCCTGGGTGGCTCAGTTGGTTAAGCGACTGCCTTCGGCTCAGGTCATGATCCTGAAGTCCCGGGATCGAGTCCCACATCAGGCTCCCTGCTCAGCAGGGAGTCTGCTTCTCCCTCTGACCCTCCTCCCTCTCAGGCTCTCTGTCTCTCATTGTCTCTCTCGCAAATAAATAAAAAAAAAAATCTTAAAAAAAAAAAAAAAAATGCGGACAAGTGATTTTACATTCTGTTTTAGTTACTACATAGAAGCCTCAGTAAATCAGCTGTTGCTTAAGATAAAATACATGGGGGGCGCCTGGGTGGCTCAGTTGGTTGAGCGACTGCCTTCGGCTCAGGTCATGATCCTGGAGTCCCGGGATCGAGTCCCGCATCGGACTCCCTGCTGAGCAGGGAGTCTGCTTCTCCCTCTGATCCTTCCCCCTCTCATGCTCTCCCTCTCTGTCTCATTCTCTCTCTCAAATAAATAAATAAAATCTTAAAAAAAAAAAAAAAATCATCATCTAAAAAAAAAAAAAAAAAAAAAAAAAAAAGATAAAATACATGGTAAAGGAGCCTGGGTGGCGCAGTCTATTAAGCGTCGAACTCTTGGTTTTGGCTCAGGTTGTGATCTCAGGGTCCTTAGATCCAGCCCCCCATCAGGCTCTGAGCTCAGTGCTGAGTCAGCTTGAGATTCTCTTTCCCTGCCCTCTGCCCTTCTGTCCCTCCCACTTGTGCTCTCTCTCTAAACCTATTCATTTTAGAGTACCAAGCTGACTCTGCCCTGAGCGCATAACCTTTTGCAGGACTCCATCTCAGGACCCTGAGATCACGACCTGAGCCAAAACCAAGAGTTGGATGCTTAACGACTGCGCCACCCAGGCGCCCCATAAATCTTAAAAAAAAAAAAAAAAAAAAAAAAAGATACATGGTAGCTTTTTTCCTCTTAGTTAAAAAAATTTGATAAATTGCAATTTTAAAGATGAAGTCTACCATTTAGATCCTGTTTTTGTTATTTTCTAAATTACTTAGGAAATAAGGTAGGGAGACAGGAATGAGTCTGTTTAGTTCCATCAGTTAGACTGAGTGTAAAATCAGATGCAGTATAATGCTTGGAGCCTCCTTTTTTTTTTTTTTTTTTTAAGATTTATTTATTTATTTGAGAGAGAGCTTGCAAGTGTATGGGGTGGGGGGCAGAGGGAGAGGGAGAAGTAGGCTCTCCACTGAGCCTGATGTGGGGCTCGAATCCAGGACCCTGGGATCATGACCTGAGCTGAAGGCAGACTTTTAACTGACTGAGCCACCCAGGTACCCCTGCTTGGAGCTTTCATAAAACATTTTATGTATTTTTAAAAGATACCTTTAAAGGTCTTTTCTGTTTCATTTTTTTGAGGAGGGGAGGGGCAGAGCAAGAGAGAATCCTAAGCAGGTTCCATGGCCAGTGTGCAGCCCTAGGTGGGGCTGATCTCTGAGAAAATGACCTGAGCTAAAATCAAGAGTGGGATGCTCAACTGACTGAGCCACCCAGGCGTCTCTCTTTTCTATTTTAAAGGAAACCTGTGGGAGTGAGTGAACTTAAAATACTGAGGTTTTTGATATGCAACTAGTCATCATACTCTTACCACATTCAATTTACTTACAACTCTAATCCCATAAAATGAGCCTCATTTCTTAACTATTTTCTGTATACAAAGTATACTATATATATATATTTAAAAGATTTTATTTCAGAGTGCATGGGGTAGGGTGAGGGAGGGGCAGAGGAACGAGGAGACTCCCGGATGAGCAAGGAGGCCAACTGGGAGCTCTGGATCCGGAGATCATGACCTGAGCCAAAGTTAGGCTCTTAACCCTCTGAGCCACCCAGGCACCCCTTGGATTATTTTTTTAAGTAATCTCTACACCCGATGTGGGGCTCCAACTCAGGACCCCGAGATCAAGAGTAGCAGCTCCACCCAGTTGGCCAGGTGCCCCTCTACACATACTTTTAGAGAGTTTTAGGTATGTGGTTGCCTGGTAGAAAAACGCCACATTTTAACAATGGTGAAATTTGGGAAACCTGAATTGAAATGCTCCTTAACTGGAAAGTTGACATTCAACCACATTCCTTTTTATCTTTCTCATTCCACCAAGATTTAATTGTACAGTCATCTACCGATAGGATGCTTTTAACTAGTCAGAATCTGCTTTCCCGAAAAGACAAAACAAAACAAAACACACACACACACACCCCCAGAATGTGGTAGATTTTTGTCATGACCAAGTGCCCAAGTTCTCATTGTTATTCAAAAGCTTCATCAAGAGTCAAAAAGACAAAACAAAACACACACACACACACACACACACACACACCCCGCCTCAATCTGGGATTCGTACTTTCGAGCTGTGTGCTAGAATGGCCAGCAGCTGCTGACCACCGGGGCTGGCGTCTGCGTCCGTCCAGGTATGCGGGTGAACGGCCCGGTACCGTTCTCAGTGCCCGGTGTGCACAGCGGCTGACAAGAGCGGGAAAGAAGTGAGCAGCTCAACTGTCAAAACTGGGGTGACGGGGGCAGAAACGGCCTTTAATTTGCTTCCTCGTTCGCGGGCTAACGGCGAAGGACCGGTTCTCTGCGGACGGTGGCTGGTGGACCTCACAACCGCAGATCGACCTTCCCAGAGCCCGCAGCCCCGACCCGCACGCGCGAGAGCCAGGAGGGCGCACCTCAGGTCTCGCGAGAGCCGGGGTGGCCCCTCGGCGACGCCGTAGGCGGGGCCAGCGGGCGCGTTCCTCTGGGCGGGCGGTTTGGGGGCTTACTCGGACCGGCCGAGGCCGCGGGGCTCCGGGGTTCGGGGCTCGCCCCCCGCTCCGGGCAGGCGCGCCTATGGCGTTTGTAAGGTGACGCTGCGCTCACCGACTTTCTCCGGGGGCGGAGGAAGCCCCCATGAACCCTTCGGCGACCTTCCTCGTCGGGCGCCAGGTGAGCGGCCGCCGCCGGCTCAGCGTCTGCGCTGGGGCGTCGGGGTGCGAGTGGACGGCGAGCCTCGCGGGGCGGGGAGCACTGTGGCCGACCCGGGGTGGTTTTTAAGGAACGGTTTCTGCTTAAAATGTAAAGCGATACACAGCACGAAGAGGAGAAACGGAGCGTCGCATCTGGTCCCTTACCTTAGTAAGAACGACATCCGGCCCAGGCGCCGAGACGGGCGGCGAGTAACTAGGTGCTCGCTTTTTAACGACACCTGGGCGTTTGGAGAGCAGCTTTGCTGTGCGCCGCCTCGCTTCCTGCCCATAATTTGCTTCACGGTAACATGCGAGGGGACGAGCACTCTCGCAACTCCGTTTTACCAGGAAGTGTTGAAAGCGAGCTTTGCATTTATGAGTGTACGAAGAAAAGTGAGCTTTGCATTCATCAGTACGGTGAAATGAGCTTTTTTTTTTTTTTTTTTTTGGCATGTTTGGCGAATTGCCTGTTTTCCTATCCTACAATATGTGCTCCTTGCCGGCGCGCTCATTACTGTATCCCCAGGCGCTTGGCGCTCAGCAAATACTTGTTCAGTGAAATCAGTGAATTAACGAATGGTTTACCAAAGACTTAGAATTTAAGTCTTGTGACTTGGAATCACTTGATCCAAATTTTAGTTTAGTTACTGGTAACTAACTGTAATTCATTCGTCATTATTTATTTACAAACCTTATTTTTCAGAAAGCAGTAATGATACAAATGGGCCTCTCATGAAGATTTAACTACGATTTTTAAGATAGAATTCTTGAAGTAACACTTTCAGTTCTTTTATTTCACGGATGGGGGCAGTACCATATTTCAAAATGTGCTTCACAATCAATAATAGCCAATGTTTGGAAAAACTATATCCCTTTCACGTGTTTAAGTTGGTATCTTAAAATTTTTCCTTAAAAGAAAAATAACGATAGCTAATGTTTGTTGAGTGCTTACCCTGTGCCAAGTCATGTGGAACGCTTTACACAGTTTATCTTGCTTAATCCGCACAACTGAGAAGTTAAAGTGTTGTTATTACCATGTTACAGGTGAGGAAACCAAGGCTTAGAGAGGTTAAGTAATTTGTGCAATGTTACAGAGCCACTAAAATGATTAATTCTGGATTCACATTTAGGTCAGACCAACTTCATGATCTAGTCTTTAAAATGACATATGCATAAAGGGAATTACTGTAGATAATTTTATTAGGTATGAAATGGCATCATGGTGATATAAAAAATGTTCATTTTTAGAGATGCATGCCAAAATATGTAAGAGTTTTTTTTTTTTTTTTTTTTTAAAGATTTTATTTATTTATTTGAGAGAGAGAGCACATGAGAGGGGGGAGGGTCAGAGGGAGAAGCAGACTCCCTGCTGAGCAGGGAGCCCGATGCGGGACTCGATCCAGGGACTCCAGGATCATGACCTGAGCCGAAGGCAGTCGCTTAACCAACTGAGCCACCCAGGCGCCCCTGTAAGAGTTTTTTTAACAACAAAAAGAGAAAGGAAAATTGAAACAGATGGGGCAGAATCTTGATAATGGTAGAACTTAGGTACTGAACCTAAGAGTTTATTGTACAATTCCCTTATCTTCTGTGTATGTTTGAAAATTTTCCTTTATAAACAGGTGTGTTGAGTTTGGACCAATCTGGTAGATTGAGTTTATGTGCTAGATGTCATGAGAATTCTTTACATTCAAACAGTAATTATTTCATGTTTTCCTTTACTTGATTGAACCAGAATTGCTTGGGAAAGTGTGGGGTAATATTGTTGACTGATACAAGGAATGGGTTGACAGCAAAGACAAAAATGCCAAAATGAGTTTATTTGTGATTAGCCAATGAAGGTTTTACAAACGGTCCCACTTTTTAAGAGTGGCATGTGTGGTATGACAGGAAATTATAGAGGCAGAGTGCACAGTAGGCATGAACTCATTTTATTTTATTTTATTTTATTTTATTTTTTATTTATTTTTTTTTTTTTAAAGATTTTATTTATTTATTTGACAGAGAGAGACACAGTGAGAGAGGGAACACAAGCAGGGGGAGTGGGAGAGGGAGAAGCAGACTCCCCGCCAAGCAGGGAGCCCGATGTGGGGCTCGATCCCAGGACCCTGGGATCATGACCTGAGCCGAAGGCAGACGCTTAACGACTGAGCCACCCAGGCGCCCCGGCATGAACTCATTTTAAATATACATAATTTTGATGCCATGTTATAAGCAGTGAATAAAAAATAACTGTCTTGAATTGGCAGCAAAAGAAGATACAATTATTTGGGGAAAAAATGCTTCAGCTGATTTATGTTATTGATTAGTTCTATTGTGATGTAAAACCACTTTCTCTGTCTAGAACATCGGGTCAGAAGTTGAGATTTCCACTATCGAGAAACAACGGAAAGAGCTGCAGCTGCTTATTGGAGAATTAAAAGATCGCGATAAAGAGCTCAATGATATGGTTGCAGTACATCAGAGACAACTTCTTTCATGGGAAGAGGATCGGCAGAAAGTATTGACTTTGGAAGAACGTTGCAGCAAATTAGAGGGTCAGAAATACATTAGCAGTATCTGTTATATATCTCTATGTGCCAGCATATTCAAAGGGCTCATGGGTTAGACACAAATGTATTTATTTTAAAATAAATATTTTTATTTGAGGGAGAGAGCGCGCACGCACATGTGAGCAGGGAGAGGGGCAGAGGGAGAGGGAGAGAATCCCCAAGCAGACTCCCTGCTGAGCATGGAGCGCAATGCAGAGCTCAGTCCCAGGAACCCAGGATCACGACCTGAACTTAAAACAAGAGTCAGATGCTCATCCGACCGCCACCCAGGCACCCGAAACACAAATGTATTTAAATATTAAATACATTAGGGGGAAAAAGTGGGGCGCACGGGAAAGATAAGAGATAAAATATCTCAACGCAATCCCTGCTGCCCTAGAGTTTAGTTTAATTGAAGATAGGAGGCCTTTATGAACACTCAAAATTGAACAAACACAATGTGAGTTGAAGTTGGGCAGACAGTTTAAATGTAGAGAGGGTGCTGGAGAGAGCTCCAGTTAACCTGAAGTGTCACGAGTGAATCTGAATGAAATTAGTTTTGAGCTAGAATATGAGTAGAAATGCCATAGGACTAGCCGTTTCTTTTTTTTTTTTTTTTTAAGATTTTATTTATTTATTTGAGAGAGAATGGGAGAGAGAGAGCACAAGAGGGGGGAGGGTCAGAGAGAGAAGCAGACTCCCTGCTGAGCAGGGAGCCCGATGTGGGACTCGATCCCGGGACTCCAGCATCATGACCTGAGCTGAAGGCAGTAGCTTAACCAACTGAGCCACCCAGGCGCCCAGGACTAGCCATTTCTGTTGAACTGACTCAAAGATTTTAAATTTTTGGTATTGAACTTGATCTTAAGTATCTAAAACAGTCATCGTTTAAAAATATAGCAGTCTCAAAAGTGGCTTGCAAAAATTTTTTTTGTACCATATTTTAATTCTGGCATCCCTTTAGTGCTGCTCTAAGGTCTGAATGTTCTAGTGACACTACATCAGTGCCAGACTGTATTAGAAGGGAAAACACTAGATCTGTTTAATAGATAACTCCTCCTTTTTTTATCTTCTGTTACCCAAAGGATTCTTAAACATGACAAACTAAATATGCATAATTTTCCATTTCTTTGATGATCATTTGATTTTACTCTGACCATACCCAGCCACACACATACACGCATCATGTTTGATTTGATTGCACATTAGATGTAATATAATATCTTGCACAAATGTGTTAAAGATGAAGATGACATTGCATATAGCCAACAGTATCTGGTTTTAAAATAAGAAACTTGAGGGGCGCCTGGGTGGCTCAGTCGGTTAAGCATCTAACGATTTCAGCTCAGGCTTGATCTCAGGGTCATGAGTTCAAGCCCTATGTTGGAGCTCCAAGCCCAGCGTGGAGCCTTCTTAGAAAAAAAGATTCTCATTCTCATTAGTAACTAAGGAAATGCAAATTAAAACCGTAATGAGATACCGTTTACACTTATCAGACCAGCAAAAATGATCAGGTATTGGTAAAGATATCAGGTATATATAAAGGTAGCAGGTATTTTGGAGCCAAGGGAAGACTCATTCACTGCTGGTGGGAGTGTCGGTTGGTACAGCTACTTGGAAAATCATTTGACAGTATCTAGTAAAGTTAAAGATATACATAGCTCATGGCCCCACATTTCCACTTCTAGGAATATACAAATGGGTCAGAGTACAAGTGAATGACCTAAGGATCTTATTAATATGTAGATTATGATACAATAGGTCTGGGGCCTGAGTCTGCATTTCTAACAAATTACCAGGTGATGTCAATGCTGCTGGCTCAAGGACCCCATTTGAGTAGCAAGGCTCTACAAAAACTCTTGCAAAATTACACCAAGATACACATTTAAGAATATTCAGAGCAACATTGTTCATAATAGCTGTAAAGTGGAAACAACCGAAGTGGCTACCAATAGTAGTAAGTACATTTTGGCATAATCATATAATGGGATATTATGTAGCAACAACAGTGCACAAACACCAGTCACATACAACAATGTGGATAAATCTCAGGATCATCTTAGGTGGAAAAAAGTGAAGGGAAGAACTCCTAGAGTATAATCCCAATTATATACGGTTCAAATCAAACTGTGTTTTAGGGATGTGGTCATAGGTGGTAACACTATAATTAAAAAGCAGGCAAATGGTTAAGATCAGGACAGTGGTTGGGAAGGTGGGAATTGGGAGACATCGTGTTTAGGAAGTGACATCCGTGGGGCTTCTGGGTTGCTGACTATTCTGTTTCTATACTATCCAGTATCGTGGATTCCGTAATACATTCTTGAAAAAGAATTATCCTTTAAAAAATTATTTAGCACACTTAACCTTTTAATTGTGTGTTTGAAAATGCATTTTAAGCTTCAGATCTGATCAAAGGGTGGTTATTGATGAAATTTCCCTCAGGTGAACTACATAAAAGAACTGAAATAATCAGGTCACTCACAAAGAAGGTAAAAACCCTTGAATCTAATCAGATTGAATGCCAAACGGTTCTTCAGAAGACTCAGCTACAGCTTCAGGAAATGGCTCAAAAGGCAACCCATTCCTCTCTTCTCTCTGAAGACCTTGAGGTTGGTTTTATTTTGTGATAAGATTCTCTAGCCCAAATTCTGTTTCAGGTATTGAGAAATTAGATTTAAATGTTTCCATTAAAATGCATGTGTGTGTATGAAAGTCGATCCGTCCATCTGCCCCCATAGTTTTGTGTTCATTTTATGGCTTTGGTTGGCTGCACAGTGCTGAGTTGTCTGGGAGATAAACTTCATTACCACCTTTTCTGACTGTCAGCCCATTTGGTCTAGGAGCATCTGTCACTTTATCAACAATGGGTTATTTTAGAAAGTCTTTCTCAAAGTCTGAGATGAATAGCATCAAATTTTGGTAGCTTCACATGATGCTTTCTAAATGTGCCTTATCTGATACGATGAACAGAATCCACATCATGTTAGTGGCATATGGGGAATAAAATTTGTAGGACTGATTTTTCACTTTTCAGTTCTAACTGGTCATCAGATATTTTTTGAACTCGTGTTTTATGAGAGGCACAGAGAGCCATTATTTTTGTTATAGCCTTTGTATTATGCTTGTTTCATAATGATAATGCCTTTTTTATTCTTTCACATTATTGTTCTAGACAGTTTTTAGCTATAAAATAAGTAAAAACTATTCTATTGATATGTTGAATTAAAAAATGAAAATGTAGGGGGTGCTTGGCTGACTCAGTCAGTGAGGCATGTGACGCTTGTCCTTGGGGTCATGAGTTCAAGCCCCACATAGGGCATAGAGCTTACTTTAAAAAAAAAGAAAAGGAAATGTATGAGAGAGTATGAGGAAGATCTCTGGTGTCTTTTCTTGCAAGGATTCTAATCCCATCATGAGGGCCCCACTCATGACCTCTTTTACACCTAATTATCTCTCAAAGGAGCATCTCCAAGTAATACCATATTGGAGGTTAGGGCTTCAACATATGCGTTTTGGGGGGATGCAATTCAGTTCATAGCAGGAAGGTTTTTTTTTATTAATAAACTTTATTTCTTAGAGCAGTTTTATGTTCACAGCAAAACAGAGTAGAATGCATAAATTTCTCCTATACCCCCTGCCTCCACCACCAAATGCAGTCTCCCCTACTGTGGACATTCTGCACCCCGGTAGTACATTTGTTATAATCAGTGAATCTGTTAACACATCATTGTCACCCAAAGTCATAGTTTACATTGGGGTTCACGATTGGTGTTATATATTTTGTGGGTTTTGACAGATGTGTAATGACATGTATCCACCATTGTAGTATTGTACAGAATAGTTTCACTGCCCTAAAAATCCTGTGTTCCATCCCTGTCTCTCCTAACCTTTGGAACCACTGACCTTTTTACCATCCCCATAGTTGTGTCTTTTCCAGAATGTCCTATAGTTGGAATCGTATAGTATGTACCTTTTTCAGATTGGCTTCTTTCACTTAGTAGCATGTATTTAAATTTCCTTCATGGAGATACTATTTAAAAAGCCTCATTATTCTTTTTTTCCAACCAATAAATATATCATGTAGTTCTGGGGTTAAAAAAAACACCCCAAAAACCTGATAAATGGGAATACCCCAATATGAAGTGAAGGTCTTTCAATGTAGAGTAAAAATTATACACACACACACATATATATGCGTATAGAAGTTCACTAATGCTACTTTATTTCAGCAAAGGAAGTCTCTTACTAATCCAATTTTCATTCATTTATTTTCTTTTTGCCAACCTAGAATTATACATAAGAGAGATTGGGAAATAGACATTTATAAGCATAACCAATATGATTCAGGAGGGCAAACATAAGCATTGAGAGGATGCTAGAGGTAATGGAGAGAAAGATTTGTATTTTTTTTTTTTTTTTTTTTTTGATGACTGCTTACTTGGCTTACTTTGTTACTAAATAAAAGTTAAAGAGAAAACAAAACAGAATGAGCACAGACTGCGGCTAATGCTAGTAATGAAAACTTTTAAATGACTCAATTAGTATTTTATGTGTTGTTCCCTTGTAGGCTAGAAATGAAAATCTCAGCAACACATTAGTCGAACTTTCTGCCCAGGTAGGACAATTACAAGCTCGAGAACAGGCTCTCACTACAATGATAAAGCTAAAGGTAATTCAAAATAATAATACCTTCATTTGCCAGGGCACTTTGTACTTTACAAAGTATGGTCACATACATTATCTTACTTAAGTCCCATTGCAAATGAGATGGTAGAGCTACCAACGTTGCTGTCTCTTTTAAAATTCTCATTTTAGGGGGGCCCCTGGGTGGCTCAATCGGTTGGGCATCTACCTTTGGCTCAAGTCATGATCTCAGGGTCTTAGGATCGGGTCCCACATCAGGCTGTCTGCTCAGCGGCAAGCCCGCTTCTCCCTCTGTGATCTTTCTCACTTTCACTCTCAAATAAATAGAATCTTTAAAAAAATAAAAGAAAATAGGGGCGCCTGGGTGGCTCAGTTAAGTGTCTGCCTTCGGCTCAGGTCATGATCTCAGGGTCCTGGGATTGGGCCCCGCCTCCGGCTCCCTGCTCAGCGGAGAGCCTGCTTCTCCCTCTCCCTCTGCTGCTCCCCCTGCTTGTGCTCTCTCTTTCTCTTTCTTTCTTTCTCTATCAAATAAGTAAATAAAATCTTTTAAAAAAGTAAAATTCTCATTTTAGGGGCACCTGGCTGGCTTAGTGGAGCATGTGACTCTTGATCTTGGGGTTTGGGTTCCAGCCCCACATTGAGTGTAGAGATTACTTAAAAATAAAAAAAAAAAACACCTTTTTTTTTTTTGTTAAAGATTTTATTTATTTATTTAACAGAGAGAGACACAGCGAGAGAGGGAACACAAGCCGAGCAGGGAGCTGGATGCGGGGCTCAATCCCAGGACCATGGGATCATGACCTGAGCCAAAGGCAGACGCTTAACGACTGAGCCACCCAGGCGCCCCCAAAAAAATTAAAAAAAATCTTTAAAAAAAAAAAAGGGGGGCACCTGGGTGGCTCAGTCAATTGAGTGTCTGACTCTTGATTTTGGCTCAGGTCATGATTTCATGGGTCGTGGGGTCGAGCCCCACATCAGGCTCCAGGCTAAGTGGGGAGTCTGCTTGAAGAATCCCTCTGCCCCTCCCCCTACTTGCGCATGCATGCGTGCACTTTCTTTCTCAAATAAATAAAATAAGACTCATTTTAGAAATGTTGGAAACAAGTTTAAAATGATGTCCCCAAGACATTGAGAGAGGAGACAGGACTCCACTTTTGGTCTCTGTCTCCGAGGCTCATTCCATGGTTTAGCATGTCTGGATTAACTTGTTTTCTTCCAAGGTATCCAGTGTTAGTTCTCACAGAGTCATTGATAATCAGATTGCTTGTTAATGTTCTTTGTTTTTCTTTTTTAATGGAGAGAAAAACTGTTAGCGATCCAGCAGTTGCTAGAGCCGCTACCATGTCATGATAGTGATTGACTGACAGTCTCTTCTGCTATAACATGTGTTTGGCAGCTGGTGAATAGGGAATGATTTAGGCATAATGGGACCCTCATGCTAGTTCATATGTGCTTTCTCCCTGCATTTTAATGTTTTAAAGTGGTCACGGGCAAGCTTTCTTAAAATTGAAGAGAAAATATTAAAGTCTACAGAATTGTCTTTAGTCAAATAGTGACCAATTTAGTGGCTTTAACAACTACTCTGGTTTCCGTTGTGGCAAACTCCTGGTGAGGCTGTGAGTGCTAATGAAGATGCTGGAAAAGAATGATTGACTGGTGTGTCGGCCCTGGCTTTTGCTGAACTGTTTGCATACTTAAATGGGCCTGTTGTTTTTTGCTACCAGTCTAATCATGAAGTTCCATTGATCTGCCAACCCCATTTTTCCCATAAAATCTTCCTGGTGTGAGATGTGCAGACCATGAGCATCTTCAGGAATGCATATATGGTGCTATAGCAGAAGCACTTGTCCTTAAGCAGGAGGAAAACCTGCTACTAATAACTATTATATATTATAGCTATTATAATAATAGTTATTCCATGTGAGTGGGGGAGGGAGGGAATTTTACTTAATATATATATATTTTTAAAGATTTTATTTATTTATTTGACACAGGGAGAGACAGCGAGAGAGGGAACACAAGCAGGGGGAGTGGGAGAGGGAGAAGCAGGCTTCCCGAAGAGCAGGGAGCCCGATGCGGGGCTCGATCCCAGGACTCTGGGATCATGACCTGCGCCGAAGGCAGACACTTAACGACTGAGCCACCCAGGCACCCCTGATTAGTTGAAACTTAAAAATCTTACAGAATAGTCTTCAAATTTGGTTCTTAGGACAAAGATATTATCGAGGCCGTCAATCACATTGCAGACTGCTCAGGAAAATTTAAACTGTTAGAGCATGCCTTGCGTGACGCGAAGATGGTGGAGACTTGTATTGTGAAAGAAAAGCAAGATTACAAGCAGAAATTAAAGACACTTAAAATTGAAGTCAATAAACTGAAAGGTAAGGAAGAGACATCAATTCAAGCATTTCACCTTGGGCACATACTTCTTCATTTGGGTTCACTTCATCTTGTGATTAAGAGGTCTGTGGCTGGCCTTAGATCCTACCATGAAATGTTCATTTCATTTGTACAGAATTATGCTGCAGTATTCATGTTATAAGGTAAATAACAGACTTGGAGGAAACTGTATAATGCGTTATATTTTTTAAAAAACTGCCTTTGCTGTAGCGGTTATTGTTAATTTATGCTTCATAACAACCAGCAACAACATCTTGGTGGTATGCACCCAGAAGCATCTGATAAGCTCAGGTATCAGCCCAACGGGGATTGACTTATCCTGGTTGGGCCCAGCTGAGCTTCTCCTCTGGGGCAATTCTGCTTCCCATATCTCACTTCTCACCAGTAAGCTGGCCTGGGCACTTTTCCCCACGGTGAAGGCAGAAACTTTTTTTTTTTTTTTAATTTTTAAAAAAGATTTTAGTTATTTATTTGAGAGAGAGAGCACCCATAAGTAGACAAAGGGGCAGAGGGAGAGGGAGAAGCAGACTCCTCGCTGAGCAGGGAGCCTGATGTGGGGCTTGATCCCAGGACTCTGGGATCATGACCTGAGCCGAGGCAGATGCTTAACGACTGAGCCACCCAGGCATCCCCGAAGGCAGAAACGTAAGAGAAGAAGCAGGGGCACCTGACTGGCTCAGTCGGGAGAGCATGCAACTCTTGATCTCAGGGTCGTGAGTTGGAGCCCAAAGTTGTGTGTGGAGCTTACTTAAAATAGATAGATAGATAGATAGATAGATGAAAAATAGAAGAAGCAGAAACATGCAAGGACCCAACACACCCTCCCTCTGTTGGTTAAAGCATCATGTGGCTGAGCCCAAAGTCAGGCAGTGGAGAAATATCTGTCCCTCTGGGAGGAATGCAGGGGGGGATGAGGGATTGCCACTAACAACACAATCTGCCAGGGTAGCTTTTCGGCGCATGTTTTATTTTTGAAAATTCCTTTTGCGTTCTCCTTTTCTATTTTTGTTCTCAGAGTAACTCAATGATTCATTTCCTTCTAAGTAATGTTACTTAAAGTTTTATAAAGAAGGGGAGGCGAGGTATACCAAATAGGTTAGCCCTATTTATGTGAATGTGGAGGTAGGTGGTGGAGTAAGAGCTTACATTTGCCTACAGAAGGCATGGAGGTAGGCCCACTTTTCTCTGGCCTTTCCCCTCCCTGGCGCAGGGTCAGTGGTCATCGTGTTAGACACAGACAGACTCCCACTGCGCAGCAAGCAACCTTAGAATGACAAAGCCATGTTTTGGTGGAAGTTACTCTCACCTCTGTCCATAGTGGGGTGCCTCATTGTTAGAAGGTGGAGGAGGGACAGTAGAGTACCCTCCAGACTGAGAAGGCACTTTGAGACTGAAAAGCAAAGCAAGTCACTCCATACCATTTACATGGAGTTTTATTCAGGGTAACTTACTGATGGGGGGATCAGGTAGACCACGATCTTGGTGCTACATACCTACTCTCCGCAAATTCACCCAGACCTTAATCCACAGCTTTTATAGAACAGGGGGCTTTCTGGTGAGGTCCAGGGGTGGTCATCTAAAGTGGTGCCATCTGTGCACTAGAGGGAAGATCAGAATAAGCCTTCCCGAATTCCATTCAGGGCACACATTAACCTCCAAAGGGCCTGGGGCACGTAGGCACGAGGGAGGTCATTGCACGGATATGAACAGGACGGAGTCAGGATTTTCAACACTCCTACACCCTGTGTGAGTGAGTTGCTGTTGAAATTGTGAAAGTTTATTGTGGTCAATTTAAAAGACTCAGCCTTCTAAAATCTTATGATGCCCTGACTTGTGGCAAATCATGCGCTTTGTCTACGTTTGTAGCTTCAGCTAAAACCGTAATCACACTATACACCCCTTGACAGCAGGGACAGACTCTGTCATCTCTTTAAAGGACAACAAGGTAATGGACAGGGGAATCAACTCAGTTTGGGTGGACTGGGAAGGTGACTTTGAGGAGAACATTTGAGCAGAAGCTTGGATGGTGGGAAGAACTAGCCATGTGAAGATCTGGGCCCAGAGCCTTCCAGGCAGAAGGAACAGCAAATGCACAAGCCCTGGGTGGGTTTTGAGGTTGGGACATGTTCAAGGAACAGAACAAAAGAAGGGGGAGAGTGATAGGCCAAACCAGGCCATTCAGGGCTTAGGGTAGTGATTTGGATTTCATCCTAAGGGAGTTAGGAGGGCTTTTAGGAGAAGAGTGACATGAGCAGATCTTTTACTGTTTTTTT
Organism: Phoca vitulina; assembly: GCF_004348235.1. Classification (NCBI taxonomy): domain Eukaryota; kingdom Metazoa; phylum Chordata; class Mammalia; order Carnivora; family Phocidae; genus Phoca; species Phoca vitulina. Next base: position 9,885,384 of record NW_022589749.1, read on the forward strand.
TTTTTTTTTTTTTTTTTTAAGATTTTATTTATCAGAGAGAGAGAGAGCACAAGCAGGGGGAGCAGGCAGAGGGAGAAGCAGACTCCCCACTGAGCAAAGAGCCCGATGCGGGACTCAATCCCAAGACCCTGGGATCCTGACCTGAGCCGAAGGCAGCCGCTTAACCGACTGAGCCACCCAGGCACCCCACAGATTTTTTACTTTTAAAAGATTGCCCTGGTGTGCCTGGCTGGCTGAGTCAGAAGAGCATGTGACTCTTGATCTTGGGGTTGTGAGTTTGAGCCCCACTTCTTCAAAAAAAAAAAAAAATGCCCTTATTGCTCTCTGGGCAATAGGCTGTAGCAGGAGAGGCATGGTTTGAGTAGAGAGACCAGTCAGGAATAGGGAAGCCTGAGAAGGTCATTGCCAGGGATGCAGCGAGGTTTAGATATATGTTGGCTGCAGCTCCGACGGGACTTCACATTAATTGGAAAGGGTGCCGAGGGCATGAGAGGTACTCACAGTGTATATTCTTCTAGCAAATAGTATTTATTCAAGGACTTTTGTTTTCTTCTATTTGTGAAGAGGATCTAAATGAAAAGACAACAGAAAATAATGAACAACGAGAAGAGATCATTCGTCTCAAGCAAGAGAAAAGTTGCCTGCATGATGAATTGGTTTTTACTGGTAAAAACAGATAATTAATTTAAGTGATTGAATAGTTCTTTGTAGCCTAAACTTTCTGTGGTACAACTATGACAGATTAAAGGAATTATACCTCTCTCAAAATAGTAACTTTTTAAATACACTTGGACCAGGAGGGACCAGGCAGGGAATATTAAAGTTGTCATCATGCCTCCCAGTTAACCCTGTTTCCTCTTCTATAAAATGAGGAGATACAATTGAAGAAGGAAGGATGTTTATACTTTTGCAAATACTAGGTAAAAATTAGGAATTCAACAATTTTCCAGTTTTGCAAATAGATCACTTGTGATTACAGTTGGAAAAATGCACATGTGTTTTGTTATATCAGCATGAACCTGAAGTGATAATGTTAAGGATGAATTTTTCATAATTAAAAATAGCAAATTTATCAATAGTTTGCCTTAGGCCCCCCTCCAGATAAACATAAAAAATTCCATCTCCCCAGCTGCATTCTCCCACACCGTCCCCTATACACCCCACTAGTTTCCACTAGTTCAGACCTCTCCCTCTCCATTCCTGGTTGAGGATCACTGATGTATAGATCTTATCTCTGTCCCTGCCAGCCAAATTTTATTAGGCTTTGTATTTAGTATGAGGAAAATCATAGATTTGGAGGTGAAGTTCCAAACAGAATTAAATAAATTGACATTTTTGGGGTCTAGTTATATATACCCTCAATTCCCTTTCTTCTAGGAGAAGAATACATTTCTATAAGCTAAAGGGCAAAATGCATTAACATTTTTTCACATAAAATGGAATTCTTAATTTTCATGTCATATGATAAGGATGGGGAAAATGCAGTTTTCTACCATTAGAGGTCACTATTTCTGTTATTTCTAGGATTGCTCTGAAAGTTAATCTATTAATAAAAATACATATGTAAATATATATAAAAATATATATGTATATTTGAAGCTTTACAGTTGATTTACAAACAATCTTTGGATCATCTTTTGTGTGCCAGGAACTCTGCTAGTTGCTAAGAAACTCCTAGGCCCACAGAAAATCCATTTATTTTTAGGCTTGGGACGCCTGGGTGGCTCAGTCGGTTAAGCGTCTGCCTTCAACTCAGGTCATGATCCCAGGGTTCTGGGATCAAGCTCTGCATCAGGTTCCCTGCTCTGCAGGGAGCCTGCTTCTCCCTCTGCCTGTCGCTCCTCCTTTTTGTGGTCGCGCTCTTTCTCTCAAATAAATCTTAAAAAAAAAAATCCATTTTGTGAAATAATATTTTATCATTTCCTAAGCTGATTTCTTTTTTTTTTTTAAGATTTATTTATTTGAGAGAGAGTGAGCGCACGAGTCAGGGGAGGGGCAGAGGGAGAGAATCTTCAAGCAGACTCCCTGTTGGGATCGGAGCCCCACGAGGGGCTCAGTCCCACAACCCATGAGATAATGACCCAAGCTGAAACCAAGAGTTGAACACTGAGCCACCCAGGCGCCCCCTAAGCTTATTTCTTAAACACCTTTTCTACTCATACCACTGTCTCAAAACAGTTTTTGTATGTTTAAATTATAAAAGTGAATTAAACCTAAAAATAATTTTAAAAGGCTTAACATAATATGCTGCCAGGTGCTCTGGCTAAAAATGTACATATTTTATTTGAAGCTGGAAGATGTCTTAAAATTACACTTTTATGTTAAGTTCAAAACTTTTTCCCTCTCATTGAAGATGAAGTTCTTCACATAAGCTTAGAGACATGTTTCATTTGTTTGTACATAACTGCTTATAAGAAGTTTGCAAATAAAGTGAGGATACCAGTTCACATTTCTGGGGTCCTGACGGTCCTGTAAATGAGGCCCTATGGGATCGAGTGATTGCCTCAGTTCTCCCAGGCTGTAAAAGGCAGAGCCTTGGCCAGACTGTGGCAGCTGCAGACTTCCAGGCCCCTTTCCCCTGTGCTGTCTTGTTTAGGCTCCTTGCTCAGGCAGTGATCAGCGGAGTCCAATACCTCTTTGTTTTCTGTGACCACTTTGTGAAAATAGGTGGACCCACTCCACTTGGATCTCTCAGCTAAACCCAGCCATGTAGAAAAGTATCTCATCTAGGAAAACATTTATATTTCCAGTAGAGTTGCTTCCTATGCAATAATAGATTATTCTAAAGTCAGAGATTAAGGCAAAATTCAGATATATTTAAAATTACCCTTGAGGGGTGCCTGCCTGGCTCTGTGGGTGGAGTATATGATTCTTGATCTCGGGGTCATGAGTTAGAGCCCCACGTGGGGTGTAGAGATGACTTAAAAATAAAATCTTTAAAAAATAAACAAATTATCCTTGAACTCCAAATAAAGTAGTTGGCTTTTGTTTAGGGGCCATACTGAATTCAAAACAAGTATCTCTACACACTAGGATTTGCACCCAGCATGTCACAGTGCTGTTAATACGAGAGGGGGGTGGAAGTGAGATCAGGAAAGAGTCAGAGATGCCTTGTGGGCATTGCTTCTACTGTTAAAGTAGCTGTGATTCCTTTTATTTTTTTTTTCTTTGTGCTTATGATCGAATTCATAAGCTAGATGCAATTCTGCATAAATAATGCAAATCCATTACATTCATATGCTTTCATTATGGTATTGACTCATGCAAAGAAATAAATTCAAAATTGAATAGAAAAGATGTAGTAGTTTAAACCTGGCCACTGTGCTTGTCTTCACATTTTCGATTTTGTGCACAAGGATTACCTTTGAAAGCGAGGTGATAACTACAGACCCGCATCTGAAGGGCTGAGCATGAACCATGTTGGGGAGGAGAGAGGGTGCTGTGCGCAGACCCCTGTCACTCTTTCCTCTCCTTGGTCCCCTGACCACAGACAAACACTGCAGAACAGCGGTCTAGTGGACTTGCAGTCTATAGCAAAGTGCATGCCTTTGTCCTTAAGTGTTTTATGCGATGTCCATATGTAAAGTGATAATAAAAATTTTTATCCTTTTTCATCCATGAGAAAAATGACATGTAAAAAAAGTGTTTTATGAAAGAACCATAGATACAAATTTTCATTTAGATTGCATCAGATTTACTTAAAATTGATTCATGTAGAGGGTTATTTTATACATTTAGCATGAACTTCTTATAAAGATACAGATGTTTTTCTTAAGCATTTATTGTTGATTTCTCACTTCTGTGTGAATCACTTTATTTCTCCTAAAGAATAATGTTAATGTTTTTTTCTGATATTAGCCCTTGTACAGCACTTTATTTTATTTTATTTTTTTTGAAGATTTTATTCATGTATTTGACAGAGAGAGACACAGCGAGAGGGGGGTGGGGGAGTGGGAGAGGGAGAAGCAGGCTTCCTGCCGAGCAGGGAGCCCGACGCGGGGCTCGATCCCAGCACCCCTGGATCATGACCTGAGCCGAAGGCAGACGCTTAACAACTGAGCCACCCCGGTGCCCCTCATTTACCAAGTTCTGAAACTGTTTTTAGAATATGGCTTTCTTGTGCCCTAACTCTAGTTAGTGGCGTGTCCGTGTTTCAGCAAAGTGTTGATGGTCTTTGTAAAAGAATGAAGATTAAAAAAAAAAAAATTATCTCTTTGCTGTCTTTTTGCACTGAGAAAAATTGAGTGTATAACTATGTGTATTCAAGAGAATGCGGAATCTTAATTACCTATCAGGTGAAGAGTTTTCAAGAAGTAGAAAATCTTTTTTTTTTTTTTTTTTTAAAGATTTTATTTATTTATTTGAGAGAGAGAGAGAGCATGAGAGGGGGGAGGGTCAGAGGGAGAAGCAGACTCCCCACTGAGCGGGGAGCCCGATGTGGGACTCGATCCTTGGACTCCAGGATCACGACCTGAGCTGAAGGCAGTTGCTTAACCAGCTGAGCCACCCAGGCACCTAAGAAGTAGAAAATCTTTAAAGGAATGCTGGGCAAGTTTATCTGCTATGCGGGCACTTCATAAACACAAATATCTTTGGTCTTTGGTCAGTGACAATATATAGGAAGGGCCTGATTGTGAGATTGTATCAGACTGACTTGCATACTGGTAAAAATCATGATTTATTTTTTTATACCTTGTAATGTTAATTTTTTTTTCTGTTGATAGAGGTAATATGTTGTTTGGGTTTTTACAATGCAAATGCATTCATAAGTTACTCATGTAATGTGAAAAAAATTTAGAAAGTAATATGTATTTTATCATGCCCCCCCCTTAAAAACAGAGGAAAACAATTGTCATTAATCCTCCCATCCAAAAACTTTTTAAAATACTTATGTGTATTTGCTCTCAGACTTTTCCTGTGTGTTTGTGTATACAAACATACAGTGTGATTTGATCATACAGTTGATACAATTCTGAATCCTTTTTTGACTCAGCATTAATTATATTGTGAAAATTTTCAGATTTGGTGAAAGATCTAGTCAGAATCACAGATTAAAGCTCTTCCCAGCCATGCATTTTGCAAATTTTAAGTTCAGGAACAAGGGGAAAACAAGTTACTGGAACACTAAATTTGTGGAAATGAAAAAGTTTGTGTTGATATGGCTGATGAAAAATATTTTAATAATATTTGTTCTTAAATAGCAGAGAGAGAAAAAAGGAAAGATGAGTTACTTGATATTGCAAAGTCAAAGCAAGAACGTACAAATGCAGAACTGCATAATCTGAGACAGGTATGTCCCCAGTTATACTGTTCTTACTATTTGGGAAGCATTTATAAACAAACATCAAATTAGGAAAAGTGTGTGTCTGTCGATTTTTGTTTATGGTGCTTTTGGAATCCTAACTACATTAAAGGTATGTCATATTTAGCATAGCTGATAGGGTCTTGCTTATGGTAATGAAAGGTTTGGAAACCAGTTATACTAACAAATCTGAGTGCTAACATAGGAAAAATAAAAGCAAACATATTTAGCATATCTCTCTATCACTGTCTGATCTGTTTTAGCATTTGAATGTTGGCTCATTATAGTTTTGTTGTCACATCTTATTGATTTATCAATATCTACGGCAGATTTATGTTAAACAACAGAGTGATCTGCAGTTTCTTAATTTTAATGTGGAAAATTCTCAGGAATTAATACAGATATATGACTCAAAGATGGAGGAATCAAAGGTTCTGGAGTCCAGGTAATCTTAGCAAGATGCTATTAGTATGATGTTGTGTTTTATTTTATCATTCAATCTATTTATGAAGTACCTACTATGGGCCGGTATCTACTATCATTTCCTATATGGTAGGGAGTCAATAAATACGAGCTAGTAATTGTTGTTATAATCCTGGGTTGTAATGAGACCTGATCTTAGAATTTTAGGCCTGATCCTGATTTAGCCACTTGGTAAAAGAAATTCATTAGCCTTATTTGTGTGTCTGTTGTGTATAAGACTTTGAGCTCAAGTAGAAACCAGAGGTGAGTCATTTACTCTTTCATGCGGACTCAGAGTTTAGTGTTTAGCACTCACTGGGCTGGGAATGGGGAAATAAAGATACATAGGATATGGTACTTGCCTAAAAGAAAAAAACACGAACGAATGGTATAAATAACTGTAGTAGTTGTTCAGCTAGCTGAGGGTGATCTCTGCTTTTAGCTGGATTTTCCTGTTTTCCTTGTTAATAGAAGCAGACACCTTTTCTTACCTATAATCAGTGTGTGAACTAAATTGGTTTTGTAAAGTTAAAATATAAATAGGTGTAGTTTAATTTAATAGGCATATAACTGTCCCACAGTTAAATTTAGTCTACTTTTCCAAGCAGAAGTGTGACAAGGAGTCATGAATGGGAACAGGAATTAGGGAAGTTCCCGGCCAGCAGGTGTGACCGTGCGGCTCCTTGGCCTGGCAGTTAGTAGTTGCAGGAACCGTTGGAAGGAGCAGCTCTTGCTACACACAGAGTGACTCCTGTGCCGGCTTTGCTTTTCTTTCCAGGCCTTCTGCTGGGGGTGTTACACTCTTGCTTTGTGCCCTGGCTGCTCCCGCCGCTGGTACACACCACACCGGCCCGGAGTGCTCGCACAGGCCAAAGCCCCCTACCGTATTGGCTTTTCCCTTCTCTGTACTTCGTTGCCCCTGGGAGACACTTGGGCTAGATGAGTGAGGCTGTTCTTCAAGGGTGTGGAATGGCCTATGTCCTTCCAGGAGGTGGGGGTTGAGTTTTCTGAGGGCTCCGAACTCTCCATGTCCAAATACCTGAAGACAGTTTATGAAAAGGTTTATCATGTTTGTATATATTTTCATTTTATGCACACCTGTCATTCTTACTTTAGACCAGCTTTCAGTATGTCGCCATATAAATATCCAGCAGATAACTGGGATGGCCGTGAATGCTGTATCTTCCCCCTGTGTCTCTGTTCTTTGAGTCTCTGTCCCCTTTCAGTCCTGGCTTTACCTCTGTTTACTGTGAAACTAACAGAATTAGGAAGAGGAAATAACAGATCAATCAACAAGTATTTACAGAACACTTAATGTTTGTGAAAGGCTATCCTAAAGTGCCAGGAGGATTGAAAATGCCTCTACATATTAAGAAACTTAGGAGTCTATTGAAAGACAGGATATGTGCATGAGAGTGAGTGAACAATATAGTTATAACAGGAAGTTTGCTGCCTGATTAAGTAGATGATACACACAGTAAAATGAGGACTGCGGTATTGGCAGTAAGCACGGTGGGAGTTGAGGACGGGAAGGGGAAAGTGAGCATGTGGGCTTGCTGGTCAGAGAGACTTCCTTGAAGTTGGGCTGAAATCAGGCTCTGAAGAAAGAATACACATTCTCCCTTATGTTTTCATTTTAGACAGATGGGTCTTAATAGGGTTTAGCTCAACGAACAAGGTTTGGGTGAAATATCTAGAGTGACCGTATCAAGTGTATCTTATAACTTCTGTTTTTTGTAATGCCACCACAGCAGAGACATGTGTTTGTCAGACCTTGAGAATCACCGCCCAAAAGTCGATATTAAGAGGGAGAAAAATCAGAAGTCATTGGTTAAAGATCCAAAATTTGAGACCACGTTGATTCAGCAAAATCGGTCAGACAGGAGCCCTTGTGATCTGTGCAAAGAGAAGAAACGACAGGGTAATACTTCATTTGGGGAAAAAGGTGTAATTGCTATCTCATCTCTGTTTACAAAAGACGTACTGGAGAAGCAAAAGTCTTGGTCTCTGGGAGGAAAAATGCAGATCGAATCAGAAAACAAAAGTACATTGTGCAAGATCCATGCAAAGTCACCAAAAGGTAATGGGATCGGGATTCAGAATGAAGAGAAACAACTCTCTGAAACATCCACCTCGTTATCTGATGAGAAACAGTGGCATGATGTCAATGTGTACCTGGGCCTGGCCAGCTGTTCTGGTTCCAGACAACCAGAAAAGCTGGATGTTGAAAGTCAGGATGACATAGAAAGGTCTGGAGTCTGCTGTTGCCATAAAAATGAAACCTGTCTTGGGGAGAGTGACATGTATGAATCCAAGTGCTGCCACCCGAGTAACTTCATCATTGAAGCACCAGGCCACATGTCTGACATGGAGTGGATGAGCATTTTCAAGCCTTCTAAAGTGCAAAGAATTGTTCGCCATAAATCTGTGTGTACTTGTTCAGAAAGTGCCAGTGGAAGGAAATACAACTCTGCCACGAGGTTAGTAACATTTCGTACGGGGCGACGCCGATGCTGGGAAATGGAAGGGGCTGCAGTGGCCGCCGCGTGCTTGCTGCTCCGTGGAGAGCAGTGTTTGCGAACACAAGTCGTGTCTGAGGCAGACCCAGTACTCTCTTCATCAGCATGTAGGCTGTTGAGTTTTCGATTGTGCGGGGACCGTATTAGATTCCAGTGAGGAGTTTGTACCTAGGACGGCTTCTGAGGCAAAGGTTTTGTTTGAAAACAAAGCCAGTTGTCATGAGTTGGGCAAATATGTTTTTTTAAAAAAACTAACAGTGGGGTCACTTTACAGAGTAGAATGCTGCTCCGGGGCATTCCTCACCCCTGGATCCAGTGTGAATTGATAAGCTGTCTATGCAGAGATCACACTCCCTAGACCCCTGATAAGAATTTTGCTGGCCACCTCCCCACCCCGCCCCCACCCCAATGGCATATTTACATATCCAACTGCTTCTGCCTTTCTGTTTACTTTACATTTCCCAAACTTTCTTTCCTTTTTTTTTTTTTTTTTTTTTAAGATTTTATTTATTTATCTGACAGCACAAGCAGGGGGAATGGGAGAGGGAGAAGCAGGCTCCCTGCTGAGCATGGAGCCGGATGTGGGGCTTGATCCCAGAGCCCTGGGATCGTGACCTGAGCCGAAGGCAGATGCCTAACCGATTGAGCCACCCAGGCGCCCCCCCAAACTTTCTTATTTTTTAAAATCATGCAAGAAAAAAAATTTTTTTACGTAACAAGCTGGTAAAAGTTAATAGTTTTTTTAAGAGAAGAAAATGGATTAGTTATTAGCATATGCTGCATTATTCAGTCTCATCTTATTGTTAGAATTGCTAACTCTTGTGGTTGAGGGGCGCTATAATAATGTTTGCTATTTTTAAATAAAAGCTAGCCCTTGGATCTTAAATTACAGAAAGGACAAAGTTGCTATATTGAGAGCCTTATTTTAATCATCACACTGACTTTCCTAGGACTTACGATAAAAATTTCTTTCTGGTATTTTCATTATTTGGATTTTTCTTTGGCCCTTTGAGAAGCCTGAGTCATTTAAAAATCATACAGATAGTTATTCTGTCAGTTGTAAACTTTAAAAAAAATGGTTGTCCCACTAAATGTTATCTATTCATATTAAAGATTTTCTTTAAACAATTGCAAGTATCGGGGCGCCTGGGTGGCTCAGTCGTTAAGCGTCTGCCTTCGGCTCAGGTCATGGTCCCAGGGTCCTGGGATCGAGCCCCGCATCGGGCTCCCTGCTCGGCGGGAAGCCTGCTTCTCCCTCTCCCACTCCCCCTGCTTGTGTTCCTGCTCTCGCTGTCTCTCTCTCTGTCAAATAAATAAATAAAATCTTTAAAAAAAATAATTGCAAGTATCAATAGGGCACAGCTGCACATTGTTCACTACTGAACAAACAACACGCGTATATTAAGGGAAAACTTTATGTTAGTTTTAAGAGCATAGTGGACCTATCTTAAATTTAACATATGAAAGAAATTCAAATTTAAATTTGGAGTTTTGTTTCAAGACCCTTTTGACCTCCCTGGCTTGAAATAACCCAAACGACCTGTGCTGTGGGCAGAGGTACATGCCGAGACGGCACATGCCAAACACGTGATTAAACAGAAAAGATAATTATGTTTTCCTAGTTTTCCTTAGATTATAAGAACTTACCGTGTACCTGCTCTATTATCAGACCACCATTCCGTATGACAAATAGGGCTTTAGCTGTAGAGGGAGAAGCCGCGGCAGCCTGTTCTCCTTCAGGTGCGGGGAACGTGGAAGGAGGAGGCTCCAGTGCCTCTGGTCTGCTCCAGAACAGCTTTTGCAGTTCACTCCGCTCTGAGCCTGCACTTTAAGAACATACCAGACGCTTGGCTGCATGTGTCTCTTCTCTTAATACTGAGGACTTACAGAAGAATTAATAGCTGACAATGCTGTTCTACTTTCACAAAAGGACTTTTAAAAACCATTAACAAAAATCAACTTCACAAACCAAAAACCCAAAATTTTCACAAGTTTTTTCCTCCCTTTTGGATGATCCTGTCCCTTGAACCTTCTTTTTTGTTTTCCTGTTTTTGGAAGGGAGAGGGAAATTCTCTGTTCTGTTGTTAACCCTTGCACTAAGAATTTTGATTTAATTCTTACTGCAGAGTATATGCATTAATTTATAATGTTCCACGCAAGTATTCCATTCAAATCTATAATGTTCTACTTCGAACTTGAGCTTCTTCATTAAAAAGAAAAACAACTTTTTTTGGGGGGGGGGTCCTGTTGAGATACTTTTAAGGATAAGACTATGGGTGATAATATGTTTGATATTGTTTTAAGTTGTCTGTTTCTGTTTGGTTTTATTATTTATAGTGAGCTAATTGCCATCCAGCATTCCCACTGTTTGGGTTCTTCAAAATCTGCCACAAGAGAGGATGAGAAATTAATAGAGACAGAGCCCTCTTCTGATACAAAGAATTCACCTAAGATTTTGTTATTCAACAAAGAGGCACCATTATCCACTGACAAGGTTTGTGTTTTGCTTAGAAATACCCAGTTTATTCAAGCAAAACTTCTCCCCGACGTACTTTTAATTCTTCTGTAGTACTGCTTTTAGTGAGCTTAATTTTGGTCATTCTTCCATTTTTTTTTTTTTAATTATGGGATTTTAATTACGTCATTTAACCGAAGTCAGAGTTTCCTTAAAATATTATCCTATAGATTAAGTCTAGTTAAAATGTCCCTCAGGCCCTCCAGGTGATTGGTAGATATATATATACACACATAGTATATATATATATTGAAGGCTATAACTAGCAGTGTGCACCTACATTCAGATTTAACATGTTTACATTTGGCATATTTGCTTTATTTTTCTTGTTGGAGAAATAAAATGTTACAGATAAAGTGTGAGTCCCATGCACCATTCTCCCCATGCCCCAGCCCCCCACCAGTTAATCACTATCCTGAAGTTGCATTCATGCTTGTTCTTACACTTTTACCTATGTAAAAATATATATTTAAGCACTACATAATGTTTTATGTTTAAAATGTACATAAATGGGGGCGCCTGGGTGGCTCAGTCAGTTAAGCATCCCAGTCTTGATTTTGGCTCACGTCGTGATCTCAGGGTCCTGGGATTGAGCCCCACACTCAGTGGGGAGTCTGAGATTCTTTCCTTCTGCCCCTGCTCTTGCACACTCACCTGGGCTCTCTCTCTCAAATAAATAAATCTAAAAAAAATAATAATAAGGGCGCCTGGGTGGCTCAGTCGGTTAGGCGTCTGCTGTTGGCTCAGGTCATGATCTCGTGGTCCTGGGATCAAGTCCCGCATTGTCAGGCTCCCTGCTCAGTGGGGAGCCTGCTTCTCCCTCTCCCTCTGCTGCTCCCCCTACTTGTGCTCTCTTGCTCTGTCAAATAAATAAAATATTTAAAAATAAAATAAAATGTACATCAGTGGTAAAACACTGTCTCTATCCTTTTGCAATACGATTTTTTCCAACTTTGTGAATATTTTGTGACATTTATCCATGCCCATACTTGAAGACTTAGTCTCTTCATTTTGATTTTTGATTGATGTGTAGTCCATTGATTTGAATACACTCCTCCTGATGGTCAGTGAGGTTGTTACTACATTGTCACTATTATGGATGAGCCAGTCAGTATCTTCACCATAAATGGGATCTTCATTGCAGCTCTTTCACAGAGAAAATAAGTTCAAGTGAACTTAATTACTTTTGGTGTTATTTGGGGGGAAGATAATGGGCTTTGAAATTGATCTGAGTTCAAATCTTTGTTTTGCTTTGTCTTAGCTCAATGACCTGAGTAAAATTATTTACTTTCTTTGGGCCTCAGTTTCTTATGTGCAAATATGCAATAATAACATTACAGTTGCTTGGTCTAAATGTGATACTACGGGGCCTAGCCCCTAACAGGTATCTGATGAGTGTTAGTTCTCTTTGTTAAAAATCGACTCTACCAAGTGTTGACTAGAATCTGGAGCAACACAGACTTTCACTGGTGGTGGGGAAATTCATTTGGGAAAACACGTCGATAATTTCTTAAAAAGTTAAATATACACCTACCATATGACCCAGCTATTCCACTCCTAGAGAAATGGAAACATGTCCACACAGGGACTTGCATGTGAATATTTAAAGCAGCTTATTCGTATTAGCTGGAAAACTGGAAACAACCCAAATACACATCAATAGGTAAAGAGACAAACTGTGGTGTATCCATGCAATGGAGTACTTCTCGAATAAACTCCTTACACATACGTAACATGGGTGAATCTCGAGATAATTACTGCTGAATGAAAGACGCCAGACAGACAAAAGTATGAAAGTGTTTATATAAAATTCCAGAAAATGCAAACTAGTCTCTGGTGACAGAAAACAGATCAATGTTGCTTGAGAATGAGAGGAGGGACTCAAGAGGAAGGAGTTCCAAAGGAGCATAGGTTTTGATGAATAGAATCCCTGTTCATTGTGGGTATGGTTTCAGGTATTAGCTACTATCTTTTTTAGCTTTCATGAGACCTTTTTTTCAATGTTTGTACCTATTTTTCTGAGGAAATATATGACATTGCATGCTTATGTAGTCCATATATACATACATATTTAGGTTTGTGCATGTGTGTGTGTATGCACGCGTGCACACACGTATCTTCTAGATCCAGGTCACTAGTGATCATCTTTGTTCCTGGAAAATTAGAATTGACTGGAGCCCAGTGCAGGGCTTGAACTCACAACCCCAAGATCAAGACCTAAGCCTGGATCAAGAATCGGGTGCTTAACTGACTGAGTCACCCAGGTGCCCCTAGAATTAACTTTCCCTAAATTTATTTTTTTTAAGATTTTATTTATTTATTTGAGAGAGAGAGAGAGTGAGAGAGAGAAGGAGCAGAGGGAGAGGCAGAGACTCCCTGCTGAGCAGAGAGCCCTGACATGGGGCTCGATCCCAGGACTCCAGGATCATGACCTGAGCCAAAGGCAGACACCTAACCGACTGAGCCACCCAGGCGCCCAGAATTAACTTTCCTTAATGAAAAAATTAGTCTAGGTACTTTTGAGAGTTGTTGTCATGCTAAAACTTCAGGTCCCAAAGTTGAAAATTAAACAAGAACAAACTAAGGCACATATCCACGTATTTTAAAAAGCTTACAAGCCTTTAGTGTTAAAGCTACATTTTGCAAGTATTTTGGCTAACACTAATTAGCATGCTAATTATGGCTTTAGAAAGTGGATTTAGGAGAGCTAAACAATGCCTAGGATTCTTTTTTTTTTTTTTTTTAAGATTTTATCTTTAATCTTTACACCCAGTGTGGGGCTCGAACTCACAACCCCAAGATCAAGAGTTGCATGCTCTACTTACTGAGGCAGCCAGGCACCCTAGCCTATAATTCTTTTTATCACATAGATGTTACTTAATTAGTTGTAAGTTCTGTTGAAATCAAATTATTTAGCCAAGTAGGTACTTTTTTTTTTTTTTTAAGATTTATTTGTTAGCGAGAGAGTGTGCACAACTGGGAGAGGAGAGGGAAAGAGAATCTGAAGCGGACTCTGTGTGGAGTGCAGAGCCCGACTTGGGGCTCGATCTCATGACCCTGAGATCAGGACCTGAGCCAAAACCAAGAGTCAGACAGTTAACCAACTGAGCCACCCACGCGCCCCTAGCTAAGTAGGTTCTAAGAAATAAATGGAGTTTGGTTATTCTAGTATTTAATGTCCTTTGATATGTAATATGTAAAGTCAGAGAAATATTAATGGGTAGTTAACATTTGTGTTTATAACATTGTACTTGTAACTATAAACATTTAAAAATGCTTCCTGATTTCTTGAATGCTTACATTGTGTTGTTTTCCCAGGATGACTTTTCGCCCACAAGCAAGCTTCAGCGTTTGCTGGCAGAGTCTCGCCAGATGGTTACAGACCTGGAGCTGAGTACTCTGCTCCCCATCAGCTCTGAGAATCTCAGCAGCAATGCCAGAAATGTATGTGGTTACTTTTCTTTTGACCCCATCTGTGTATCTGAATATTCCACTGAGTACTCATTTGCAAATATCACTGGTCGGGCATCCCTTTCTATTAGAAGGAAAGTTCCTTTATGTCTCTGAGGCAGAGAGGTAGCACACTGGTTTTAAAGATGAGGAAAAAATCACACTCAAATGTCACTGCACCCAAACTTCCTCTTCCTGATTGCCTGGGTTTATGAATATAAATTCTTGGGGATATAAAAAATATACGTTTTACTATAGAAAATTTCAAATACAGAAGTAGAATATTACAGGGCACCTGGGTGGCTCAGTTGGTTGGGCATCTGCTCCCTGTTTGGTGGGGAGCCTGCTTCTCCCTCTCCTCTGCCCCTTCCCCCTGCTTGTGCTCTCTCTCATGCACTCTCTTTCTCTCAAATAAATAAATAAAATCTTTAAAAAATAATAAAGTATCTTTTAAGGGGCACCTGGCTGGCTCAGTCAGAAGAGCATGTAACTTTTGATCTCGGTCATGAGTTCGAGCCCCACATTGGGTGTAGTAAGATTAGTAAAAAAAATAAACTTGAAAAAATAGTAAAGTCTTAATCACTGACAGGTCCTTCCCCATCTTCCTTCTTACTTCCTCCTTTTTCTTCTCCTTCATTTTTTTTTTTTTTTAAGATTTTCTATTTATTTATTTGACAGAGAGAGACACAGCGAGAGGGAACACAAGCAGGGGGAGTGGGAGAGGGAGAAGAAGCAGGCTTCCCGTTGAGCAGAGAGCTCGATGCGGGGCTCCATCCCAGGGCCCTGGGATCATGACCCGAGCCAAAGGCAGACGCTTAACGACTGAGCCACCCAGGCGCCCCCTCCTTCTTCATTTTTTTAATACCATTAATCTGTGGAAGAAACATTGGGTCATTTGTCCTGTAGCATTTCCCACATTCTGGGTCTTGCTAACTGTCCTCACTGTTATTTAACACATTCCCCTATCCTCCATGATTCCTAGGAACTGGTATTTAGATCTAGTGACTTGATTAGACTTGGGATCAGTTTGGGGTTTTTGTTTGCTTTGGCATCACTCCTTCACTGATGATGCCGTCTGCTGCGTATTCCATCATACCAGGAAGATCCTAATATCTGGTTGTGCTACTTGAGGATGTAAAGCTTGATCGCAAATTCAAGAGTTTGTCAGCCTGAGCTTTTATTATCATAAAGTTCACTTAATGATTTTAGCATTCTTTGATTATTATTACTCAGATCTATTATTTCTTTATTTAAAAAAATTTTTTTTAAATTTTTTATTTATTTGAGATAAAGCGAGAACAGGGAGGGGGGCAGAGGGAGAGGGAGAAGCAGGCTGTCCACTGAGCAGGGAGCCAGATGCAGGGCTCGGTCCCAGGACCCTGAGATCATAACCAGAGCTGAAGGCATATGCTTAATTGACTGAGCCACCCAGGTGTCCCTAGATCTATTATTTCATTAGGAATTGCAAAATAGTCATTCTAAATCTGTCATTCCTTCAGGGAGTGTTTTACAAGTTAATTTTAATTGCTTCTTCTGAGCACAGTAACATTTCAATAGCAGTGATGTAAGTTGCTTTGTGGATTTTATAGCCTTAACATAAATCGTGAAAAGAACATTGAACTTGAAATCAGGATACTTGGGCTCCATTTTCCTAATCTGTAAAGTAAGAGCTTGGAACTGATGCTTTAAATTTAAGAGACCAGGTACATTACTTGGGTGTTCTGTGTGCATAAAGATAACTTGAAAGCCATCAAATTAAACTTTTTTGTATCCCTGACTGAAAAACTAAAATGAAAAAGGTCTGTAAGAACACTGAAATACTTCTTTTAAAATCAATTGTTTGTAGCCTTTAATGCATATATACTCATTCTTTAATGAAAACTAGTCCATGGGATACCTGGCTGGCTCAGTTAAGCGTCTGCCTTCAGTTCAGGTCATGATCTCAGGGTCCTGGGATTGAGTCCCGAGTCAGGCTCCCTGCTCAGTGGGGAGTCTGCTTCTCTCTCTGTTCCTCCTCCCAGCTCGAGTTCTCTCTCTCTCAAAGAAAGAAAGAGAGAGAGAAAGAAAGAAAGAAAACTAGTACAGATCACTAGTTCAGTAAGTTTAGATAAACGTATATATGCTCATGTAACCGATATCCCAGTCAAGATATAGAACATTTCCATCACCCCAGAAAGTTTCTCCATGTTCTTTGGAGTGGACCCCTCCCTTACGCCCACCCCAGGGAACTACCGATCTGATTTTTATCATGAGAGAATACTTTTGCCTGTTCTATAACTTACTGTAAATGCAGTCATACAGTATGTAGTCTTTGTCTGGCTTCTTTCAGTAGAATTATTTTGAGATTCCTCCATGTCGTCGTATGTGTTGGTACCTCACTCCTTTTTATTGCTGATTAGTATTCTGTTGTATGAATAGACCACAGTTTGTCTGTTCACCTGTTGATGGGACATTTGGGTTGTTTCCAGTTTGGGGCTATGACAAATAAAGTTGCTATGAACATTTTTATATAGGCCTTTTTTAAAAATTTTTTTTTCTTAAAGATTTTATTTATTCATTTGAGACACAGAGATACAGAGAGAGAGAGAGGAAGCACGAGCAGGGAGAGAGGCAGAGGGAGAGAGAGAAGCAGGCTCCTCGCCGAGCCAGGAGCCCGATGTGGGGCTTGATCCCAGGACCCTGGGATCATGACCTGAGCTGAAGGCAGACGCTTAACCATCTGAGCCACCCAGGCGCCCTATAGGCCTTTTTTTTTTAAGATTTTATTTATTTGAGAGAGAGCGAGCAAAAGCGGGGTGGGGGGAGGGGCAGAGGGAGAGGAAGAAGCAGACTCCCCGCAGAGCAGAGAGCTCAGTGTGGGGCTCCATCCCAGGACCCTGAGATCATGACCTGAGCCGAAGGCAGCTGCTTAACTGACTGAGCCACCCTATATAAGCCTTTTTTAAATGGACATATGTTTTTATTGCTCTAAGGCAAATACCTAGAAGTAGAATCACTAGTTATAGGACAGTCATATGTTTAACTTTTTAATAAGCCACCATACTGTTTTTCAAGGTGGTTTTACGTCCCTGCCAGCAGTGTGTGCAAGTTCCAGGGTCTCTGCATCCTTGCCAGCACTTGGTTTTGTCAGTCAGCTTGATTTTAGTTAGCCGTCCTAGTAAATGTGAAGTGGCATCTGGTTGCTGCTTCACTTGTATTTTCCTGATAACCTGATGATGTGCATCTTTTCACATCCTCATTGGCTCTTCAGATATCTTCTCTCGTGAGGTGTCTGTTCAAGCCTTCTACCCATTTTAAGTTTGAATTGTTTCCTTTGCTACTGAATTGTAAGAGTTCTTAACATAGTCTGCACACACGGCCTTTGTCTTTTGTCAGATATATCATGAATATTTTCTCCCAGTTTGTGGTTTGCCTTTTTATTTTCTTAAGTGTCTTCTGAAGAGCAGAAAGGTAAAATTTTGATGAAGTCCAGTTTATCAATTTTTTTCAAATGGTGCTCTTTGTATCCTGAGAAATCTGCCCCAAGGGTGTGAATATTTTCTCCTCCTGAAAGTTTTAAAGTTCTGTTTAGGTTTATGGTTTATCTCAGTTTAATTTTTTTTTTTTTAAGATTTTATTTATTTATTTGACAGAGAGAGACACAGCGAGAGAGGTAACACAAGCAGGGGGAGCGGCAGAGGGAGAAGCAGGCTTCCCACGGAGCAGGGAGCCCGATGAGGGGCTCGATCCCAGGACCCTGGGATCATGACCTGAGCCGAGGGTAGACGCTTAACCGACTGAGCCACCCAGGTGCTCAAGAATTGACATTTGTGAACAGATTATATATCTCCATTTATTTAGGTCTTTCTTCCTTTCTCTTAACCATATTTTATAGTTTTCATAGGTGTCTTGCATATCTTTTGTTAATTTTATTCCTATTATTTTGTTTATTGATGCTATTATACATGATACTTTAAATTTCACTTTCTAATTGTCTGTTGATGGTATGAAGGACTGCAGTTGACTTTTGTAAATTGTTCTTAACTAAATTCACCTATTCTGGTAGGTTTTCTGTAGATTCTTAGGATTTTCTACATAGACAATCATGTCATTTGTAAATAAAGAATTTCTTTTTCTAATCTTTAGGTTATGTCTTTTTCTTACCTTATTGCTCTGGCTAAGACCTCCATATCAATGCTGAATAGAAAAGTGAGAGTGGACATCCTTGTCTTGTTGGATGAAATGCTCTCTGGTGGGGGTATTGCTTGCTTGGCTCTCCATCATATTGGTATTTTATTAGATTCAGAGTTCCATGGCACTGTTTCCATGTGACACAGATGATCTGAAACTAGAACATTAACTGTTTTATTTTATTTTTTTTTTTAAGATTTTATTTTTAAGTAATCTCTACACCCAACGTGGGTCTCGAACTCACAACTCCCGAGATCAAGAGTTGCACACTCCACCAACTGAGGCAGCCAGGCGCCCCAAGAACATTAACCATTTTAGAATCAACACGCTCATTGCCGTGAGCTTCAATATAGTTTCAAAGATTACCTTTGAATAATGGGCCCCCAAAATAGTGATTTTTGAAAGTATATATACCATGTATGCCATATGAGCTTTTCAAAGTGGAAACCCTGATGGACTTTGTGGTGTTTTCTGGGAAGATTTTTTTTTTTTCTTGACAAACTCTTTAAAGCATTAGTGAAGCAATTTATTTACTTTGGCGCAGAAAATGTTTTTAAGTATTCATAAGGGTTTTTATTTTAAACAGCTTTATTGAGATATAATGTACATAACATAATGTTCTTCCATGTGAAGTGTACAATCCAGTGGTTTTAGTATATTTACAGAGTTGTGTAACCATCACCCTAATCCAATTTTAGAACATTTTCATCATCCCAGAAGAAACCCTGTACCTATTAGCAGTCATTCCCCATTCCCTCTCCCTTAGCCCCTGGCAACTGTTAATCTACTTTTTTTTTTCTCTATGGATTTTTTGGGCAGAGATTTTTAATCAGTTTGTTGAATACAATTTGGGGGATCCATAAACTTTGATGGGAATAGAAATCACACATAAGGTTATTTTAACTAACCTCTAATTGAAATTTAGCATTTCCTTTAATTATGAATATAGGAAACAAGCCATAGTAGTATGTAAAGCCTGTGACTTTGTCCCTAGTAGAGATCATAGATGGTTTCATATCACATTATAGTTATTGCAGATATCTTGAAGTATCCTTTATAACTCAGCACTACCTCAGAATTATAGAATAGTAGACCTGCTGCTAGATCTTATTATTTAATGCTTTAATAAAGAAGAGTACAGAGGCACCTGGGTGGCTCAGTTGGTTAAAGTGTCTGCCTTACGCTCGGGTCATGATCTCAGGGTCCTGGGATCGAGCCCCGTGTCGGGCTCTCTGCTCTGCGGGGAGTCTGCTTCTCCCTCTGCCACTCCCCCAGCTCATGCTCTCTCTCTCTCTGTCTCTCAAATAAATAAATAAAATCTTAAAAAAAAAAAAAAAAAAGGGTACAGGGGCGTCTGGGTGGCTCAGTCTATTAAGATTCTGTCTGCCTTCGGCTCAGGTCATGATCCCAGGGTCCCGGGATTGAGTCCCACGTTGGCTCCCTGCTCAGCGGGGAGCCTGCTTCTCCCTCTTCTCCTTGCTCATGCTATCTCTCTCTCAAATAAATAAAATCTTTTTTAAAAAAAAGTGCAAGGGGCACATGGTTAGCTGAGTTGGTGGAGTGTGCAACTCTTGATCTTGGGGTCGTGAGTTTGAGCCCCTCATGGGGTGTAGAGATTACTTAAATAAAACTTAAAAAAGGGTGCATATTATTATATCACAGCCTTGTTTAATATTTTGATAACCACATTACTTCTGTAATACAACTTATGGATTCCTAAATATGTCCACACAGTGCAAAACTATACAGCTTACAGGAAAAATGGGGTTAGGAGCATAACACTCACTTTGCCAATGATACATTTTTTTAAAAAAGGACAGGAATGTAATCAAAATGGTAGGAGTTTTTATACCTGTTGGGTGGTTAAGAAATACATAAATACTGCAATAAATATGGCACTTTATCTGGAAAGAGACCTGAAGTTTGCATGTCGAATTGGGTGTCAGGGAGATGGCAGCTTGTGATTCACTGGGAAGTGGCAGGAAGGTAATCTGCTGGGAAGTTGTAGCAGCAAATGTGGGTGGGTGTGGCTTATAACACACCGGGGAAGCAGGGGGGCCAGCGGATGTTTGAGGGGTGCATGTGGATGTATGTATTCCTGCATGCCGTGGCTCGGTCCAGCTGGGTATAGTTTACCTAGTGTTTCTCGTGGACAAAGTTGCACGTGAATAAATGCAAACTTCACATTATGCCCAAATTGTTCCCTAATATATCGGCTATGTCGGAACATCTTCATATTTTCCAAACAACTGTTATAACAGAACTGACCGTCCTTCAGTATGATCTGCCTGACAGACTCCTACTCATTCTTATGGCCTCAGGCTCTTAACCTCTTCTGTAGGACTTTATGTTAAATTCCTATCTGAGATAAAATCGAGAGCTCCTTCACTTCTGTCCTCGTGGCCCGGTTATGTGTATCTGTGTCTGTGCATGTGTCTCCGTGAACATGCAGGTCACAGTGCATGACAGATTACATGCTCGTCTTCCTCTTCTCCGTGAGCACCTTCAGGAGCCCCTCTTACTCATCTTGGCGTTCCTAGTTGTAGCACACACAGTATCTGCTACGGAGATTGCTCAGTAAATACCTGGAATGGACATGATAGGAAAAAAACAAAACAGTAACCTCAGCTGTAGACTGAAAACATGCTAAAACTATTGACGTTGATGAAAAATTGGTTTAAGAGAATTTTTGGGCTAGAAAGACCCAGAAGAGGTACGTAATCTCAACCTTTCATCTTATGGGTAAGGAAAAGTGATTAAATCTCTTACTTAACATCCCATAGCCAGAATCAGATAATCATTTGGAATTAGTTGGAAAAAATATTGGCTTCAGATGTAATAAATTTTCTAGAAGATTATGAACTAATTCTGGAAATGTTGCAAAAACAATTAACAGAAATCTAGAGGTGCCTGGGTGGCTCAGTTGGTTAAGTGTCTGTGTGCCTTCGGCTCAGGTCATGATCCCAGGGTCCTGGGATCGAGCCCCACATCGGGCTCCCTGCTCAGTGGGAAGTCTGCTTCTCCCTCTCCCACTCCCCCTGCTTGTGTTGCCTCTCTCGCTGTCTCTCTCTCTGTCAAATAAATAAACAAAATCTTTAAAACAACAAAACAAATCTACTTGGCAAAGTACTTTACAACTCGCTTCGTCTGGTCCTATGAACTGGGTATAGCTAGTTACAGGAGAAAGCAAATAATTGGTTAAAAATCCTTAATTCTTGCAATATGGAAGCAGGATAAGGTTCTGAGCGTCCTGTCTGCTTCACCGTTTTTTGCCATCTGGTGCTGAGAACAAGGGTCTTATTTCAAAGCCTTTTTCTGCAGTGCACTCTTAGACATCGCTGGGGGAGCACAAAGTGATTCAGACCTTCTGCCGGGGAACTTGGCACTGTTGCCTAAAAATTGCGGAACTGACCCTTTGACATACCAGTGTCACTCTGGGAATCTCTCTTACGAGGACACCCACATGTGTACAAAGGGGTCCGGGTACAAGTTTTTCACTGCAGGACTGCTTTGTAATAGCAAAAGTTCGGAAACCATCCAGGTCTCCAGCAAAAAAGAACTGAGGGAGTCGTGATGGTATGCCTACACGATGGAATATTACAGAACCATTAACCAGAATAAGGAAGATCTTGGATGTGGAAATACTTCTGGGATGTATTATTAAGTGAATAGAAGCGAGATACTGAAAGGTTTCTGTGGTATTCTTCACATGTACAAAAGGGGATGGGAGTAAGAACATGTTATCTTTATTTTCTGTCAGTGTAGTAACCATTTAAAAAGAGCCCCAGTAATTTAAAAAGAGAGAAAAAAGGAAAGAAAGAGTAAAACACTGCACAGCTGACCACGTCACCTTCCCCCACAGCAGGCTTCCTACTTACTTGAGGGGTGGGGATGGGGAGAGATTCAGCTGGAATCTGAATTTGGACTTTTGACAAGTACATGGGACAGGACATCCTCATTGCTTTTTTGAGACTGTTGGTGTTGTCTGCCAGGGTTCTTAACTTTTTTTATCGCAGGCTGATAAACCCTATAGATCCCTTTTAGAGTAATATTTGTTTGTTTTGATATGTATTCTTTTTTTTAATTCAAGTTAGTTAACATATAATGTAGTGTTGGTTTCAGGACTAGAATTTAGTGATTCATCACTTACATATATCATCCAGTGCTCATCCCAGCAAGTGCCCTCCTTAATGCCCATCACCCATTTAGCCCATGCCCCCACCCTCCTCCCCTCCAGCAACTGTCAGTTCTCTATAGTTAAGAGTCTCTTATGGTTTGTCTCCCTCTCTGTTTTTATCTTATTTTAATTTTCCTCCCCTTACCCTATGTTCATCTGTTTTGTTTCTTAAATTCCACATATGAGTGAAACCGTATGGTATTTGTCTTTCTCTGACTTAGTTCGCTTAGCATAATACACTCTAGTTCCATCTATATTGTTGCAGATGGCAAGATTTCATTCTTTTTGATGGCTGAGTAATATTCCATCGTACATATATACACCACATCTTCTTTATCTGTTCATCAGTCAGTGGACATTTGGGCTCTTTCCATAATTTGGCTATTGTTGATAGTGCTGCTATAAACATTGGTTGCATGAACCCCTTCGAGTCAGCATTTTTGTATCCTTTGGATAAATACCTACTAATGCAATTGCTGGGTTGTAGGGTAGCTCTATTTTTAACTTTTTGAGGAATCTCCATACTGTTTTCCAGAGCAGCTACACCAGTTTGCATTCCCACCAACAGTGCAAAAGACTCCACTTTCTTCACATCCTCACCAACACCTGTTGTTTCCTGACTTGTTAATTTTAGCCATTCTGACAGGGGTGAGGTGATATCTCATCATGGTTTTGATTTGTATTTCCCTGATGATGAGTGATGCTGAGCATTTTTCCATGTGTCTGTTAGCCATTTGTATGTCTTCTTTGGAGAAACGTGTGTTTATGTGTTCTGCCCATTTCTTAACTGGATTATTTATTTTGGGGATGTTGATTTTGTTGAGTTCTTTATAGATTCTGGATACTAGCCCTTTATCCACTAGGTCATTTGCAAATATCTTCTCCCATTAGAATAATGTTTCTAAATGAATAAAATAAAATACATTGGGTTATAAAATACATAGGAAGGCTGTTTGAGCAGAGAGGAAGCAGCATGAGTGAAAGCCCAGAGAATAACCCTAGCCTAGCTCAAATGCAGGCCCCACGGGGAAGAGGAAGAGGCTGAGGAGGTGGGTTTACCCTGCAAGCTGAAGTTCACCACCTGCGTCTACCCGTGTCTTTCCAGGTATCATTCTCCTCTTTCCTTCTTTTTTCTTCTTCTTTTTAAAAAATATCTCCTGAAACAACTAACAATGCTAATCAGCCCTTAGTAGGGACTTTATTAACAGTGGCACTTACAGTTGTTCATTCCTGTTGATGACCACTGTCTTCATTAAGGGTTCACGACATAGTCCATATTAAGGCTGACAGAGAGCCAGTTATATTTGGGCATTAGCTGATTGCCGTAGTTGAAGGGATGACATAC
The DNA here is from genome assembly GCF_004348235.1 of Phoca vitulina. NCBI lineage: Eukaryota > Metazoa > Chordata > Mammalia > Carnivora > Phocidae > Phoca > Phoca vitulina. The sequence goes on from NW_022589749.1 coordinate 9,909,324, forward strand.
GTGGTAAAGCAAACAGAGCCTTCCTACTAGGCAGTTAGATCCCAAAGGGCCCCACACACGAATAGGAAATCAGTACCTCTTTGCTGGATGGATGGTAGTTGTATGAAATTACTTCTTTGTATTTCATTAATTCCTTAAGGTGTTTTAAAGGCATTTCTGCTATATTTGTGTATTGTCTTAAGTATTGTCCAGTTTTTCTCTCCTGGGTACTAATTTTGAAGTTGTTTTGTAGAACTTAGAAGTCTCAGAAGAGTCAGCTCAGAAAACTGCCTTTCTTAGTAATTGAAGAAAACAAAAGTCAGCTTCACTGTTCGTTGTGGTCATAGGTAAGTCACCTTTGTGTGTATCTCCCTTCTATCTCCCTTGATATTTAATAAGTAACTTGGGAACATTGATAATGTAGAGTCAAGGCCATGCATTTGTTTGACCTGTAATCCTTTCTCTTATTTGACCTATTTATACATACCTTTTAAATTTGATCAGTAAAATGTCAATTATTTGAGAAATGCAGATCAAAAAGTTCTTGATCTCAATGCCTAGAATTTTAAACACAAGGAAGTGAATACAGATAGCTTGCTTTTTTTTTTTTGTTTAATATTTTATTTATTTATTTGACAGAGAGAGAGAGAGCATGCTGGAGAGATCACAAGCACGGGGAGCAGCAGAGGGAGAGGGAGAAACAGGCTTCCCACCGAGCAGGGAGCCTGATGTGGGGCTTGATTCCAGGACCCTGAGATCATGACCGGAGCCGAAGGCAGGCGCTTAACTGACTGAGCCACCCAGGCGCCCCTACAGACAGCTTTCAAAATCAGAATCTAAATTAACATTTCAGGGGCGCCTGGGTGGCTCAGTTGGTTAAGCATTGACTCTTGATTTCGGCTCAGGTCATGATCTCAGGGTTGTGAGATCGAGCCCTAGGTCGGGCACTGCTCTGGGCATGGAGCCTAATTAGGATTCTCTCTCTCCCTCTCCCTGCCCCTCCCTCCCACCTCTGTCTCTCTTAAAATTAACATTTCAGCGTTTCATTTGGCTGGAAAGAAGTCTTTTCATGGGGTTTTAAGTTTTATAAAAAGGTTCATTGACTGGGGCACCTGGCTGGCTCAGTCCATGGAGCATGTGACTCTTGGTCTCAGGGTTGTGAGTTCAAGCCCCACGTTGGGTGTAAGCATTACTTAAATATAAAATCTTTAAAAAAAAAAAAGGGTTCATTGATGTAGTAAGCACTTTCTTGATTTGTGTTTCCTTCTATCAAACCTGCATTTCAAATGCAAAGTTTCTTCAGAATCCAGTTTGGTAAGTTAAAAAGTATAATCATTTCAGATGCTTTCACTGTAAGCAGAGAGCATCTCAAGAACACTGTGAAAGCAGTAAGTGTAGGTAGCCCTCTTCCTCTCTCCTGTTCTTTCTCTCTCTTTGCGGAGAAGTTTTCATATTTATGGTATTTTGCATGACCTTATGTAGATAAAAATCAGGATGTATAGTTAATTTTTTAGAGGCTGGGAACTTAAAGAGCACACCACCCAATGCTCTCTTTGCCTTGGTTTTATTAATTCTGTGTTTCCTTCCTGCAGAAGCTGATTTCTCATCTTTGGAAGGCAGGAAGCAGACATCAATACCTAATACTTAACCTTGAAAACAAAAAGGGGATTGTAATCCTTTGTAAGCAACATTTAATACCAAAGGGAAGCAGAAACTGAAAGTTAATTTTTCAACATCTATATTTTGTTTTCAAGCTGACCATTTTCATGTTGAAGATATTTTTTTTTTATGTGTAAGAAATTAGACCTTACTGTTATTATCTATATACAAACTCGGAATTATGCTCAGAGAGAAAAGGACTTCTCTGTAAAGATGCAGACTACAGTTAAATACTAGAGAAGCTCTTTAAAAGTGTGGACATCCAATAGAGAATCCCTGCATGTAAAATGCTGTTTTTAACTATCTGATTGTTTAAAAACCTGTGCATACATTTAAATTATAACCAACAGCTTCTCAAGAGTCAGCTGCAGACATATGAGAAGTAGTAGTCTCTTCTTTGTGGCTTTAGCCCTGAACTTTGCTGTGTAAAATAGACATAAAATGATATGATACAAAATATTTTTAATCGGAAAGTATCTCCTCAGTTACTGACAATTGAGGTCCTTCTGTCCCAAAGCTGAACAGAGCCCCATCTCATCTGGGTCTGTAGTAAGTCCCATCTACTTACACAAACAAAAGCTTGCTGGAAGATCAAGTTTTATACGCATTTTTTTTTATCATTAAAAACCAGAACACTTCCCTTTTAACTTGTAATTTAATTTTTTAAAGAATATACTATGTGCATTTCTGTCCCTTCTAAGAGAATTGATCAGCTTCATTCAATAAAAAATATTTTTAATAATAAAAAAATAATTTTCTTGGGTTTCTTTTTATTATACAGGAGCAAAATAAGGAAGGTTAGTCCCTTGAAACTGAACCTGGCAAGTTAATTTCCTCGGGAATGGGAATGTATTTTTTTTAAGCATTGCAGATATCAAGGTTCTGTTGTGCTGTATAAATGCCCCTTTGTTGAAAGGTTTCAGTGCTACTTCAGAGATGATTTTCCTGAGAGTGGAGGAGCCACCCCATTTAGCCTTTTTAATTAGGGTGCTGAAAAGAGAAATTGGGTGAGGTTTGGCTGTGTTCCTTATAAATGCTTGCTTTCTCCCTCAGGCACGGCCCGTTTGTGTAGAGGAAGTCTGAGAAAGGTACAGTTGATTCTGAGCTGTTGGAAACCTAAAATGTCCCTGGAGAGGCTCATTTCCAGTCTGAGAAACAAAATATGAAAATTTCTCCTCTTTATGCTAGGTTCGTGGCTACATGTCAGCTTGCCCAGTGAAAAGAGAAGGAGAACACTGATGAGATGCTAAGAAGTAGGAAAATTTCAGGGAACTAAAGAATGAAAAAAGTCAAAAATTATTTTGTGGCTAAATGTATTTGAGCTCATAGGATTACCGTATCTACAGTACCCATCTTATCCCACCACATTATTGTGAATTATAGCACATATAACTAAAAAATGGGGAATCTTGATATTATTACCAACTTATGTATCTCAGCCTAAGTTATTTAAATACGTGAGCAGTTTCTGTTATGGAGAGTCAGCCCCCGGTCTGTTTGAAAGAGTTGCGAGGTAAAACTGAACATTTATATTTTGTCATCAGCATTCTTCCATCTTGAGAGGAATAGTACTGTAATTCGCCTGCCAGAAATTATCTCAGCCATCAGAAGAGACTGGTGTAATTTTAGAATTTGTGGACAGATCTTCTAAAGTGAAATAGAAATACCCCCAAAGGAAGAAATTCTGAATCAAGATAATACGTAAACACAACAGTTTTACCTAAAAAGTTATAGTAGAAAAGCATGGTATTAAGAGGCTCAGTGGGGTGAGGTTGGTTTAGACGAAGAAACCAGACACATTAATCAGGACCACCATAGACAAGGTAGGTTAAAAACCAGAGTGGTGTTATATGCAAACAGTCATGGAACACTACATCAAAAAAAATAAATAAATAAAAATAAATGAATAAATAGGGAAACAACAACAACAAAAAACCCAGAGTGGTCTTTGAGAGGAGTTTATCAAATGAGGAGGGCACATTAATCAGTCCTATAATAAAGGATGATTTCTGGGTTCTCAGCCAAATGCACACTTAGGACATCTAACAAAAAAAATAATTTGAGCACATGGTAAATACTGCTTTGCTGGCCACTGGAGACACAAGAGTGAGCAAAGCAGACTGAATCCTTGTTTACAGTGAAGGAGACAGACCTTAATTAAATAATCACAAATAATTCATGAAAGACTGGTAAGTGCTATGAAATAAAGCTTGGAGCTACTGTGACAACATACATCAGGGGCATGGGTCAAAGGCGGAGGCTTCAGGGAAGGCTTCCCTGAACTAAGAGCTGAAAGATAAGTAGATGCTAACCAGCAAACAGGAAGAGGAAGAGCATTCCTCACAATGGTAACAGCATACGCAAAGGCCCTGAGGAGGAAAGGAGCATGATGCATTTTCAGACCTGATGGACTAGCATGGCGCAAGATGAAGCTGGACTGAGAGGTTGGGGCCAGATCATACACACGTGTCAGTGAGGCAGTGTGGGGATTGCAGCCCCATCATTTCAGTAAGCCCAATGATGTAAACCCTACTGTTCGTCTTTCTTGGGTTTTCCTTGAAATGAGGTCTTCGTAACCCAAATCCTTTGCCTTTGTAGTAGCCTGCAGGAAGCATGAAAACAGCCCTGGAGATACACCAAAATGGCACCCTAATTCTGATGACATGGAGAATCTCAGCCGACCAGTGACAGAGCCAGTACTAGAACCAGGTCTCCTGCCCGAAGATGCTACCAGAGATGAACCTCGACAAATTCAGAGTGGGGAAGCTCATACCCTTGTGACCCACGCTGCTCATTTTATAAAACTAAGCCATATGTTGAAGTATACCAAATTATGGGGCATTATTTGCTCACTTTCTCAACCCTGCATTTCACACACATTTACTGAACATTGCTAATGTGCCAGGCACTCTGCTAAGCACTGAGGTTAGAAAATGGAAGTAAGATGATGTGGTCCTTGCCCTCCACGGGCTCAAAAGCTTACATACAAGCAGATACATTACAATTCATTAGAGATATTTTAGTGCTCTCGGGACCCCAGTAACCAACTATTATTAAAAAGAGCGGTAGGTGGTTGCTAATGTTAAGTCACTGGCAGATGTTCTCGACCCAGAGGGGTCGTTGCCTGGTTTGAAAGAAGATGCTGTGTTAAGTATGAAGTTCACAGGATAACTTGCTTTTGTTCGATGTGGAAAAAGGAGTCTGAGAAACAGCTGGTCTGGAGCCAGCAAGCCCCTTTACTGTGGTCTTTATTTGGCCACAGCTGTTGACTGGGGTGCTGGGGATTAAAAATGAAATAGTACACGTGAAGGATTTAGCTCAGTGCCTGGCAAATAGTAATCAATAAATATTAGTCATTGTTATTCAGGTAAAGAGACCTTTCAGGGATTGGAAATTAGATAAAGCATGGTTAATTTCTTTTTGGTGGAGTCGGAAGAGAGCCTTGTCAAATACAGCTTTTCAAGTATCCAGTGTCAGTTTGGGGGCGGGCAGAGATTAATGCATGAAGTTGCAGAAAGGGAGACCACCGTCAGGGGTATGTAGGCATCACTCTCCCTCTTCAAGGGGAGTCTTTAGTACCTGTATTGGGTGATTTCACACCTATATTCTGAGAGGAAAACTGAGGACAGCAGAAACAAAATAACCATTTGATAGCATACACTTGGGAGAACTGTGGGATATATACATATATATATATATTTTTTTTTTACTTCAGTCTTGTGATGGATAATTTAAAAAGCAAACCAACAATAACGTTTTTTAAAGACTCCCACGACCTCCTGTGGCGTCTCTTCCATGCACTTTGATGGTCCAGCGGTGTGTTGTGTTCAGATCTGTCCGCAGGTGGTCCCGGCCCTACCTGTCCTCCTCCCCTTGCAGTTCCTCGGCTCTGGCAAGGTGTCCGCGTACGGAGCCTGCAGCCTCCGAAGATTCATCCCACAGCCCCGCGTTGATGACAGCTGCTGTTACGTTGGAGATGCACAAAGCGGACGGCTTACTTGTATGCATTTTCACACATAAATTAAGACTAAAAAAGGAAAAAAAAATGTCTAGTTGTGATTCCATTGGTCAGATTCATTGAGGCCAAGTTTTCTCCAGTTAGCCAGATCCTGCTCTGGTGTAGACAGGACTTAGTGAGCCCGGGTGGGGGATGTGGGCAAAGGGCCTCGGCCCAGGGGGGTAGGCGGAGGTGTGGAGGGGCTGGGGGCCTTGGCCAGGGCTCCGCCCAGCGAGGGGCGGGCCCGGGGGCGGGGCGAGCGAGGGGGAGGCCCGCGCCCCCCGCGCGCAGGGGCAGGGACCGGAGCAGGGGCGGGAGCAGGGGCGGGGCGGCCGGGCGCCCTGCGGCGGCCTCGCCGTGCCTAGGCTGGGGCGGGCATCCGTGACGCTCAGTCGCGCGGAGCCGGGCCGGGAGCGCGAGCGGCGGCGGCGGCAGGATGAACAGCATCAAGAGCGTGCCGGCGCGGGTGCTGAGCCGCAGGCCGGGCCACAGCCTGGAGGCCGAGCGCGAGCAGTTCGACAAGACCCAGGCGAGCGGCGGGGCCTCGGGCGGGCGGGGGGCGCCCTCTCCCCGGCCCCCTAGCACGTGCCCCCCGGGGCCTGGCCGGTGCGCGCCTCTGCAGCTCCCGGGCTCGGGCCGCCCCCGGCCACCTTGCGCCGGGGCCTCCGCCCCCCCGAGCCGCCCCGCGCGCAGGTGAACCGGAAGCGCGCGCCGGCGACGGGGCCGAGAGAGGCCGCCGGGGGACTGAGGTGGCGGGGTCCCGGGGTCTGGGGGGAGGCAAGTGGCCTGGGAGCGAGGTGGCGGGCGACCCAGGTGGAGCGGGCCGAGGTGGCCGGGGGGCGAGGTGGAGGGCGGCCGGGTGCGGGGCGGGGGAGGCTGCGGCGGTGAGCCAGGTGGGGTCAGGTGTGCCCGGGCCTAGGTGCGCCTCCCGGCGGGGCCTGCCTGCGTTTCTCTGCCCCGGCCGTGCCGCCCCGCCCCGGCTCCGGCAGACCGGCTCCTGCCACCTTCTGCCAGGCCGTGTGAAAATGCTCCCACCTCAGGGAAGCAGAGCGTTTCCTTGGAGGAAACTCCCAGTTTCCTCTTCGCCTGAGCTGTTTTCCAGGGCCGCACAATATCTTATTATATGCTGGGCGAAAAGTTTCACGTATGTAGCCAGACTTGTTTGCCTGAGCGCTGGCCCACATATAAATAGGTTCACACCCCCTTATTAAATACGGGCGCCTGACAGACAGAAACTTCCTAGGGCTCCCTTCCTGCGCGTCCCACGCGCCTATCCTGGGAAAGGTTATTTTCAAAATTCAGCAATGGCGCGGGTGTGCATTGGTACATGTGTTCCTGCTGAGAACACAGAACGCTGTCGCTGCTGGGCTTCTGGTTTTCTGTTCCTTTTTATTCTACAAATAGTGAGGTGTTCTTATGCCTGGGGGAGGGGAGAGCACGCTTGTTTATTTGCCAAAGTAAGTCAACCAAGACTGAAATAGCAGAACAATTTTGCTTTACAAATAAAGGAAGCTGAAAGGACCCCTCCTGCCCCTGTCTGAAGCCCTATGGTGACATTTGTGGCTGGTTGCTGTTACCAAGTTCCTTCCCACCTGTCCCTGCCCATAGCAGTGACTTCCGCAGTTGCTTTCAAATCAAGTTATCTGCACACCACCGTCTACAACAGCTTTCATTTTGAAATAAGGAAAACTCAAGGGGACCTTCTAACCTTTGTGCTTACGGTTAGCAGTGAAAACGATAATGAAATTTTGGGATACCAAGGCTTTATGAAAGCCAAGGCCTGGAACCAACCCACCTGAAAATTATTAATTTATCCTTGTGATCCTCCTCATCTGGGCTATTTTCAGCCCGGATAGCCCATCATCAAAACAAATGTGGCATTTAATTTAAAGGCATTAATACATAATTAATTGTGGCAGGAGTTTGTGCAAGGGTGGAGAGGAAAATTTATTTGGCAGAGGGAATCTGGGTGTTGTCAGAAGCTTTATTCACTGATTTTTAAGACTTCTTTCCCCTGTGCTTTTGAGGAGGTATAAAAAGGTCTGTCACAGAGATGAAATCCAGTTTGACTAATCTTACTCTTTAAGTTATTATAAATCAAGGGCAACCTTCTTTAATGTGAAAAAAAGAATCTCTGATCTAGATCCATACATTTTAGTGGTCGGTTTTGTAAACAAGCAGGTTTTTTGTTTGTTTTTTCTAGTTGGGTTTTTCTTAGGGGCTGAGAGGGTTACTTAATAATGAATAACTTTGTAAAAAAAAAATGAATAACTTTGTAATGGGTGAATCTCATAGGATTTACCCTTCCCTGACCCTTTTTTTTTTTTCTGGATAGATGGAGTTTGAGTTCAGCGTCTGGGTTTGCTGGTCTTCAGAGTGACTTATTGAGGGATGGAGGATAAAGATTTTGTGCATCGTTAATATTTAATTAGCTCGCTTCCAGAAATATCTAGCGAGCTGCCAGCGAGGCCCCATTGGTGGAAAGGAGCCCGAGAGCTGAGGTTGCTACTTACAGGTCTCCTTGTGGACAGAAAATAGCACATCCAATTCACAGACCCACCTTCCCTTCGGAATACACTGCTTCTGTCTTCGTGTTGACCCCGGTGCCCTGTGTTGCGGGGGAGCACTTTGGCTTGCTTAGAACTTGTCATTGGCATCCGCCAGCCTCGCCTTTCTCCTTGGCTCCTGGATCTGGAGCAGGAAAAATGCTTCCAACAGTAGCTTTCTTGGCAGGCCACACCCCGTTTTGCAAAGGTCCATTCCCTACCCGAGCCGGGAGTGTTCAGGGAGACCAGTCACGCTTCCTTTGTGTAGCCAGCCCTTGTGACTGTTGCGTGGTGTGAGTGTGTGTATAATCCCAGAGGGAGCGTCTGGAAAGTTGGTCCACTCTTCCCCACAACTTGAGCCTTTTTGGTGATAAAAGCCCTTTTCAAAATGGCGATGACACAGTAGTATTGACTTTTCGTTGTTGTAACATTCTGAATACGGAATACCGTAGAATACAGCATATCTGCATTTTGAACCCGAAACTGGCCATGCCGTGAAAAAAGATGGTGTATCATGGGAAGCACTTACAGGCAGGTGGACCTGAGTGCTGGAGTCTGTGCCCCTGGGCAAGTTGCTTAACTCCTGAATCTGTTTCCTCACCTGTAAAAACAGAGATTAATTCCACCTGGTCCCTATGGCCGCTTTGAGGTATAGAGAAACACTGTGTGACAGGCTGGCCCTCAAAGATGGCCACATCCCAATTCCTGGAACCTGGGAAGACTTTATCGTAGCACTTGGTAAGAAAATGCCTATCAGCTGACCTTAAAATGGGCTGATTCTCCTGGGTTTGCCAGGTGGGCCCAGTGTATTACCAGGGCCTTTAAATGTGGGTGAGGGACGGAGGGGAGGAGGTCCGAGGGGCGGTCTGCAAGGAGGAACTGGTTGTTGCTGGCTTTGAGGTGGAAAGAGGGGCCCCTTGCCAAGGAAGGTGGGCATCCCGTAGGCGTTGGAGAAGGCAAGGAATGGAGTTGTCCGTAGAGCTTCTAGAAAGAAAGGCACCACCGCTCACACCTCGTTACTAGCTCCGGAAGACCCGTCCTGGACTTCTGACCTCTGGAACTGCGAGACGATCAAAATGTGTGTTGTTTGAAGGCGCTCAGTTTGGGGTGCGTTGTTGTAGCACTCATGGGCTGCTAGTATACACAGAATGCAAAACGCACGGTCCGGTGCTCTGCAGATAGCCAAGTGCCACTCCCCCTTCCTTCCCCACCCCCCAGAAAGCTTTATCATTTGAGAACTATTTCAGAACTTCCACTAGAGAGGAGATCCATCTTTGAGGCATATTATGGATGAGGACTCAGCAGATAGGAGTCTTGGAAATGCTAAACGTCAGACTTGCTTTCTCCTTATCTAGGAGTGTTTGTGCTTCTCTGGCTCGGTTTCCTCTGCAAGATCTAGAAATCGAGCCCACAAGCTTCTTTTCAGGTCCGGACGGAGAGGGGCCACCCTGTTCAGTGAGCCAAGCCCAGTGGGTGGGCGTTAAATGGAGAGGCGAGACTACCCAGGTGTTAGGGGTTTTCCACTGGGGAGGACACCGTGCAGGGGTGGGGAGGACACCGTGCAGGGGTGAGGAGGGCACAGCAGGTAGTAAACAGTTCATAAGTCCAGTTTTCCAGGTCAGTGACCCATCCCCTCAGCACCCTTCCGGGGAATCGAAATCTTGTAAAGAGTAACATTTTTTTGACATTCAGGACTTGTCAGCACTGGCTCGTGTTAGAGCAATACTGTCCAGTAGAAACGGAATACACGTCTCACGTGTAATTTTAGATTTCCTTGTAGCCACATGGCAAAGTAAACAGGTGGAATTCATCTTAATCGTGTATTTTATTGAACCCAGTGTATCCCAAATGTAACTATTCCAATATGTAATCACTAAAAATTACGAATGGGATCTTTTACATTCTCTTCCTATTCTTCGATATCTATCGTGTGTTTGACAAAGCGCATCTGTTTGGGCTCACGTTTCAGGTGCTCAGGAGCCCCACTGGGGAGTGTCTTTCAAATGTCAGTGTGAAGGTGCTGGAGATGAGGAGTGATTCGGCCTGGATAAGCCCCGGGCGTTGGTTGGTTGGTTGGTTTTGTTGTTTAAGTCCCCTAGCCAAGAATTCTTTAGAGTCTCCTTGAAGGCAGCCCACAGCACAAACATGTGTTTGGGACCTTGAGTTTGGGTTTGAGAGCCGTTCCCGAGTATGCAGTATTCCTTCCGACTCCCGTATTTGACATTCTGGTCCTTCTGCCCTTACTTCCTGTCCCACCTGTGCCCATCACCCCTTCTGTGGGGTCTCCTCTGACCGGACTTACACACGCCCACTTTTGTGTCTTCATTGTTCCTTATAAACGCTGTGGTGTTCTTTTTTTTTTTTTTTTAAAGATTTTATTTATTTATTTGAGAGAGAGAGAATGAGAGAGACAGCACATGAGAGGGGGGAGGGCCAGAGGGAGAAGCAGACTCCCTGCCGAGCAGGGAGCCCGATGCGGGACTCGATCCCGGGACTCCAGGATCATGACCTGAGCCGAAGGCAGTCGCTTAACCAACTGAGCCACCCAGGCGCCCTTTTTTTTTTTTTTTTTTTTTTTTAA
>NW_022589749.1:9920185-10066394 GCF_004348235.1 Phoca vitulina
TTTTTTTTTTTTTTTTTTTTTTTTAAAGAGATTTTATTTATTTATTTGACGGAGAGAGACACACAGAGAGAGGGAACACAAGCGGGGGAGTGGGAGAGGGAGAAGCAGGCTTCCCGCCGAGCAGGGAGCCCGATGCGGGGCTCGATCCCAGGACCCTGGGATCATGACCTGAGCTGAAGGCAGACGCTTAATGACTGAGCCACCCAGGCGCCCCTAAACGCTGTGGTGTTCTAACGCTCCCAAGTCACCAACTCTTTTCTGGGCCTCATACAAGTGTTCACCAAAAAAATTTCCCCTCGCCTCCGAGTTTGGGAAGAGATCGAAACCATGTGGTGGGCAGCCAGAGCTCCCCCCCCCCGGTCCCCCCATGGCCGTGGGGTGGGGCGTGAGGTCCCCGCATGCAGGCACGGTTCCCGGCGCTGGTATAGACCGGTTGGAGAACAGAGGTGAGCCAAGCCTTCCTGCAAAGGAGAAACCAGGCTCGCAACCTCCCTAGGATGCTGCCCCCGCCAGAGCTGCCCGTGAGCTGCTCCCTGGCCCAGGTCAGCTGGGGTGGGTCCTGGGTGGTGAGCTGCGCCCTTTCCACCTGGCCGCTGCCGTTTCCCACCAAGGCGCCGGACGCCCTCCATTTGGTGATGCCCAGGCAGGCAGCTGACTTCCTGACTCCCCAGGCAGCCAGAATCCCCCGGATTCTCCCTCTGCTCTCTGGGTGTCAGGTGACCTGTCGGTCCAGGTTGGGGTGGGGATGGGGCTGCTCGTCCTTCCCTTCCCGTTGTCGGTGTACGTTTGCCCCCGTGACACGTTCCTGAGGACCGTTTATTGCATGGCTGGTCTGGTGCTCTGGGCTGTGCCGCCGGAAGGTAAAGACCACTCTTGTCCTCTCCGGGAGTTTCCGTATCCATGAAGGAGATGCGAGAGGGGTGGGGGGACAGGGGTGCTCTGGCCGCGCAGGTCAGAGCCAGACTCCTCTGCAGATCGTGCGCACGTCACCAGGGGGCTGTGAGGATTTGTGGGGCTGCCTGGTACAGAGGAAACACAGGGTGTTAGTGGTTCGTTGTGTACGGAAAAGCAGGTTGGACTGAAAGAAATCGAAATCGTGTCCCTGTTGGATTCTGTCCCTGTGTCCCTAGTTTAGCTGTCTGTAAGGGGGAGCGAGGGCTGTTTGGAAGAGAAGCAGATCTGCAGCACGGGTCGGGGGGGATGCACGAAAGTGGGGGACAACCCCTTCCTGCTCTGGAAGCACTCCCCCTTCTCGGAGACTGCAGGCCCCTGCTTCCAGGGATGCCCCTGCTTCCAGGGATGCCCCCCCCAGGTTGGGGGAAGCCAGCAGGTTACAGCCCCCCCCCCCCCCCAGCGTCCCAGCCAGCCCCAGGCTGGGCCCATTTGTGAATGAAACCCAACTGGGCTCTCGTTTGCTCCTTCCCACAGCTCGCAGTGGAAACTCTGGAGTCTAGGCCTGTTTGGCTGAGGCTCAGGGAAACCCAGTCTGCTAACCTGAGACACTGGGCCTGAAGAGTAGGGCTGCCTTTGCCAGCCGGGCTGCGCTGTTGGCCATGCCCTTCCCCTTCACTTGATTTCCAGGTGGACTCAGGTATCACCTCGTTTGTGAAGCCATCCACCCCTTACCCCCTGCCCAAGCCTTGCTCCACTTCCCTAGTTCTCATGACATTGACACTGTGTCCCTGGGTCCCTGTACGTGGCAGTTGGTTCAGCAGAAGTGGGCAGCTGTAAGCTTGCACACGGGAGAAAGGGTTGCATTGCTTCCCCCTCTGAGCCCCGGAGTCCTCCTCACTGAACCCCAAGATCCTCAGGCGGGATCTTATTGGCTCCTCTTATGTCCTAGCCCCTCGGAGCACATGGCTCGGGGGACACACTCACTGCGTGGATGCCTTGGGGCCAGCGGGTCTCCCTTCTTTGACACGGCCACCTGACGAGGCCTAGGAGACCCCCCCCCCCCGCCCCCGCCAGCACCCACTGCAGGGAAGACTGAGCCAGTGGAGAGAAGTTCAGTCCAGGCAGGATTTTTTTTTTTTTCCCTCTTGTTGAAATAAACACAATTCTCGAACTGCAATATGTCCGCCTGCCCGGGGGGGGGGGGGGGGGGGTGACTCAGCCCCCTGGCTTGTGGGACAGACAGGTCTGTGGAGTGATATCACCAGGGCCCGAGGAACAAAACCACCCGGGCTGGCTCCCTGTCCGTTCAGAAGCAGCTTGTGGAGGCGGGACTCTGAGCTGTGTCATCTTCCTCTTCAAGTGTCCCCTGCAGATCCCTGGGGAGAAGTGGCCTTGGGTCAGGCTGCCCCGTGTTAGCTGCATCCCGGTGAGAGGGAGGATCCTTCCCTGGCGCTCTCCTGCCTGGCTGCTAGAGGGGTGTAGGCGTGGACGTGACCCTCCAGTTTGCATAAACAGCATGATGGCGGGGCCCAGACTGAGTGAGGACTGGGGCATATGCGTGGGGAGAGATCGGGGTAGGACCAGCACTGCTCCACCAACTTCCCATCTGCCGAATCACCAAGCTGCAGGGCACCTCCCTGCTTTGCATGTGACCGCATCCCAGCGCCTCCTAAGCTACAGAAATCCTGTGTTTGCTTTCAGCAGTGCTTGTGAGATGGCAGACGCTTTTGAATGAGGTGTCTCTGTCCTTCACACATCACTTTGGAAACACTAAAGCAGAATTACCCACCTCTCCGCCCAGTCCCTGTGCTTCGGCTCTTTGAAGGACATTTTTGTCCCCGTTGAGTGCCTCTATTAAGTGTGATAACAGGACAAGAAGGCTTAAGTCTGATTCATTTCAGGATTGATTTTCAGAATAGAAAATGTTTTATAGCTGCTTTTACTACGTAACTAGTGGCTAAATTATTAGCTGGAAAAAAAGACACTCACTGCCTTGAATTTAACTAGAACATATATGTGAAAGAGCTTTTGTTCATTCAAGTGTTCACTCTGACTCATCCAATAAAGATTTATTGACTGCCAGGCACGGGTTTGGGGATTGGAGATTCAGCAGGGAGCAGAAGACTCACAGGGTCCCTTGTACCGTGGACATCTGTTTGGGGGTCAGAGGTAGAAGCTGAGAATAAGTGGTAAACAAGATGGTTTCAGATCATAAACGTCCTGGGAGATGTAAACAGAGGATGCTCTCCTCCAAGGAGGGTGGCTGGGGAAGACCCTCCGGGAAGGAGCATTTCAGTTTAGAGCTTGGTCATGGGAGATGGGCCAGGGCCTGGAGGTGGGACCTGACTTGCCCTATGGGGAAGAAAAGGGAGGAATGTGTGGCTGGAACCAAGCGAGGTGTTTTGGACACGCTGCGTGCATGTTTGCATTCTAGAGGACCCAGGGGTTTTTCATTCCTGCTTCCCACATGAGGAAGCCCTTGCCTGGAAAGGGGAAGTTTCTGAAGCGAAGGCTCCCCAGTGATCGGGGATGAGGTGACTGGTGTCTGCAGGCTGGGGAGCTGTAGCATCACTGATGGGACAGGTGAGAAGACCTGTCTTTGTCCCCAGGCGCAGGGGCTCCTGGCAGAGGGGTCTTTTTGTATATCTGGTCTCCCAGAGGACAGCCGGGGCTGTATCCTCTCCACCCACTTAGCTCCTTGCCAAAGGGCTGTGGGTTTCCAGAACAGTGAACGGGTATTGGTGAGCGTTGGGCCAAGGAGCAGTGGCTCCATGAGATGCCCACACTCTTGCTCTATCCTCATGACCGTTGCCTCCCCCACTGCCCTCCCTGTGTGGCTCTTCCCAAACTTCCCAGGGCCCCCCTTGCCCTCTGTGAAGGCCCACAGCCAGTGGGACAGGGACTGCGTTGCCATATGGGCAGCTACTGACTGCAGCTTCTAGGCTCGGTCATCCGGCTTCGCTGACCAGGTCTGCGCCCCGAGGCCCTGCTTCTGGAGTCTACACCAGGCACCCAGACTCTCGGGTACCACCTGCTCTGGCTCCAGCCCGGGCCTGGCTGCCTCACGGGTCTCCTCTTTCTGCATCAGCACCTGCTGGGAGGCCTCCTGGTGTGCGTCCCTGCTAGTCCCTCATCTGGGGACGGGTGCCATTGGTGGCTCTGTCCGGCCTGGTCCTTGGATGGCCTCCTCGGGCTTCGCTTGTCCTGGCTGCAGGACAGAAGCTGCCCTGGGAGGGAGCCAGGGTAAGCGAGATGAAGGTCAGAGCCCAGAGTCGGATGCCCTTGGTCGCGGGAATGGGGAGCCGCGGGCTGCCCCGATGCTGTTATTACCCGAGGTCTGAACAGATCCCTGATCCAGAATGTGCTTCCCGACTTGGAGTCGGGCCGGGTCCTCCCTGAGCGGTAGCGGCCCCGGGGGCGCTGGGTTCCCGTGGCGGGGCAGAGAAGGAGGTCTGTTGGTGCACTGCTGCCTCGGCCCAGCCTCCCTCCTCCGGGACCCAGTGGCGGCTGAGAGGACGGTGTCCAGAGCCGCGCAGCCTGGGCCTGGTCCTGCAGCTTCCCTGTCCTTGTCGGCGGAGGAGGATCGAGTCAATATGCAAAGCCCTTAGAACAGTGCCTGGCAGGGAGCAGGCACTTGGTCAACATTTCATCATTATGACCTTGGGCAAGTGATTACCTTCCATGAGCCTCGATTTCCTCATCTGCCTCCTCCTAGGGAGACCGGAGATTCAATGAGCTAATACTAGTCAAGTGCTCAGCACGCTGCTTGACCCATGGCTGAACTTGATAAAAATCCTTTTACGATCAGGTTATGGAGCCTAATTTGCCGTTGTTGGGGCGTGAAGCTTCCCGGTGCCGCCGAGTCCGATGGCGTTGCTGGAGCCAGCTGGAGCCTTCCCGTCCCTTGGGCCCTGGCCAGCCCCAGTGCTGTACCCACCTCTGCCCTCCAGAGGGTCGGGCCGCTCCCCACCCAGGCCCCGGGTGGAACAAAGTGCAGACTCTCGGAGGCCGGCGAGGTGGCTGCCCAGGGCCTGGGGTGTGGCTTTTCCCAGCACAGAAGGGGCAGCAGTGGCCTGAAAGCCCACGAAACTGTTGACTGTCTCACAGTCGCCGGTCTAGGAAACCCGTCTCTGCAGACTGTCCAGCTCCCACCAAAGTCCCCCTGGGCATTTCTGGGGTCTCCCAGCTGCCCTGGCGCTCCCCATTATTCTTGTCCTGCCGTCCTGCAGTGGGGGGAGCTGCCCCCTGGCCCCCGTTCCCAACCCCTGGAAGGTCCAGTGGGAGCTGCCTCCCCTCTTCCCTGGGAGTCCGATAAGCAGACGAGTCCCAGACTGGTCGCCACCTGTCCTTCCTCCCACCCAGGACCTTCTCTCAGCTCTGGGTTTTCCACCCACACACTGAGGCCCCTCCTCAATCCATTCCACTCAGAGCTGCTTCTCTCCATGGCGACTGACCTGCCAGCCGTGAGGGATTCAATGGGCTGTTGTCAGAGCTGCTGGGGTAGTTCTGGCCTGGGGGGCTGTCCCAGGGCCGAAAGAAGCCCTTTTTCAGTCCAGCAGGCTGGAAAGCACCCTCGTGATGGTGCTGGGCCCCCCTCTGCCTGCGCCTTATCCTTCAGCCCCCTCCCCGCCGAGCCACCTGTCGGCCTATTCTGAGGGCGCCGTGCTGTGTGGACGGAATCCGTGTTGCTCATCATTGGAGCTGCCTCGAGGCTAAACTCTAGATGCCGAGCTCTGCACAGTCACCCAGCGTAGGTTCCTTCCAGCACCACGGAGCAGAACCCCGACGCTCTCCCCACTCCTGCAGCTCACTCAGGGCGGGCTAGGGCGTCCCCGGGGCCTGACATCCCCTCCTGGGACGAGGCTTGGCTGCTGTGCTTGGTAGGAAGAGCAAGGCCCTGTGAAGTGTGCACAGACCCCCTCTGTGTGAGCACTGTGCCTCCTTATGAGGCTTCCCGACCCGCACATCTGCTGTCCTGCACACAACGGGGCCGTGTTCCCGCCCCGGGAGGGGCCCTGTTCCTGCAGCCAGCACAGAGAGCAGGCAGCCGGGGGTGGGGGGTGGGGAGCCTCATGTGCAGACCCTGCCGTGGACCCAAGTCACCACCTCTCACTGGGGCCCCGGGGCCCTCCCTCCATGTGCCAGGCACCATTTAGGGGCTGGGGGGACAGCAGCGACCAGAGCCACAAAAGCACTTCCCTCACAGGGTTGACATTTGGGGTAGGATGGATCAGAACAGGAAAACCTCGGGGTCAGGGGGTGCCATGTCGCCGAGTCCACGGAGAAGTGTTCATCAGGGGAGACTGCACTAGGGTGGCAGCAGGAAGGGGACCGGGAAGCAGAGACCCAGAAGCGGTGGTGGGGAAGGGTCCGGTGCCCAGCAGTGAGCGGGTGCTCCGTCTACCTTTGGACCAGTGATGAAGTAGAGGCCATGCTTAGTGACCTGCAGGGAAGGCTGGGGTGGGGGGGGACGGCCTCCCCCAGGCGCCCCACCTTCAGCTCAACCCTGGCTGCTTGCACCGCTCCCTGCTCAGAGGAAAAGGCGCCTTCCCCACCACTCCCCTCCCTTGCTGGGCCCTAGCCCCCCATTCCTTTAGGGCGTGTCTCTGTTCTGTGCAGCGGCAGGCCCCCTCCCGGAGGCCGGAGGCCGAGCAGTTAGTACCGAAGCCCCTTGCCGGGGTCCGCTGCGGGACTCGCTGCAGGACTCTGCCTGCCGGTCGCATCTCTGCAGCCGCAGCCGCCTCCTGGGCCTGTTCTGCACGTGTAGCTTGGGCCCTGCTCTTGCCCAGAATCTTCCGGATCAGGCTGGGCCAGGTGGCAGTCGTCAGAAGAGCCGGCTCAGGTGTCAGGGCAGCTGGGGGATGGAGTTACACACCACCAGAGACAGGACACACCTGGCGTGTGAGCGGGCAGCTCAGAGGGGGAGGCCTGGCCCCCTCTGCCTGCCCCCTCCCAGCTCGGTGCCTGCAGCGGGGGAGGTGCCTGGGGCGCTGATGGCAGCAGTCTGCTGGACCGGCCTTGGCCCTTAGGAGCTGCGCGGACAGGACACCTGAGCTCTCTGTACCTCGGTTTTCTCATCCGGAAAGCGGGCTCGTGGCCACTTTCTAGGGCTGTGGCTGGGGGCGCGTTGCGTGTGCCTGGCACGGGGTAACCACCCAGGAAATGGCAGTTGGCGATCGTCACTGTCCCCACCACTGTTGTGGACGGAGCTCTGCCCAGGCGGGGCGTGGTTATTACGTGGGGCGGGGACGAGTAGGGTCTGGGCTCGGCCGCTCTCCCCGCGGCTGCTCAGTGATGCTTCTGGAACAGAGGCGGGCGCTGAGGCCTCAGGGAGGCTGTGCTGGCAGAGGGTCGGCAAACAGATGGCCGAGGGAGCCTCCCGGGTCTGGCTCGCTGAGGCTTTGGGAATAAGAGAAGCCAGAGCCTGTCTGGGTTTCTCTCCGGACCGTGGGGTGGGACGCCAGGAGAGTGGCCCCCGCGGGGCCTTAATTGACAGAGGAAGTCTCCCAGCTTTGCCAAGTAACCCCAAAGTCCGTTCATAGTAGACCTGTTCGTGAGTGAAATCGCCTCCTCGCCAGGCTGGGCAGTTACCGTGAATAGATGCCGGAGGCGGAGGGCACGGTGGCCTTCACGCTAAGAGGAAAGCAAGCACCAGGGCTGCCCCTTGGGGCTCCCTCTGCCCTGTCCCCTTCCCATTCTTGCCCGAGTCAGGCCACCGTACAAGTGTGTCCTGTTGACCA
The DNA here is from genome assembly GCF_004348235.1 of Phoca vitulina. NCBI lineage: Eukaryota > Metazoa > Chordata > Mammalia > Carnivora > Phocidae > Phoca > Phoca vitulina. The sequence continues at coordinate 9,927,820 of NW_022589749.1, forward strand.
GGCGCTGATCTGCAGGCTCAGGTCCTGGGCTGCAGGGTAGGAGTGCATGGTACCCCCAGCCCTTGCTCCGCCCATTACAGGCCCTAGCACAGCCTAGGGTGGGGGGCAAGCCGGCGTGGGCCCTGGTGAGGGACCCGTGGGAGACGGGAGTATCGGCTGGGCTGGGGTCGTGTCTGCATTGGCCAGGACCTGCCCGTCCCTCCCACCAGCGGCATGGGCAGCTCCCCTCCATCCACACACGCTGATGTCCCAGCTCCGCAGCAGGCAGGTGCACCGAGGCTTGTCTGCTTGCCCACAGGTGGAGAAATAAAACTCATCCTCACCTTAGCCCAGGGCTGGCTCGTTCCTGGGTGAGTAGGGCCAGAAGTGGCAGTAAGGGCCGGGGACCTTTGGTGAGGGGGCAGCCCCATCCAGGAAGCCGGGGACTGCAGAGCATTGAGCTGAGGGGAAGAGACCGGATCCCAGCAGGCGGAGGTGGGTGAGGACCTCTGCCACCAATGAGTTGGCTGCTTGCTCAGGGCCCAGGTGGCAGCAGTGAGTATGGTAGGTGGACCCCCCCCCCTCCGCTTCCCGCCACCCCCAGTCGGGCCACCATTGCCCTCTGCTTCAGGGAGGGTGGGTATTGACTCCTCACCCAGGAGGGAGGTGGCCTGCTTGGCAGACAGGCCGCAGGACCTGGGTATGTCCTGGTTCTCCATGGGGTGACACATGTCTTCATGGAGTGTCATGAGGGCTCAGGAGAGACGGGATGGAGGCTACACTGGGGCCAGGGTGGGGGACTCACCTCCCGGGGTGAGCTAAACACATGCAGGTGTCCCACCAGAGGTGGCCTCCTGCAGCCACCAGCCAGCTTCTGTCCTTCTTTCCCAGCCCCCTGAAGGCTCCCAGTGGCTTTTTGGCATCAGCTATTGGCTCAGTTTGGGCTGCACATATCAAGTGAAAGAAAAGTCTTCAGGGGCACCTGGGTGACTCAGGTGGTTAAGCGTCTGCCTTTGGCTCAGGTCATGATCCCAGGGTCCTGGGATTGAGTCCCATGTCGGGCTCCCTGCTCGGCGGGGAGCCTGCTTCTCCCTGTCCCTCTGCACCTTCCCCCCGCTCATGCTCTCTCTCAAATAAATTAATTAAAAAAAAAATCTTCATTGCTCTGGTTCGCTCAGGTTGCGAAAATAGCTGTTTCCTCTGTATCTTTACACCTGCCTTTGACTGGCAGGAAGAATCTGTCCTGTGTGCCTTCTGGGGAAGTCCGCCTGGTGGGTCTCTGAACTCTGCCTCCTCTTTTCCCTCCCAGGCCATCAGCATCAGCAAAGCCATCAACACCCAGGAGGCCCCCGTGAAGGAGAAGCATGCCCGGCGTATCCTTCCTTGCCTCCAGGTGGCCCTTGTCCCTCTGGGTGGGGGCGGGGAGGGGGGGAGAGTGTGAGGAGGACGTGGGTCTGCCCTGCGTGGTCTCTGACCATGGACTTGGTGGGAAGTGAATTGGAGGGCAGGGGGCGCTGCAGGGGGCCGGCCACCAGAGCTTTGTCACATCTGCGCTTACGGAGACAGAGGCCTAAGGAGGCGGCCTTGCTCTGCTCCTTTCAGATTCTCGATCCCATCTGGGGAACACCATTTATCATCTCAGGCTGTTGGGCCTGGTTAAATTCCTGAGGCTTGACCTTGCTCATTTTCTTGACCTTGGCAGAAAACCATAGCTTTTGGCGAACTCTGGCAGACATGGAGGGAGAGGGATGTTGGGAGAAGGTGCTGGGTGGCCTTGGGTGAGGGGCCAGCCTTCCCCCTGCATCCCTGAGCTGCACTCGCCGAGCCCCCCAGCCTTCCCCCTGCATCCCTGAGCTGCACTTGCCGAGCCCCCCAGCCTTCCCCCTGCATCACTGAGCTGCACTCGCCGGGCCCCCCAGCCTTCCCCCTGCATCACTGAGCTGCAGTCGCTGAGCCCCCCAGCCTTCCCCACACTTGAGTCTCTGCCTCCTGCACTTGACCTTGACCCTGGTAGGCATCATTCTGGGCACTCACCACGAGAAGGGCGCCTTCACCTTCTGGTCCTACGCCATTGGTCTGCCACTTCCCAGTAGCTCCATCCTCAGCTGGAAGTTCTGCCACGTCCTGCACAAGGTTCTCCGAGACGGACACCCGAATGTGAGTAGCCGCTGTCCGCTGGTCCTGGGCGGGGCAGGCCTCCTGGGCCTCCGTCCGCTGCTGCCTGAGCAGGCCGGCACCCCAGGGAGGCAGAGCAGGGTCCCTTTGAAATGAGAGATGGTCCCCACTTCTGCCTGTCCCTCCCCGCCCTTGGCAGGCCAGCTAGCACGGGGGCGGGGGGGTGGCGGGGGGGTGTGCCTGTGTCGGGACCCTGCCCGGGCAGGGCTGGCTTCATCCTCCTCCTCGTCCACCTCATGCTGCAGGTGCTGCACGACTGCCAACGCCATCGGAGCAACATCCGGGAGATCGGGGATCTGTGGGTAGGTGCGGGGAGCGAGCACGGGCCGAGCACCTTGCCCGGGCGCCGTCCAGAAAGTCCCGCCTCGGTCCTGCTCGGGGTTCTGTGCCCCCACACACGGGGCCTGAGCGAATGGGCGCCCCCCGCAGGTGGGCTTTTCCCTCCTTTCCCTCGGAGCAGAAGTTACGGTGCTCCCCGGGGGGGCAGTGGGGGCAGATGAGCACCATGAGGGAAATGTCGGCCTTGCTTTTAAGGCCTCGGGGAGCGTCACGTAAGTAGTGGGCCCTCCGGCTCCAGACACTCACCAGCCCTGCGGTCCCCGGGAGTTGGGAACCGTGGCAACGCCCGAGTCTGGGTGTGTGACTGGCGGTTACAGCCCGGGTGAGGTGCGGACTCCTTGCCCCCCCGCCGAAGACTGGCTGCTTTAGAATCTCAGGATTGGAAACTGGGTTCAAAGAACTCCCCAGAAGATTCTTCTCCACAGTGAAGTTTGAAAGTCCCAAGAGCTTGCATGCTAAGATCCACTGCAAGACCCTCAGGGAACTGGGGCGTTGGGGGGAGGCCCTCAGGCCGCATTTGTCCTCTGGGAGTACTGCTGGGGCCTCGTGGGCTGGGCGGACTGACCAGAGGGAGGCCCGGGCGGGGCGGGGCGCGAAGGGCCGTGTCCCACCATGTCCCTCGAGGTAAAGAAAACGGTGCCCGTGCTGCCGTTTGCACACGGCCCAGCTGGTGTGACCGCAGGGGCCACGGTGTGGGGAGGTGACCGGGAGGCAGCTGGGAGGATGTGTACATGCCCCCGGCGGAATGTGCCTCCCTGGCTGCCACCAGCATTTTAATGAAGTGTCCCAGCTCAGAGCTGGCCTGCTGCCCTGGACAGAGAGCCCTCTTCTCAACAAGAGTTTCTTTGGCAAGAAGGACTAGGAGTAAGATTTTTAAAAATTAAACAAAGAGCTGGAGACCAAGAGGAGGGTTGGCGGAGGTCCTTCGGCAGGCCGAGCGGTACTCGTGCGTGCACGTCTGTCCGTCCGTGTGGTGGTGGAAGGAAGGACACTCAGCTGGCCTCCTGCACCTTCCCGCCTCTGCGTGCTCGCTTGCCCCAGAGCGTGGCCAGGCCCTGTAGGGTTTTGGGTGCATTCCGGGGGCGGCAGGCCCTCACCCTGGGCTCCCTCCGCAGGGACATTTGCATGACCGCTACGGGCAGCTGGTGAACGTTTACACCAAACTCTTGCTGACCAAAATCTCCTTCCACCTCAAGGTAGCTTCCTCGGTAGTTGTGGGGCTGGAGGGAGGGGCCCTGGGCTTTCATCTCTGAGATGTCCTGGGAAGCAGGGTGGTGGGGTCCCCCATGTCCCGATCTTGACCTGAGGGGAAACATGGGGTGCCCAGGGCGCTTTGAGAGCCCGCGCACCTTGGGGCATTTCCCGCCGATGCTGGAGGTGGTCTCCGCCTTGCCCTTGGCTCTGGGCAGTCTCCTGCCCTGGCTGGACATCCCCTCTTCCCTTCCCGGTCTCCCTGGTCACCCGCAGCCCCCCTCAGCCAGTGCCCAGGGCAGATGGGGACTTCTCTAGCCTTGTCTCCTGTCCTCGGAAGCCAGAACCAGCTCTGGGCTGGGGCCAGCATGGGCCTCAGCTGAGTGGGGGTGTCCTCATTGTAGCACCCCCAGTTTCCCGCGGGCCTGGAGGTGACAGACGAGGTGCTAGAGAAGACCGCTGGGACCGACGTCAACAACATGTGAGTCCCACGCATGTGGGTGCTCATCGGTGGGTGGCTGGGGCTAGGGGTCCAGTTCCTGAGGGAGCTGAGGCTGAATCAAAGGCCTGGGGTTTATTTGGAATCGGGCATCTTGGGCTGAAGGATGGCTGCCCTCTGCAGAGGTGTGTGGATGAGCTCCTCCCTCTTCCCACCTGAGGGGGGGGTCTCATGGGGCGAGTCCCCCGCCCCTCCGCTCAGCGCCCCATCTTCCCCTTCATAGCTTCCAGCTCACTGTGGAGATGTTTGACTACATGGACTGTGAGCTGAGGCTTTCTGAATCAGGTAAGCCAACCAAGGAGGAGGCCCGGCCCGCCCGAGTCCAGTGTGATCCCTCAGGGCCCACAGCCAGATGACCAGTTAGCCCCACCAGCTAACTGCACCCCGGGGTGTCCACACCCCCTCCCGCCAGGAGTGGGTAACGGGGACCCCAGGAGTCCCCAGGACGTGGGGAGAGGTGGTCACTGCCCCTGCAGCTGTCAGGCCCCGGGGGTGTGTCCAGGGCCCAGTGTCGCCTCAGGTTCCTGAGCCAGGCACCCCTGGCCTCGGGCATCTGCAGAGCCCACCCAGGAGAGAGCTGGTTTGGGTCATCTTGCCCGTTTCCTGCCGTTAAAAGGCCTATGAGTCATGTCAGACTTCCCGGCCCAGGGACCCGGCCGCTGCTGGACAGGAAATCTCAGGGGGCTACAGAGGTGATTGTTCTGGGCGGCAGCTTCAGGACGGCCTGTTGGGTGACTCAAGGCTCTTTGTAGGAGAATGAGTAGCAAATGCCTTTTTAAGGGAAAATCGGGACTTAGAGAGAGCGGGGTCTGGACTCAGAGCTGCACCCAGGGGAGCCCAGGTCCTGCTGGGAGCGTGGCTGCCAGGCGGTGAGCGGCAGAGGTGGGCGATGCCTCTCACGGCCGTCCGTCCCCACGAGGGAAGGTAGAGAAAACCCCCAGGCAGGCACCCGCCCCTGGGGACACTGACGTCTTGATGAAGCAGCAAGAAGGGGCCCCCTAATGTCCACAGGCCGGCGTCTCCCTGGGGAGAGGGTGCCAGGGTGTTCCCCGCCATGCTGTTGTAACCGGGAACCGTCCCCAGTGCCCCTCAGCGGAGAAAGGGACGGCTTTGCCTTGTATAAAACCCGAAATAGCATTTTATGTGTGTTTCAGTTTTTACGGGAACACGTACTTGATGTGACACGTTAAGGTTTAGAAAGGTGAAGGACTGTCCTTCGCTGGTTCTTCCTCCTCAGCCCCGCCCCATCCCTGCCGCCCTAGGCCAGGTGAGCATAGGACCCCAGGGCTTGGGGCCCGGCGTCCTGGAACAGTGTCCTGGCCTCTGTGTCGTGTGTGGTCTGCCCTCTGCCCTGACGAAGAGGCTAATCGCAGTGGGGGCAGCCTCGTGTTTGTCCCTTTCCCTCCCGCTCGGCCGATGTGATGAAAGGCTTGACTGTCCGGGACAGGGGAGGTTGACCCCGGGTGCAAGTGAGGTTTTGGGGTCACTTGGGGTTTGTAGAACGGAGTCCTGAGCTGGCTGCCATGTGGCTGACCCCTCTCTCCACGGCCGTAAGATGAGGCACTTGGCTGCACAGCTTTGAGCCTCCTCCTTTCCCTGAGCTTTAGGGTGAGCTTGAGGCCCATGGGTACAGGACCATCTGAGCCCCCCTGTCCCCCGATCCCCTGGGCTCGGGCGTGCTGTGTGGACGCTGTCGGGGAAATGCTGGCCACGCTAAGCTGTGTTCTATTTGCCCGACCCTGCTGTGGCCCTAGTTTGGGGGGGTGCTCTGGGGCTCCGTCTGGGGGAGCCACAGCACCGGGGCTCCTATCCTAGCAGTGGAGAGCGTGTTGGGGTCCAAGGACCCGGAGCAGAGGTGTCCTGCCCGGCTGGGACTGGCACGGCAGGGACCGGGCCGCCGCCCCCCGGGGTGGTTCTCACGATGCCCCGAGGTGACAACGCGGGGCCCGCACTCCGCCACCGTTCCCACTGTGTGTGTCCCCGAGGCTGCGCAGCTCCCCACGCGCACGCTCCTCCCTGCACCTCTGTTGGCAGTTTTCCGGCAGCTCAACACGGCCATTGCTGTGTCCCAGATGTCCTCGGGCCAGTGCCGCCTGGCGCCCCTCATCCAGGTCATCCAGGACTGCAGCCACCTCTACCACTATTCTGTGAAGCTCATGTTCAAGCTGCATGCCTGTAAGCCCCCCGGGTCCCCCGCCGGAGCCCCCCGCCCCCCAGGGTTCAGCCAGAACCACAGAGGGCTGTGTTCGGGCGGCTTCTGTCACTAGATGTCTGCCGCAGCACAGGGGAAAACCGAGACGTGTTAGAAATACTTAACTAATTTTTTTTTTAAAGATTTTATTTATTTGACAGAGACACAGCGAGAGAGGGAACACAAGCAGGGGGAGTGGGAGAGGGAGAAGCAGGCTTCCCTTGGAGTGGGGAGCCCAATGCGGGGCTCGATCCCAGGACCCTGGGATCATGACCTGAGCTGAAGGCGGACGCCTAACAACAGCCACCCAGGTGCCACAATACTTACTATTAAATGTAGCAGTAACACATTCATTACCCATGGACTTAACAGCGTAGTTGTGACGGAAAACTACTGTTTTCCAGCATGAAGATTTAGCGAGGAGAGGGGCGTAGGTTTCCGTGTTGGTGCTTCCCCAAAAAGCCCGGCCTCGGAGGGGGCAGCGGGTGTCTGCGTTCAGCCGCCAGGGCGCCTTACATGCCCTTCGGGCTGGCGCAGCAGGTCCGACAGGGCCCGTGTCCCCCTCCTCCCCTTCGTGTTCACAAGGGGATTGGCCCTGGTGGACCCTCTGAGGAGGTCTTGGTCCCCACATCCCACTCTGGGAAGCCCTGGCCGAGGGGGTTGGGAGCTGTTGGAATGCTCTCCGCCCGGGCTGGAGTCCAGAAGCGACTTCGCAGCGCACCTGCGGGCGAACCCAGGTTAGGTTTGCCATGGTCAAGTCACGCGCCCCTTCCCTCTCGCTCAAAATTGAGAGCTGAACCCCCACCGGGGCCTCCCCTCACTCCCCTCTATGATGGTTTCTAGAAGGTGGCGGAACAGGGTGGGCACGGGAGCAGGGGTCAGAGAGGAAGTCCCATCAAACGTCCTTCCCTCAGGTCTTCCAGCTGACACCCTGCAAGGCCACAGGGACCGGTTCCACGAACAGTTTCACAGGTACGGCCCGGGCAGGGAGGAGGCTCTGGGGCCTCGTGAGCCGGGGCTGCCTGGCTGGGCCTGGCTCCCCCGTGACCTCCCGTCCTCTGCTCCCGCAGCCTCAGAAACTTCTTCCGCAGAGCCTCGGACATGCTCTACTTCAAGCGGCTCATCCAGATCCCCCGGCTGCCCGAGGTACCCATCGTCGCCCTGGGCTGCAGCCTTGTTCCCTCTCTGGGCGCTCGGAGGACCCCGGGTACCTGGGGGGGGGCCCCACTGGGCTCGGGGGATGACTGAGGGGGGCTTCCTCCAGGAGCAGCTCCCGCACATTGCTCACCCCCCCCCCCCACCCCAGGGACCTCCCAACTTCTTGCGGGCCTCGGCGCTGGCTGAACACATCAAGCCGGTGGTGGTGATCCCCGAGGAGGCCCCTGAGGATGAGGAGCCGGAGAATCTCATCGAGATCAGCACGGGGCCCCCGGCTGGGGAGCCAGCGGTGAGTCCCCCTCTTCCCATCGGGTGTAGGGCGACTGGGCGTCCCTCTGCCCCTGGCCTGGAGGCCCCGGGGGTGGGGGTGGCACTGGGTCACTGTGTCTGTGGCAGGTGGTGGCTGACCTCTTCGAGCAGACGTTTGGACCCCCCAATGGCTCCTTGAAGGATGATAGGTGAGGGCCCGGGCGCTGCCCGCGGTGGGGGCCGAGCTGTGGTCAGCAGGGAACTTGAAGGCCGTCTGTCCCCAGGGACGTGCAGATCGAGACCCTGAAGAGAGAGGTGGAGACGCTCCGCGCGGAGCTGGAGAAGATCAGGCTGGAGGTAAGGGCGCGGGCCCGGCTGTGTGGCGCCCCCCCTTCCCCCCAGGCGGGCAGCGCCCCCACGACGCCGCCCCTCTGCTGCGCAGGCCCAGCGCTACGTGTCGCAGCTGAAGGGCCAGGTGAATGCGCTGGACGCCGAGCTGGAGGAGCAGCGCAAGCAGAAGCAGAAGGCGCTGGTGGACAACGAGCAGCTCCGGCACGAGCTGGCCCAGCTGCAGGCCGCCCAGCGGGAAGGCGAGCGCAACCAGGGCCTGCGCGAGGAGGCTGAGAGTGCGGGAGCGGCGCCGGGCGGGGGGGGCGGGGGGGGGGGTGCGGGGGCGGCGGCGGGGACCACCGCGTCTCCTGTCCCCTGCAGAGAAGGCCAGCGCCGTCGAGGCGCGCTACCACAAGCTCAAGGAGAAGCACAGCGAGCTCATCGGCACGCACGCCGAGCTGCTCCGGAAGGTAAGGGGGGCGCGGGCGGGGCTGGTCACGGGCAGCGCTGCGTGCGGCCCCCAGCGGTGCTGGAGCGGGCGTCTGTCTGTCCCCTGCCCGCGCAGAACGCGGACACGGCCAAGCAGCTGACGGTGACGCAGCAGAGCCAGGAGGAGGTGGCGCGGGTGAAGGCGCAGCTCGTCTTCCAGATGGAGCAAGTGAAACGGGAGGCAGAGGTGAAGGTGCGTCCCGTGCGCGCCCAGGCCCCGCCCCTGCGCCCAGGCCCCGCCCCCGCCCCCGCCCCCGCCCCCCGTCCCCCGTGACACGCTGCCCTGTCCCAGCTGGAGGAGCAGAGTGACCTGCTGGAGCAGCTCAGGAAGGAGCTGGAGGCCAAGGCCGGAGAGCTGGCGCGCGCGCAGGAGGCGCTGACCCGCACCGAGCAGGTAGGGCGGCTGTTGGCGGGCCGCCTCGCGGGAGCCAGCGGGACGGGGCTCGGGCCCTCCTCCCCCCGTGAACGGGGCCCTGCCCCGATGCCACTGGCTTGGCCCCGAGGGGCCCCTGGCAGTGGTGGGGTGCCGCTCTGACCCACGCCCGGGGGGCCGCAGGACGTTCTCCATGCACGGGGGGAGTGAGGAGAACGGGGCCCTCGGGCGTTGTCCGTGCACGCGGGTGGGGACCGGGGTGGGGGGCGCCCCGCTCATGGGCCGGGGCTTCGCAGAGCGGGTCGGAGCTGAGCTCGAGGCTGGACACGCTGAGCGCGGAGAAGGCGGCGCTGAGCAGCGCGGTGCAGCGGCGGGACGCGGACCTGCTGGCGGCCCAGGGCCTCGTGCGCGAGAAGGAGGCGGCGCTGAGCAGCGAGCGGCAGCGCAGCTCCCAGGAGAGGGCCGAGCTGCGGGGACAGCTAGCCGGCAAGGTAGCGCCGGGCTGGGACCCCGCACGGGGCGCTGCGGCCGAGGGCGAGGGCCGCTGTCCACACGGTTGTGCGTCCGCCCCATACTCCAGAACATTCTGACTGCTCCGGGAGGAACCTCTGCACCCCCTAAGCCCCCCTCTGTCCCCACCCGCCTGCAACAGCCGCGGCCCCCGGGCTGCTCCCCGCGCTCTGTCTCTGGAATGACCCACTCCAGACACGCACACGGTCAGGCGCGTCCGTGCGTCGGGGCGCAGTAATATCCCACCACGGGGACAGACCGCAGCCTGTCCGTCCGTCTGTCCGTCCATGCGTATTTGGCTTGTTTTTACTTTCTGGCTGTTGGTGATGCCGCCGGGAACGTGTGCGGGTTTCCCTTTCCCCGCATCCCTGACGGCGTGCTGCTCTCTGCGGTTTTTTATTTTTGCCCCCCCCGCGGGTGTGAGGCGGGTGGTTTTGCCTTGCGTTTCCCTAAGGGTTAACGATACTGAATATTTTGTGTGCTTGTTGCCTTTTGTGTATCTTGGGAGAAAGGTTTGTTCAGATCCTTTGCCTACTCTTTAACTGGGGTGTCTGTCGCTGAGCCGTCCGCCCCGCTCCCCGGAGGAGCGGCCCCAGCCCTGGGGCGGAGCGGCGGCCCTCCTCAGTCCTCTGGCCGCCGTGCGGGTCCCAGCGGGCGCCCACCCTGGGGCAGGGCCTCTAAGCTGCCTCTCCCCTCTCGCACCAGGAGTCTCAGGAACAGGAGCTCCGGCGGAGGCTCCTGGACCAGCAGTTCGAGGTGCTGCGGGGCACGGCCGCCGAGGCCGAGCGCATCCTGCAGGACGCTGTGGCCAAGCTCGACGACCCCCTGCACCTGCGCTGCACCAGCTCCCCAGGTGGGGGCCGCGGCGCGGGCGCTCGGGCTGTCTGGGCCTTTCCTTTCCTCCTCGCCTGGTAGGGTGCTCAGCCCACCCTGAGAGACCCCGCGGCAGGGCGATGGGGTCCCAGGCAGGCTCCGCCCCTCACCACTTCTCCCCTGCTTGCAGACTACCTGGTGAGCAGGGCCCAGGCCGCCCTGGACGCCGTGAGCGCCCTGGAGAAGGGCCATGCCCAGTACCTGGTCTCCGGGTCAGGTAAGCGTGGCGGCAGGCTGGCCGTGGCTGCCCCTGCCGCTGGGGAGGCCGTGCCCCCCACCACACCCACCAGGAGCCCAGTCCTGCCCGCTCTGTGGGCCTGGGGTCACTCGGACGTGGCTGCCGTCCAGCCGCTTGACCTTGGCCGCTGCGAGCCTGCCTCCCATCCATACACGGGGGCCCTGGCGCCCAGTGGGCTTCGGGGCGGAGGACCCGAGCAGCCCGCTGTAGGCCCCGGCCCTTGCTCTGCGGCAGTGGTGTTGGGTTTTGTTGCTCCTTCCCGCAGACGCCTCCGCGCTGGTGGCAGCCCTGACCCAGTTCTCCTACCTGGCTGCAGACACCATTGTCAACGGCGGTGCCACCTCCCATCTGGCCCCTACTGACCCCGCGGACCGTAAGTGGGCCCCAGGTTTGACTCACCCACGGCGCCCACAGTGGACCCCAGGGAAGGTCGGGGCCTACACACGGGTCCTGGCGCCAGACTCACGGCGGGGCCGCTGCCAGGGCTCCCCAGTGCCAGCGCCCTGACGGACCTCTCCCCCCAGGCCTGGTCGACACCTGCAGGGAGTGTGGGGCCCGCGCTCTGGAGCTCATGGGGCAGCTGCAAGAGCAGCAGACTCTGCACCAGGCCCAGCCCAGCCTGGTGCGGATCCCCCTGCAGGGCGTCCTGCGGCTGGGCCAGGTGAGGGACGCAGCCATGGCACGGAGCGTGGGCTGGGGTCTGGAGGGGTGATGGCACTGGGCTGAGGCTTGGGTCCTCAATTTCCCTGCACCTCCCTTTAGTTTGGGCTGAATGGGGGCTCGTGTGCAGAGCCGGCAGCTGGAGGACACAGGGCGGGGACGGCCCCCCCCCCCCCCGGTGCTGCTGCCCCAGCCTCTCCCAGACTCCTGGGGGGAGTCCGCCCATCTCCCCCGTGCCCTCTGCCCCAGGAGCTGAAGCCCAAGAGCCTGGATGTGCGTCAGGAGGAGCTTGGGGCCATGGTGGACAAGGAGATGGCGGCCACGTCTGCAGCCATCGAAGATGCTGTGCGGAGGATCGAGGTGACGCCTGGGGCGCAGGGGCTCTTTCAGGTCCTGCAGGAGCTCTGGGGGCGGAGCTGGGCTGAATGCAGGCTCCGCCCACCTGTGCACCCCTTGCTCCTGCGCAGGGGGTAGGCGGCCTCTGCCGCTCACAGCTGGGAGGGTGCCTTGGCCGCACCCTTCCCCCCACCCCATACCCCCTGCCCTGTCTCCCTCCAGCCTCTTCCCCTCCCTCCTCCCTGGCTCAGTGGCTGTTTTGAGGGGGGGGCTGGTCCAGCTCTGCACCCCTCTTTCTCCCGCACTGCTCTCCTCCCAGCCTGCTCACAGCTCTGTCACTGGTGTAGGACATGATGAACCAGGCCCGCCATGCCAGCTCTGGGGTGAAGCTGGAGGTGAATGAAAGGTGAGCCCTGCTCATGGCCCCCCTAGCCCCCGCAGAGTCCAGGGTGTGCTGTCCTGCCTGCTTAGCTCTCCAGCAGGGCCTGGAAACAAGTAGGCACCCCCTCCCGGCCCCCCCCCCCCCACTGAGCACCCCAGGCCCGGTAGTAGTCATTCACCAGAGGGCAGACTCCCTGGGGCCACACTGAAGATTCTTCTCTCTCCCCCCCCCATCTGCTCCCCTCAGGATCCTCAATTCCTGCACAGATCTGATGAAGGTGAGTGGCTGGGACCCTAGGCTGGACCGTGCACCTGGGAAGGCCAGCCCAAGAGTGACCTGTGTTCTGGTCTTGGCAGGCCATCCGGCTCTTGGTGACAACATCCACCAGCCTACAGAAGGAAATCGTGGAGAGCGGCAGGGTGAGTGGGGCCACCCACTGGTCTGACCGGGCGTCCCAGGCTGGGCCACACCGCCGGGCCAGCGAGGGCCGGGCTCCTGAGAGGCGTGTGACCTCCGAGCCCTCTTCATCCCAGACCACAACCCCCTTGGCTTCGGTGGACCTCAGGGCCTCTCTGGGCAAGAGCTACCTGCCCTGTGCAGTGATGAGGACCCCCCCCCCGAGAATGCACACAACGTGCCCAGGATTCACACCTGCATCCCCCCCGGCCCCCGGATGTCCCCTCGTGGCGGAGGTGAAGGCAGAGGGACCCCATGGGGATCCCTTGCCACCTGTGACATCACTGACTGGTCCCCCCTGCCCTGCCTTCCTGTTGCCACTAGGGGGCAGCCACGCAGCAGGAGTTTTATGCCAAGAACTCTAGGTGGACTGAAGGCCTCATCTCCGCCTCCAAGGCCGTGGGCTGGGGAGCCACGCAGCTGGTGTATGTCGCCCCAGGTGGGGGGCAGCAGGGCGTGTGGTGCTCAGGGTCTGGGGAGGGAGCGTGGGGTGGCCCGGGGTCCACGGGGTTGGAGACCCAGGCCCTGCCCGGCTCTGTCCGCAGGGAGTCGGCGGACAGGGTGGTGCTGCACACGGGCAAGTACGAGGAGCTCATCGTCTGCTCCCACGAGATCGCGGCCAGCACGGCCCAGCTCGTGGCAGCCTCCAAGGTGAGGCTCGGTGCGTGGCGGCCTCTCGCCGCAGCCTCAACTCTGGGCCGTGGCCGATAGGTCCCCGTGCGGCGGGAAGCCCCCGTGCGGGGGAGCTGAGCCTGACCCCCCGCACTGCCCCAGGTGAAGGCGGACAAGCACAGCCCCCACCTGAGCCGGCTCCAGGAGTGCTCCCGCAGCGTCAACGAGATGGCCGCCAACGTGGTGGCCTCCACCAAGTCCGGCCAGGAGCAGATCGAAGAACGAGGTGAGCGTGGGCCCTGCTAGCAGCTGGGGTGGGGGCAGGCGCACGGACGCTCACCCCCCGCCCCCACCCTGCTCTGGCCACAGACACCATGGACTTCTCTGGCCTGTCCCTCATCAAGCTGAAGAAGGAGGAGATGGAGACCCAGGTGAGCAGCAGCTCCTCTTGGAGGGCCGAGCTCTGGGCGGGTGGGCGGCCCAGGTCCCGAGGCCATCCTGAGCGGCATGCGGGCTGCAGGTCCGCGTCCTGGAGCTGGAGAAGACGCTGGAGGCCGAGCGCGTGCGGCTGGGGATGCTGCGGAAGCGACACTACATGCTGGCTGGGGCCGTGGGGACGCCCGGTGTGGAGGAGCTCGGCCGACCAAGCGCTGCCGCCCGCAGCGGGGCCTCCAAGAAGCCGCCTCTGGCCCAGAAGCCCAGTGTGGCCCCCCGGCAGGACCACCAGGTGCCAGGCGTCAGTGCTGGGGCCGGAGGGGTCCTGGGGGTGCTGTCCCTGTCTCTGCACCCCAGTCTGCAGGGCATAGGGCCTTGGGAAAGTCGGGAACCTCTGACTGGCAGCAACAGGGGGAGGATGGTGGGCAACGGGAGGAGGGAGGCTGGGAGGCTGGCTCCAGGAAAGGATGTAGGGGGCCAAGTAGGGTGTCTGGGGGCCTGGCCATGTCCACTGAGCCCCTCCCCTTTGCCTCCTGCAGCTTGACAAAAAGGATGGTGTCTACCCAGCTCAGCTCGTCAACTACTAGGCTCCTGGAGGGTCCGCTGGGGAGGCTAGTGAGCAGGCCTGGGCCTTGTGTGGCTGCCCCGACTTGGCTCAGGAGCCTCCAAGGGGTGCAGCCCCCAGCCCCACGGCCAGGGTCGGTGTCCCCGAGGCCCCCAGCCCTGGCTGAACCCAAAGGATCAGGGATCGGGGCGGTTCTCCTGGACATGAGTCTATCTGCAACGGGCACCGGTGAGAACAGCCAGAACCTAGCAGGTCTGAGCCACAGGCCTGCAACAAATATATGGAACATTTGTAATCTGAGTTAGAGCTTTCCTTCATGAGTTTGGATTCACCCTGGGAAGCAGGGCCCCCGGAGAGGGTGTTTGGGCAGGACCTCCCTGCCTTTTGAACTCAAGGTCTGAAAAACCAGTCCTTGCTGGCTACCAGGGTCGTAGGCAAGATGTCACCTAGTTGTAGCCTTCTTGGGGCACGGATTCCATGGAGACGGGCCCGGGCTGGTCTCAGGCAAAGCAGACCGCTCTAGAGGGGGCCGGGGTACTGCCCAGGCTCCTTGGGCCTCCCTCTGAGGCCTCGGTGAGGGGAGCACAGAGGATGTGCCCTTAGTCTGGGGGCAGCGGCCAGAGCCCCCAGCTGGTGGGCACAGGTGCTGGCCTGCTGTCATTCCCAGAGTCTCTGCTCCCATCTGGGGCGACCCTCCTCTTTCCTGGTTTTCATGCCCCTGCTCACTGTTCCTGCCCTGGAGGCCCTATTCCACGTGTTTCCCATCGCCCACCCCCTCTCCACCCCACCCTCCCCTCACTCGGTCCGGTCTGCCCTCCCCAAGCCCTCCGCAAGCCCTCCGCAAGCCCTCCCCAGCTCAGCCACCAGAAGCCCGGGAACTAGGACGCCTGCCTGCCCTCCGCCAGGCCCAGGGCACCTTGTGCCCTCCCCCCCCAGGGAGGGGGCCACCCGGCAGCCCCGCTCCCCCCTTGGCCTGCCTGGCCCCATTTGGAGGATTTGCAAGAACCTGTGTTCCTGGAGCCCCCAGCCCGACGCCAGGGAGGCGTTGGGAGGAAAGGACCAGCAGCTTGGGCCCCGCAAACTTCCCCATCCCACGATGGTCCGGTCCCAACCCCGGTCTGGAGAGGAGTAAAAGGACCAGCTCTTCTGCTTTGCCCTTAGTATTACCTTGTTGGAAGAGTCAGATTGGCAATAAAATGAACTTGGACTGTTGCCAGAGGGGCCGCGCCTGGGCTGTTCATTTCTCCGGGGCCGGGACGTGCGACACGGGGTAGGGGACCACTTAGCTTCTGCAGGGGATGGAGCGCTTGGAACCACAGAAGAGCTGGCTAGAGCTGCTTCTGCCGAGAAGTGCCCTGGCCTGTGTCCTGGGAGCTTTGGGACTTGAGGCCCTGGGACGGACGCCGGTGTGGTGAGTCATGGCTTGGGGCTTCCCACCCTGGCCCCCACGCTCTGCCCAAGCCCCCTGGGTTCCTGTCCCCGCTCCCCCAGCCCGCTCAGAAACCACACTGCTTTGGGAAGGGGAGGAGTGACCACGGAGTCCTTGCAGTTAAGAATGGCCCCTGGTGGGGCTCAGTGGTGGTGACCCAGACCCCTCGCTGGTGGGACTTGCCGGCGCGGCCACACCCAGCCTTCCCTCCGATGAACCTGACCGGCCTCTGACTGTGCAGGCCCCCGCCTTCCCCGGGGGTGCAGATGGCACCCGGCCGGGCAGGCTTGCCTTGCGTGCCCCCCTCCCCCGCAGGTCACCGGCATTTGTGCAAACAGACACGGTGCAGGTCCGAGAAAGACACGTGGCCTCAGACAAGAGTCGCACTCCCTGAGCCCGGCTTTCCCAAAGGGTGAAATGGGCCCCTGCCTCACTCGCTCCAGGCTGGTCGGGAAGTGTGGGTGGGGCTGTCAGATGGAACCGCTGTCTGGTTCTCATTTGTAAGGGAAAACGGCTGCAGAAAAGACGTTAAAAGCAGATGCTCGGCTCCACCAAATACAAACCCGTGAAAACTGCCCTGCCTGGACTACAGCCGATCCAGAGCAGTGTCAGCCCGACTGACGTTAAGTGGTCCACGAGCAAACCTTTACCCGGAAGCCTCGGGGTCTGAGCTCTGCGCGCCCACCCCCCACCGCGCCTCCCTGACCTGCTCCCAAGCACAGGGGCTTGGAGGGGGGAGGCGACGATCGGACAAGGCTGGGCTGCTGAGACGCCCCCAAAAGCACAGCCCCGTCTACCAGGCGCCCCCACGGGAGGCCACAGATGGGGCCGGAAGCTTCCTAAGCAGCCCCTGGGGAAAGAGCAACTATCAGACACAAATTCTCAAAAAAGCAAACGGATTTCTCGGGAGAAGCCTGCCTCTTCCTCCCAGGACCACCCCAGCCGTGTCCCTAGCACGTCCGCCCTGTGCGGGGACGGGCACGGACTGGCAGCCCAGCTGGAGGCTGCAACAGGGAGGCTCACGCGGGACTGGTCTTGGCGCTCCTGTTCCGGCCAACGCAGTGAGGAAAGGCCCTCCCGGGGTGCAGCCCTGGCGGGTCCCTCTCCCAGCACCCAACTCCACCTGGGACCGTCAGG
The DNA here is from genome assembly GCF_004348235.1 of Phoca vitulina. Taxonomy (NCBI): domain Eukaryota; kingdom Metazoa; phylum Chordata; class Mammalia; order Carnivora; family Phocidae; genus Phoca; species Phoca vitulina. Next base: position 9,944,426 of record NW_022589749.1, read on the forward strand.
CGGGGAGGGGGTTGTCTCGGCTCCAGAACAAGGTCACCCACTCGGTTCTGTCATTACTCGAAACAGACAAGGGCCTGCGTTTCCCTCAGCAGCGCAGTTCCGTGCTGGGGCCACGGAGGACAGAGCCAGAGAGGCCGAACCCAGAGGCCGGGGGGCAGCTGCAACCCTGGGGACACGCTCTCCCACCCTTCTGCCCTTTACTCCTGGCCAGGAGAATCTGGGCAGCAGCACAAAAGGCTCAAACAGTGCCAGGGGCCCCCGGCAAGGCAGACACCTCAGCCATCTTGGGTGGCTTCTCAACTGCGACAGACACAAGTGAGCTTCCCTCTTGGAACTCTGATCACTGAGCATCTAGAACCAAACACGCCATGAACATCCCCAGGTACAGAAATGACAGGACCGTCGTTAATTCTCTCTTTATTAAAAAGGGTCCTCCAGCTTTACAGCCCCGGCTCAGGGCATGGCCCTGGAGGGACACGAGGCCAGCCCGGCAGCCCCTTCCCCACACGCACACTGAGCTCACACGTTTGGCTACGCCCTGCACAGGTTGTGGGCATCCCCCGACCTCGGGGTGGGTGGTGGAGGGATGGCGGGAGCACCGATCTCAAGCTTCCCAGAACGGAGTGGCAGGGCAGTAAACCGTCCCCCCCAGCGTTACAAACAGTGATGGTACAGGGGTGTTCACGCCCAGGGCAGCTGAAGACAGAGCATGGTGGCCTCGGCCCTGGCCTGCTGGGACCGACCCCCTGCGTGCTGTCTCAACTGTCACCTGGGCCGGTGCGACCCTACAGGGCCAGGAAGAGCCGGGGGTGCGGCCAGCACATCCGTGTTTGTCGGCACCCTCCGAGGATCCTGGTGCTGGCTGGCTCCGGCCCCAGCTGAGATGCTGCTCGAGTCCCTCGTCCCCCTCCTGCCCGGAGGCCCCAGCAGAAGAGAAGATTGGCTACAAGGATCTTGGTCCACGGGGGGGGGGGGGGGGGACAGGCTGCTTCCGCCGGTGACACAACGAACAAGCCCCTCTGGGAACATAAAGCCGCTTACAGGAGCTACCCCTCCGCCTGCCCAGCCTGGGGGGCCTGCAGGGGAGCCGGGGCCGGCCCCTCACTGGCACCAGGGGAAACTAAGGCACAGCACAGGCACCCACAGGTGTGGCCATACGCTGCTTGTAAAAAAGGGAATGGCATTCACTTCTCTACTTCAATCTGCTCAAAACAATATTTGCATTTTTATAAAGTTTCCCTGAATGGTCTTGTGTCCAAAAAGTTTCCTTTGCCAATATAAAATAGGAAAATTACGTAGTAAAAATATTGGGGGGGGGGGGGGGAGTATTTCTTTGTAGAAACCGCCAGGGGCTGGCCCGCGGCGGGAGAGGAGAGGAGTGGAGGGCATCGCTGCGCAAGGCCCAGCTCAGACCCACCTCCTCCGGCCTGGCTGCAACTCACCCAGCCCCTGGACCTGGCCGTGGGCCTAGTGCAAACGCTGCACGGGGCTGTGAAGCATCCAGGTTTGGGGGGAGGGGGGACTGGCAACCCCCAGCCCCAGATTCAGTAAGCACCTTCCAGGCCAGCCCACCTGGCCCACCCTGACCAGGGACTGTGGCGCGCGGCGGGCGAGGCCGCATGGCCTGGACTTTTGCAAACAAAGCAGAAATGATGGAGCATGCTCATTAAATAGAGTTGCAATGGGAGGACCACAATTCTAAGTGGGGAGGGAGGGACGCTTTTCCCCCAGACTTAGGAGTCCATCAACATTACAAGACTTAAAAAATCATACCGAAAACCAACCAACGCGACCATGGGGATGCCAGGCTGAGGCCTTGCACACACAACCTCCTGGGTACAAAACCGGGGGCCTACGGCTACTTACCGCTGACCTACAGCTCTAAAATCAAATGGACGTGCTGGCCCAGGGCACCGGCCCCCTGGTCCTCGCAGCCTGTGTGTGCAGAGCCCCGGCCGGCAGGTGCAGCCTCCCAGGAAGGACGGGGGAGGCTCACTGGAGGATGAAGCCTGGCTGGTGTGGAGGCAGCCGGGGCGGGGGTCTCTGGGGGAGAGCGGGCGGGTACGGAGACACGAACTGTGCGGCGAATCCTTGCTGGGGGGGCAGGCCCAGGCGGGGGGGCAGGGGAGGGCACTGTGACCCTGGGTACGGGAGGGCCTGTCCTGAGCCCATGGCGGTGGTAAATGGCGTGGCCAAGCGTCCTGCAGGCACCGGGGGCGGGGGCGGGGGGATGCGCCGAGGTAGCATGGAGGGGGGCCCGCTGGCCTCCGAGGTAGGGTAGGGCAGGGGGGCAGCGGGCGCCGGCTCGGGCACCCGGGGCAGCAGTGCGGCCGGCGCAGAGGCCTGTGGCAGTCTCTGCCCCTTCAGCACCAGCTCCTGGAGCTTCTCGATTTTAACTCTTCGAGTGTGGGCCAGTTTCCGCTGGCTCTGATAGACCTCGATGAAGGAGTCCAGAGGAAGCTCTCCATCAAGAAACTTCTCTGCCATGTTCTGAAAGCAGCAGGAGAAAGCTGGTTACAGGGACAGGTCAGCCCTCAGGGAAGGAAGCTCCCTTCACCACCCAGTGAGAGACGACACCCAGCTTCCTTCCGTCCCCCGTCCCCCGCTCCCCACTGCAGACCCTGGCTGACCTCAGAGCAGCCCCCCCGCAGCCCCCTGGCAGAGAGAAGGGGAAAGAGGTAGCTGGTCCTGACCGCCCACCGCACCCCCCCAAGCTGCACAAGGCAGCAGGCCCGAGGGGGAGCCAGCCCTTGAGGAAGCGGGCCTCTCGGCAGCCCTGAGCTGCTGAGCTTCGAGGCCCAGAGGAAACCACCCAACCCACTTCCCACCAGCCCTAGTCCGTTTCCTTCCTTCCACCGTACAGAGTCCGTAGGACAGAGCCAGGCTCTGCCCCACCAGGGAGCCACCCAAGCCCAGGGCTGAACTCGACCACCCGGCCTAACCTGGCAACGCGCCGCCCACCTCAGCTTGCTACAACTGCCACTTGTGACCCGGACTCAGGGCCTTATTGCTTAGTGCGGCTCAAACCTCAAGCGCTCAGCGAGCTGCATCCCAAAGGCTCGGCCCCGCCGCGGATTCAGAGCCGAGGGTGCGTCGGCCGCCGAAGCCCTGGGACCGGCGTGGACTCGCAGTACAGTGCGCCCCGCTCGCTGGAGCACCAGACCCACTACAGCCTCCTGGCCGCGGAGGAACCGGCCCACGGGCTCCCAAAGTGGCCCAGACCCTGGCATCTGTGCCCTGGGGCACCGCACCCACGCCGGCTGGCTTTACCTCGGTGTCTTCCTCAATCTTGGCCCCTTCGGCCTGCAGGAGCGCCAGCAGGGTCTCCAAGGAAGCGCTGCTAGACTGCTTGTCTGGAAGAAGCAAGGGGCATGATGAGAGAAGGGGGCATCCGGGCCCCAGCCCCTCAGAACAACATGCTCCCCCAGGCTCCGTGCCATCCTCCTTTCAAAGAAGAGCGCACCTTAACTGGAAAGGTAACAGCTTTCTAGGGAGCTGAAAGTCAAGGCCTTAAAATCCAAGAGAGAAAGGAGCACAAAGGACAAAACAGGGGACAAACTCGGGGCCACACCATGCGTCCCACACCCCATGTCACCGTTGGCCCTACAGAGGGCTGTCACCCAACACACGACGTAACATGAACCACCCCATGCAGATTTCCTTTGTATAACTTACATCAAGTAGATGTCATTTAAGCCTAGGACCTCCATTTTTACGAGTGTATAAACCCCAACCACCACCACCCAGATCAGGATGCAGAACATTCGCAAAGGCTCGCCAGGCCCGCTCCCAGGGACTGGCCCCGAGGCGGCCCCGATGCCCAAGTCCTGCCTGGCTGAGAACTTCATGGGAGCGCATCACCCAGGGCGCGCTCTGTGCTGGCTCCTTCCAGCCCGCACCGTGGGTCTGAGATCCCTGTTTCCTTCAATGTCCACTGCGTAGAGACCAGAACTCACGGACCCAGCGTTCTGTACACGGACATTTAGGTGGTTTCCAAACTCCGCCATTACAAACAAAGCTACGTGAACATTCCTGGGCCTGTCCACGGACAGCCCCGAGCGTCCATCCCTGCCGGGGGCACGCCCAGGGGCGGACTGGCTGAGTCAGAGTCAGCACAGGTTTCCTTCAGGGAGGTTTTGCCAAACAACTTTTCCCAAGCTGATTTTTACCAAGTTACATTACAAGGTCCGTCCTCCCAGCCAGGAAAGAGCCCCTCAGGCTGGGCCTGCCTTCCTGAGCTTTTACTGCAGCGACGCAGACGCTGGGGGAGTCCCGGTGTCAGACCTCACTGAAGGGCGGGCCTTCTAACCTTTGCTTCACCGGAGCCCCCTCGAAAGCCACGCAGAGCACTCAGGACTCCACACTCGGTTCCTACAGCTCTTCGTAAGGACCATAAATCTAAGTGTGATGTTAAGATGGAATGTCCCCATGAGGACTATTTCTCAGCACTAACTCTGAGGGCCTAACGCACAGGAGGAGACATTTGTTAAATACCATGATTCAGAAAATTACCTTTTTTCTAGGTTGTCTGGAGAAAGTGAAATTTTGTTTAAAAAGTGGCTAAGTCTCTTTTCTAAATAGGTGGAATGACTCTGTATATAAACTTTTTCTTTGTGGCCTTAACCAGTGTCTCAATCTGAAATTTTTCCATAATACTTCTCCTCTCCTGGTAGCCCAACAGCTTGAAAATGTGCCCTTCCCTCAACTCTCTATTCTGGAAGGATCACCCTGGAAAAGTTACCTAATTTGGTCTTCTTTATCTGATAGGCTTCAAAGAGAACCTGGAGTTCCTGGTATTTTTGGGTCAAACGTGCTTTCAGGGCGTCCAGCTGGGGCTGGTAGAGAAGGTTTCCTTCTGCCAGGCTCCGGTTGCTGGCAAGTGTCATTTCTTTGTTGAGCTGAACATTCTGCGTCTGTAAGGAACACAGGATGATGAGAACCAACGAGTGTTAGTTCGCAGACAAGTCCCCCGAGGTTCCCGAGCCCCGCCCCCGGGAGCCCCAGCATCTGCTTCCGTCGTCGTTGGGCTGGTCCCCAGCTGAGACCACATGCAGGCCACTCCCGGCCCAGACTCCAGCCCCTCTGGGTTTGTAGTTTGGACACAGCTCCCTGTTCTTAAAGAGCAAAGCCACTTCCTTTCCAACGATTTGCAGCCGGGCTTTGTCTTGTGACTTGTCAAGGCTCTTTGCTTCGTTGGCCGCGCTGTGGCTGGGATCCCTTATTCCTCCACTGTGCCTGCGGGGATCAACAGCTGTAAAGATTTAGGGCTAGATTTGTTCAAAACCAGTTTCTGCTGCTCCACAGGAAGTTAAAGAATCACTTTTAACAGCAGAGAACCAGCTGGCATGGTGTGAATTCAGGCTCAATCATCAGGCTTAGAGATCAAACACAAAAGCCTGACACCCCCTGGGAACGAATTCCGTTTACAGTGACCCTGCTCGCTCTCCCACGCCCACCTCCTGCTCCTCCTCTGACTGAGGGCAAGGCGAGGGTCCTCCCAGCTCCAGACCCAAAGCTGGGGCCAGGGGGCTGATCTGCCCGCCAGGCATTATTTGGGAGGGAGAAGGCCCGGCGCCCAGGACCACAAGAGTGAGGGGGAAATGTTAGGGTCTGAAAACAAGGCAAAGAATTCCTAATAAAACTTAGCAAAACTATGTTTTTTTTTTTTTTTTTTTTTTTTTCATTTTAACTTTTTAATGATTGTTGCCTAATAACATGTTTTAAATTTTTCCTGCTAATGCGTGGGATTCTGCTAATGGTTTTCCTATATTATACAAGCTTGTTTTTTAAAATAAACACAAACCTAAAAGGTCACAGTAGGTAATTATTTCAATGTGATATATTCTGTTTTAGTTTTCATCAAAATATTCATAAAGAAAGTTGAATTATATAATTTTTTTTACCTTTTTGACTTTTAGTACTAAAGCTAAATATATTTCATAATGTGAAAGGGATAGTAACATATTTCACTTTTCTATTTTTTCAAGTCCATGTAATATAAGGAACATTTATTCCATGACAGGTTTTGGAGAAAAGTCTTTAGGAAATCAAGTTGAGATAATAATTTTAGAGATAATTCAATTTCTTATTAATGCATCAGTTTGGTAATTTGATATTCTTTTTTTAAAAAAGCTTTTATTTATTTATTTGAGAGCATAACCTGAGGTGGGGCTTGATCCCAGGACCCTGAGATCATGCTGAGTCAAAGGCAAATTAGCAAAACTATGTTTAAAGAAAACCCCAAATACGTGGGACACCATCCATACTGGCCAGTGACAGGACTCGGCCACCATGGCCCGCCCGCAGCAACCTCACTGTGTGGACCTCAAGTTTCACAGTGCACGGTCCTGCCCCGTTGTGCTGTTTTCATGCAGCTTTCCTGCGACCCAACGCCAGTTATCTCATTTTCCCCTTGATATTTGCTGCCACCCCACCCAGGCTATTTTTTTTTTCTAAAGATTTATTTATTTATTTGACAGAGAGAGACAGCGAGAGAGGGAACACAAGCAGGGGGAGTGGGAGAGGGAGAAGCAGGCTTCCCGCGGAGCAGGGAGCCCGACGCGGGGCTCGATCCCAGGACCCTGGGATCATGACCTGAGCCGAAGGCAGACGCTTAACGGCTGAGCCACCCAGGCGCCCCCCACCCAGGCTATTTTCGCCATGACTTCCTTCCTCTTGAGAGTCTGGGTGCAGATTTCCCGCTGTGCCGCCTCTGCTTCTGGCCAAGCCCACCCAGGGTGCCAGCCCAGCCCCAGCGCAGCCGGCACCCAGGCACCCACTCACGCGCGCCCGAGTGACGTGAGAGAACACGGCAGCAGCTCCGGCCCCGGGGCGGGGGGGGGTCCCTGCAGCACGCACGTGGTCTGCACCCTCCACACCCAGGAGCTGGCCCAGGGCCCTAAAGGTTAGGCTCGCCTTCAAATGGAATTTAAATTAAGGATTTAAATTAAGATAGAAAATTGAGCCTCTAGCTCAACACTACAGAATTAGAGCAGCAAAAATACTCTCTCCTCTCTTGCTGCTTTTAGCCAGCAGGGAGAATCTGGGGCCCTCGTGCAAACGGGGTTCCTGGCAGCGCAGAGCTCGGAAGGGCCCCCTCGCCCCCCGCCCTGTGCGCTGTACCCCGAGCTCCTGCCCAAGAGGCTTTCCTTCTATTGTTAAGCCGTTTGAAAGAACAAACAAACAAACATAAACCTTTGTGTAGTCCACTCAGGAGCACAGCTCAGCCATTTCTTTTAAAACGAAACATGCAACTACCATGCGACCCAGAAACTGTACTCCTGGGCCTTCACCTCAGGGGAAATGAAAACTTCTGTTCCCACAAACCCCGTCCGCGAACGTTCGACACAGCTTTACTGGCAACAGCCAAAAGCCTGAAGCCACGCAGCCGTCCTGGTGTGCGACGCTGACCCAAGTGCGCCGCGTCCACGCCGCGGGACACCGCGCAGTCTAAGAACGAACGAAGGCTGGCACACGTGGCAACGTGGACGAGACTCCAGGGAATTCCGCTGAGTGAAAAAAGCCAGCCCAAGGGTCACACACTCGAGGATCCAGTGTGTACGACACTTCTGAAATGACGATCACAGAAATGGAGACAGGTGAGTGGCTGGGGAAGGGCGTCAGGAAGGAGGCTCACGGGGACTGGCTGCTCCGCTCTCCCCTACCCCGACCGGGGTCAACGCCACGGCCGTGAGGGTGGGGCAGGGAGTGACACACAGGATCTCTTTTGTTTCTTACAACCGCTTGTGAATCTACAACGACCTCAAAATTTAAAGTTTAATTATAAATCAAGAAACTGCTGAGGAGTTTCTCTACAACCCCCCTCCCCCGCACGCCGGTCTCATCTGACGGCTGAGAAGGGGCAGGTGTTCAAGGCCACAGTCAGGCCCCCCGGCTCCCTGCACTCCAGCATTGACTCAATCTTAAGTCTTTGTTCAGTAAACATTTACTGGGCAACTCTTATCTGCCAGGTCCTGAGTTAGACCCAGAGCACTGACAGGAAGAGGAGCACTTCTATGGTCACATAAACTCAGGCGTCATAAACGGAACGGACCTTAGCACGCCCTCATCGCTGGGTCCCCACCTGCCCGCCGCGGGAACTTCCGAGAGCACCCCCAGCCTTTTCATGCACCGCCTCTGGAGCTCAGGTCTGCTCTTCCCACGGGCTCCTTCTCACGGTGGGGCCCCAGCACCCATGTCTTCGCGCCACCGGCTGCAATCTGCGAGGAGGAAGTCTGTCACCCTGCTCACAGTCTTCCCCACCGGAATACTAACATCAGCAGGATCTTGGTGTGCCAAGCACCTAGCAGGGATCACTCAGGAAGGATCTGCTGACTGAAGCAGAGATCCTTCCCCACCCCCCAAAAGCCAGTCATCTGAGGCCAGGTCCAGCAAATAAGATGGATCACATAATGTAGAAGGGGGAAAAGCTGTGTAGGTCAAGCAACAAATGCCCCAAATCCTTTATGCAGAGCAGACAGGCTCCCTTGATAAAGTCTTTTGAGACCAAGTCGGGGGGGTGGGGGGTCTCACACTGGGGCTAAGGCTAATTCTGGAAGCAGGATTTCCATCTTCAGTGGAGGCACGGCTATGAGCAAAGATCTCCGTAGGGACCGTGGAAAGGACATGGAAAGGCAGCCCGAGGTGCCTCACTCTAGCATGCCGCTAAAGGACTGCTCTTCAGCAGTGCTCGCCCACGGTGGCCGGGGCTTAGAGTCACTTGAGGGGAAGGGGTGCTGGTTTGCTAGACCCACCCTGCGTCAGCCAAACCCTCCAGGAGGCCCAGGCACGGGTCCAGCTAAGCACCACTGCTCTGGTCTCCGTATAAAACGCATCTACAAAGAAATTTTATTCTCGCGGGGTCTAAGTCAGGTCAAAATCACGTCTCCTGCATGTTAAAGTCCTAGAAGAGAGCAGCACAAAGCAGCACAGGCTCTTTGCACAGGATACATAAAGGCTGGTCTAAGCTGCCAGCCAGGAAGGGCCAAGTAAAACCAACAGACAGCCATCAAAAGCTGTAATTTTTTTTATATCCTTTGGGTATTCAGATGTTTTTATGTTAGTAAATACTGGTAAGTTCTAAGTGGCCACCCACAACAACACCCACAGCACTCCAGGGGACAAGGCCAGGACAGTGTGCTGAGTGGGGAGCAGCTCCTCAAGCATCTGATAAAGCCATCCGGACACTCTGATGCGCCTCAGAACACACCCGGGATGCCGCACTAGACGCAGAAAGACTTCCCTCCGTAATATCCCTTCCCCTTGCTCCAATGAGAAACGGGGAGGAAAGAGCCAGTCTTACTCCATCACTTGCAAAGCAAAGGTGAGCTGGCTGGGACGGGCCCAGGGCCCTCCCCCTGGGGACGGCGCACAGCACGCTCAGCAAGGTCCAAGTGGCAGCCACTGTGGGTGACCCACGGCCCGGCTCTCCACCGCCCGTGAGACCGACCCCAGGCTCAGCGTCTGTGACTGGATCCGTGCCATGACCCTGAGGATGCCTGCAGGGGTCACCGCGGTTTAGGAGCCACGTCACAGGGCCAACAGATGCCTGACACTGAAAACCGTGCTGCCGACCTCTGGATGGTTCTCATGAGCCTTTTTCTTAACCATAGAGAAATCCTGTCAGGAAACAGCCTCACTGTGGTAAGGAAACAGTTTTTAAACACATATCCACTTCAGTTTCCTTTTCTGTTCATAATCAGAGAAAAACGAGATGCAGGACTGGAGCATGTGGAACACACCGAATTTCTCCAGCCCTTTCTGCCCCCTCCCTCCGTGAGCGGTAACGATGTTCACTCAGTTAACAGCAACCTCTCATCCTTTTTTTTTTTTTTTTTAACTTTCCTCTTTCTCCTTGTATATGGTGCTTCAAGTATTTTTTTTTTTAAGATTTTATTTGACAGAGAGACAGCGAGAGAGGGAACACAAGCAGCAGGAGTGGGAGAGGGAGAAGCAGGCTTCCCGCTGATCAGGGAGCCCGATGCGGGGCTCGATCCCAGGACCCTGGGATCATGACCTGAGCCGAAGGCAGACGCTTAATGACTGAGCCACCCAGGCGCCCCAAGAGTATTATTTTTTAATACAACCTGTTAGTATTAGAATCAGAAGAGCAGAGGCTCTAGCAAAATAAGCTGTTTCAAAAAAGGGTGACATAGGTGAAGGGGATTAGGAGGTACAAACTTCCAGTTATAAAGTAAGTCACGGAGATGGAAAGCCCAGCATAGGGAACATAGTAATATTGTCACAACGTGGGAGGGTGACAGATGGGGACCACACTTATCGTGGCGGCCACTGAATCATCTACACACGAAGTTACAGGTCAACTATGCTTCAATAATAAAAATAGGGCGCCTGGGTGGCTCAGTTGGTTAAGCGACTGCCTTCGGCTCAGGTCATGATTCTGGAGTCCCGGGATCGAGTCCCGCATCGGGCTCCCTGCTCAGCGGGGGGGGGGGTCTGCTTCTCCCTCTGACCCTCCCCCCTCTCATGCTCTCTTTCTCTCTCAAATAAAATCTTAAAATTAAATAAAAAAATAATAAAAATAAAGGACCATCGACCACATACACGCACACACATGAAAAAGAAAACGAGGTATTTTGGACATGCTTGTCCAGGCAGAAACGTGAAGACCCCCCTCGCTCTCCCGCTGCTCGCGTTAACACCGAAGGTCCCCCAGCACGCTCGTGCGACACGCTACCTCCCGTGCAGGCCACTCGGGCTGAGCAAGTGCAGTCCAAAATAAAGTTGGTGCGGAAGAAGCCGGATATAAACGCCCTGTGGGTGACGCGCGGTGGTCGCGGCCGAGAGGCGCAGGGACGGCAGCGGCCCGCGCCCTGCCAGCCGCGCGGGCTCAGAGGCTTGAGCTGGCCGTGCGGGTTTTCCGCACCAGACCGTCCCGCGGCGTACAGCGGTCTGGAAGTGAGGTGTAAGAGGAGACGCGGGGTGACGACCGCCACTGCTCTGAAGCAAGACTCCCCATCACGGCAGAGAAACCGGCGACGCGGGACACAGACACCCCTCGGACGGCAGCCGGCGCACACAACCCCTGTCCCCGTCCCCCCCCCCCGCAGCGGGGTCAGCCCCCTCCCGCGGGACAGCGGGGCAGAATGACAAGCGACAGCGCGACAGGGCTGGATTCCCGAAACGCAGACTGCAGGACCTCGCGTACAGCTCGTAACAGCCACAAGATGCTCCAGCACAGTGGGGGGCTGGTTCTTCCGTTCGTTCATTCATTCATTCATTCAAGAAATACTAAAAAAGCACCTGTCACCAGGTTCTGGGGAGCCAATAACCAGAACAGTTGGTCCTCACGACCCCGAGTGTAGGCAGGCCCTGTGAGCATCCCGCTGCCCAACTCCAGGGGGCGCCAGACCCTTCCCACGGCAGCTCTCAACACAGACTGCATTTGCTCTTCAAATAAATGAAATGGCTCAAAAGAGAAAAAGAACAACAAAAATCCATACAGATATGAACTTAAACACTTAAGTTACTGGTGTGAAAACTACACTCCCGTCAGCACCCTACATGTTTCAACAGTATCTGCTAACATTTATTGAGCACTTACTGCATGCCTGGCATTGTGCCACCTTCTCTTCCTGTATTCAATCCTCTCAGCAAAGGGGAGACAGATTTGCCCCCATTTTACCCAGGAAAGAAATACAGTCTCAGGGAGGTTTAAGAGACCAGCAGAGTCTGGAGTGCCCATGAGTGACTAGAGTCCTGAGGTTAAGGGTCAGGATATTCTGTCTCCCAAGCACGTTTTCTACAGGACTGTGCCCTGCAAGACGCCGTGCCATCTACCATCCACTGCACAGAACTGATCGACTCTCACTTCTCTTTTCAAGTTCCAGGATTCACTCACCTCAATTTCTGTTTATATCTTTCATTTACCTTTTTCTTGAGGATATTTTCAAACACGAAGGGAAAGTAGAGAGAGGAGTATAACGAATCTGTGTACCTTGTCCAGGGTTTGACAATTGTGATATTCGCCCATCCTGCTTCATTGATATGCACCCCACTTTTTTAAGGATTTTTTTTATTTATTTGACAGAGAGAGACACAGCGAGAGAGGGAACACAAGCAGGGGGAGTGGGAGAGGGAGAAGCAGGCTTCCTGCCGAGCAAGGAGCCCGATGCAGAACTCGATCCCAGAACCCTGGGGTCATGACCTGAGCCGAAGGCAGACGCTTAACCAACTGAGCCACCCAGGTGCCCCCCCCCACTTTTTTTCTCAAGTATTTTAAAGCAAATTTCAAGCATCCTATCGTTTCACCCTTAAAAAACTTTAGTATGTATCTTTAATAGGCAAGAACTTTACAACTATAATGCCATAATCACACTAAAATTAACAACAAATCTATAATTTCAACTTCGGCATGTGTTGGCTTCAATTCCTCTTGTAATGAGCTTCTGCCTCATCTGGTTGACCATCTGAAATCGTTTATATAGGAAAAGCAGGATGACTGTTTATTTCCACCACAACCTCCCCCCAGTCTTAAACCAACTTTTAGAAGACTGAGTTAATGATCAAGCAACCTCTGATAATGACTAATAAGCTTTTTTGGGGGGCATCATTAAGTAATGGATTTCTATTTTTTATAGGTTTCAATTAACTGCAGTTAGTAATCTTCCTGATGCTCAAATTGCCCACGGCTGGTGGGAGACACTTCAAGCTGGGTCCCCAGGGGTTGGACAGCTTTCCCGCTCTCTAGTAGAACAAGGTGTCCCAGACCCATGTGTACATTTGCTGCCCCCGATCTGCACCAGCCCTTCTCGAAGAAATACTGGCTCCTTTTGGTGGGAAATTCATTTTTATTTTTCTATTTTCCTCTCCAGATAAAATTAAATTGAAAGCTATCCATAATATAAAGATGAGGCATAAATTAAATCTTAGCTTTTGTACTTCCCTACCAGTAGAAAACGTTAGGTTGCATTGAGACTCTAAATACACCAAGCTTATGGATCAGGTGACCAAAAGGTTGGCATTCAACGTTCAGCCAGGTTAATCTCTCCTTTTATTGTATTATACTTGATCTAGCTCACCAATTAATCTTAGGGTAAATATCACCAAGATCACATGCAATTTGAGTGTGGGCTTTCCCGTTAAAGCTTAGGTTATTAGAAAGCCCAAATTCATCTTCCATTCAGTGAAGACCTTGCCAATGACAAATTCCCCCTCTCCAGTCTTCCAACTAAATTCAGGCTTTCAGTGGAGCCTGTAATCCAAGCCCACAATATCCCGGAGGTGTGCTGCAAACGTGGCTTAATTCAATCCAAAAGTGAAAAAACTAGGGGCACCTGGGTGGCTCAGTTGCTAAGCATCTGCCTTCGGCTCAGGTCATGGTCCCAGGGTCCTGGGATCGAGCCCCACATCGGGCTCCCTGCTCGGCGGGAAGCCAGCTTCTCCCTCTCCCACTCCCCCTGCTTGTGTTCCCTCTCTCGCTGTGTCTCTCTCTGTCAAATCAATCAATCAATCTTAAAAAAAAAAAAAGTGAAAAAATTTAACAGTTACAGAGCTGGACTGTTTAACATGTTAACAAAAATTAAAGATCTGAAAACTCAAAAATACAGTGAAAGAACTGTAGAACATTATGAAACTGTCCTAAAATACAACCACCTAGTGGGTTGTGTGAAACCATCTCCAAGGCTACAGCCTACTCGAGAGAGAAAATTTACCAGCTGCTTAGCTAATGTTCCACCAAAACAACCCACTCAACAGAGCGAACATATTAGATTAATAAAGACTGCTATTTTTGATTGGAGATGTCAAAATCCTTGTTGAGATGAAACTTGCTGCCCTCAAAGTAGCAGGCAACGGGACGGAGACTGGAATGATCCCTTCCATATGGAGCTGGCTCGCATCTTAAAAATTAGTATGTTATTCACTTTACGTGCAACTAACCGTAGAAATGCAAAAAGCTAGGTCTGAAAATAAATGGCCTAGTCCCAGAGAAGAATTAGCTTTCTAGTTCTGGCAGGTTCAACACACCAGGGTGCTTTTGTTTTCCTAGAAGACTTACTTCCTAACATTCACAGGGGTGGGTGATCTCCCTACTTCCTGGACTTACGTGGATAATGATGTCAATAAGAAAGAAATATAATAATGGGTGTAACTGGTTCTGATAACTTGTCACATGCTAGAAAATGTTACTTTCCTAGTATCACCGACCTTATAATTCCTGAGTACTCTGGGGGGAGGGAGGAACAGAAGGCAGGACAGGAACACCAAACTGATCACATGTTAACTGCCTTTGTCCCTGTCTCCTAAAGGCAAGGGGCTTGTCACACTCTGTCCTACCAAATCAACGTGGCAGGTGAGCCAGGGAAGCCATCAAGAAGCCCTCAGTCCATATTATCAGAACCAATTAGCTGCTGGTCAGCTGGGCAGTTTCGTTAAAGCTGTAAATCGCTAAACACACACAATTTTGAAGATATACATCTGTCCATTTCTTCATTCAAGGCAAAGGTCTTTTCCAAGAGAAAGGTTCCACTAGCTCGAGTTCCGGAAGTTCTTTTTCATCCGGACCACATCCTTTGATGTGGAGGGTTTAAGACTAGATGTGTGAGGTGAGTGCAGAATCCTGGAATTCCGTTCTCCCGCAGCCTGGTCCATACCTAGTTCACTAGCAAGTTTGTTTCTAGGGCACCATCTTCTATTAACTCTTCAAAGCACTCAGCTCCAATTTCTCTCCTTGTCTTTTCACTCATGGCTCACCAGCTGCCACAGTACTTAGCGAAATAATTACTGTAAGAAAACCAGAATGGACAGGTTCTCAACTCTCAGTAAGTATACAACTGCCCTGTGGGAGCAGAAATATCCAGATACCTGATCATGATCATGGGGAGGGGGAGCATTAATCACTATATCTGATGGTGGGAAATGCCGATTACTGGAACACTCTGGTTAAGTGGAGGGAGGTCAATTAATAGCTCCTACTGTAATTTTAAATCCAGATTACTTCTCCCTTCCCCAAAAGAAAGCCTATGGAAGACAGAACTTCTAAATTCTGTTTTTTTTTTTTAAAGATTTTATTTATTTGACAGAGAAAGACAGAGAGAGAGCACAAGCAGGGGGAGTGACATGCAGAGGGAGAGGGAGAAGCAGGCTCCCCGCTGAGCAGGGAGCCCGATGTGTGGGCCCAGGACCCTGGGATCATGACCAGGGCAGAGCCAAAGGCAGACGCTTAACCAACTGAGCCACCCAGGCACCCTATAAATTCTGCTTTTCTTATTAGCAGTTTCTGGCCAGGACAAACCACCAAAGCAATCATTTGTTTAGTAAGAGCTGAAGGGTTTTTTGCCTTTTCTCTATTTCCTTTTAACCACAATTTATAAGAAATGAATGTATAAGAATTTTCTGGGACAGTCTTTACACAAGTGCAAATACAAAAATGCCTAACCAGGTGGATCCTGGCTTACGTGTATTAAGACTACAATCTTTTGACAATTTTGCTTTTACACTTAAAATACATCATGATATAAATTTTCCAACACCTGAGTCAAGAATTCAGTTTAGTGGATAAAATTTACTCTCACATGACTGAAATTATTCATCTTCTATTCAGTATGAGAAAATGCTATTCTAATTGTGGGATTTCTTTAGTCCAGGGGTAGAGAAAGGGATTAGTCAAAGAAGAATCAGTTACCCAGAAATTATTCTACTTAAATTTTTTTTTTTTTTTAATTTATTTGACAGAGAGAGACACAGAGAAGAGGGAACACAAGCAGGGGGAGTGGGAGAGGGAGAAGCAGGCTTCCTGCCGAGCAGGGAGCCCGACACAGGGCTCGATCCCAGGACCCTGGGATCATTACCTGAGCCGAAGGCAGCCGCTTAAGGACTGAGCCACCCAGGCGCCCCTCTACTTAAATTTCGTAACAAAAAATACCTACAATTTTATTTGATGTAGGGAATTTGATGTTCTAACTAAAAAACTGCCTACTTAAGACTTAAAATATCAATTTTTAAAAAAATGATTAACAGATTTATGTTCAAAGATGTTAATCACAACATAATATGATAGCAAAAAAAAGCACCTAAATATCCATAAAGGGAATGATTACATAAATTAGGACATATCCACATGATCAAGTATCATGCAGCCATTAAACTGCATGGGGCACCTGGGTGGCTCAGTCAGTGGAGCGTCTAACTTTGGCTCTGGCCATGATCTCAGGGTCCTGGGATCGCATGCATGCGCACGCTCTCGAGCTCTCTCACTCTCACTCTCTCTCAAATAAAATCTTAAAAAAAAAACCCAAAACACTGTCCTATAATAATATTCTGATAAAAAATAAGAAAATGACCAGAGTATAACTTTAGGTTAAAACACACACACACACACACACACACACACACACACACACAGAGCAAACAAAAAACTCTCTATACAGAATGATCCCAGTGGGGGAAAAACAAGAAAAAAAAAAAAGCAATATAAAATGTTAACAGTATTCCTTTTTCTCTCTGGGTGGTGGTATTACATGTGATTATGTTTTTCTTCTTTATAATTTTCTATATTTTTAAATTTTTCTATAATAAACAAAAAAATTTTTAAAGATTTGATCAATTGGAATCAGAAATTTGAAATACTATATACTCAAAACAAATAAAATAAAATACCATATACTGCCTGCGTTCTTCAACAGAGTATGTGAAAGGAGACCAGCCACTGAGGACACAGAGGGGCGCTGTGAATATCAAGTAACTACGGGACCGTGTGTGAAACAGCTGACCCACGGGCGCTGGAAGCAGATGGCACATTACCCCCTAAATAAGCACTTGCCAAAGCATGCCCCAGGGAAGCAGTCCCATGAGTTCCATGATCAAGTAAGTTTGGGAAACGCAGCAACATCTGCCCCCCCAGAGCTTCACCACACACCCTGGTAGTAAGTACCAAACAAAGCAAAGCAAAACCTTTTAACACTGGTTTCCCAAATTTATTTACCATGGAACTCCTTTTCATGTAACCACCACTGACATGCACAGAGTTAGCGCCCCAAGGACGGCTAAGGGAAATGCTACCCTGAAGCAAACAGCCCCAGCACCTTATTAAACCGGCCACAGCCTCCATCTACCGGGCACTCAGTCCTGCCACAGCCCGAGCTCAGCAGCTTACAAACATCTTCATGGTTGATCCTCCCGACGCCTCGTAAGGCTACTGTTCTAATGCACCCGTTTTAAAGACGAGGGAACGGACATTTAGGGAGGTTAACGGTGCCCAGGGTTTCCTAGCAACCCAAATCCCATCTTTAACCACTATGCTTAAGAACCGACTTTACGTTTTTTGTGAGGCTTTTTATAACTTTTGCCTCCTCTTTATCATTTATTTCCAGATGGTGTGAGTGGCTCTGTTAGTTTTTCCCTATACCCTTCAAAAATCTGCCTCTGACAGACAAACCATATGACCGAGTGTGTTCCTATTTGAATTGGGTACAAAACAAGACTCCCGGGCCTGCGAGGAGCCTGGTGTGAGCCCTCGAGTCAGTGATTTTGGGCTGCCCCGAAGGTCTTTGTTATCAACCACCTTTTGGCCTTCCAGCTGATCTCCCTGCTTTCTGGTCTTATCCCCTCAAATCCACCCCCACCCCCACCAACGGGGCTGCCCAAACCATCCATTTAAGTCACAACTGTGACCGCAGCACTCCCGTGGCTCCCTCTGCCAAGAGGATCAAGCCATCTGGTCTCGCCTGCCTCTCTGGCCTCTTTCGGTCCCTCCAGCAAGGCTGAATATTCCTGTTGTGCACCCCTCTCTAGGTTTTTCCTCTGTGTCTGTTCCGGCTGTCCACCCCCATGCCTGGAAGGCCTTCTCCCTCATTACCTGGTTAACTCTTCCTTTGAATCACAGCTCATGAGTCATCTCTCCTCCAGGAAACATTCTCTGCGGATCTCCCCCAGCCCCACAAAGGCCTGTTGGGTCCCCTCCCACTACTGTCCCCATCACTACTGTTTCACACATCCAATATTTGTGAAGACTGACTTTTGCATACCTGCGAAATCCTAAAAGAGGAAAGCGAAGTGACTTCGTGGCTTCCCATCCCCAAGGTGCTCCATAAAGGCTGAGTAATGAATAAACTGGCTCGGCCTCAGCTGTGTTCACACTGACGAAAGCTGCTGTCCGATGGCAAGCATTAGTCAGCGCTTACTCTGTCCCTCTGCCAACCCAGGGACCGGGCACCGGACAGGAACAGACCCTCGAGGTGCCACTCTTGGTGGCACCACCTTTGGTGATAATGAAAGATCGGACTTGAAGGAAACATTAACTATGACACTGCTTGTAACAAGCTATTCAAATATCTGCTTTTCACATCAACTCTTTGGCAGAGTCATGAACAATAATCCTCATAATTCCATGAGAAATGCTTTCAAAAGCTTTCTCTTGACATACTGCAACATAACCTAGGACAAAGCTGCATCTACTGCTCTGCTCTCATTCTTCCCTAGGAACCAATTCTACAAACTACTCTCCTCTGCCTTTTCACCACTAGGTAAGACAGTTTTCCCTAATGACGGAATCTGAAAAACCCACATAGCAGAGGGAGGAAATAAACCAACTCTTGTCTCAGCACGTTCAGAGAGCCAGTGATTACATACATGAACAGCGGCTGACACACAGGTCGTTGGAGAAAACCCTGCCCTGCATATTTGGCATAATCCCCACAGCAACATTCTACTACAAATACCATGAGAAAAGCCAAATACAGATCTTCCTTAATTTACAATGGGGTTACACCCCGATAAAACCATCATAAAAAATATCATTGAGTCAAAAATGTATTTAATATACCCTAACCTAGTGAACACCATAGCTTACCCTAGCCCACCTTAATTGTGCTCAGAACACTGACGTGAGCCTCCAGTTGGGCAAAATCATCTACCACAAAGCCTATCTCTTAAGACTTTATTATTTTCTTAAATTGTAAGTAGGCTCCATGCCCAACATGGGGCTTGAACTCACAACCCTGAGACCAAGCATCGCGTGCCCTACCGACTGGGCCAAACAGGCGCCCCAACACAAAGCCCAGTTTATGACGGAGCGCTGACGATCCCATGTAATCTCCTGACTACCGCACTGAGAGTGACAAACAGAACGGCCGTCGGGGCGCAGGTGGCGGTCAGCATACCGGTTGTTGAACCTCATGATCATGTGGCTGACGGGGAGCTGCGGCCACTGCTCAGCGTCATGGGAGAGGATGGGACCGCAGATCATGAGCCGCGGCAAGACACATTCAAAATTCCAAGTACGCTACCCACGAAACGCACACCGCTTTCACACCCTCGTCAAGCCCAACAGTCGTTAGGTTGAAGCAGCGTAAGTCAGGGTCGTCTACAAACAACAAAGTTGGCTTAGCTCAAGAGCACATCGGTTCTGCATGACAGATGAGGTTCAAACAGTTCAGGTTCCTCTTTCGGCTAGTCTGATACGGTCGGGACAAACCCTACAACAGGATGTCGGCTTGTCTATAAAACACCAGCCTCCTTTCTCCCTGTGCTCCTCCCAGCCCGCTAGTTACTCCTGCTGGCCTTTCAAACTTCTAGATTCTTCCTGAAGGAAGTGGGCCCCGAAATCTGTGTCTCAGCTGACTGTTGCCAAGCTCTCGAGCCGTATTTCCAACTGCTGCCACACAACGGTCCTCCCTGCCCCGCACTCTCGGGCTGCAGAGTCTCGGGGAGCCTCCCCCCGCCCCCCTCACTCATTTCCACCTGCAGCCAGTTAGCGCCACTCACCCAGCAGCACCTACATGCCAAGGCCACAAAGACACACAGGACAAAATGGAGCCCCTGGACTAGCCAGGGACACAAGGAAGTAAATGTGACTTACAAAACGTGTGACAAGTGCCACGGAAGAGGTATACAAAGGAGTGAAGAGACCATGTGTCTGTGACTGAGGAGGTGGGGGGGGGGGGCACGTGGAAGGAAGGCAAAGCTGGTGAGGTTGGCGTCCCCTCTCCCAGAACCCCAGCTCAAACCCTGGTTTCTCCTTACCACTGCACTTCCACCCTGGCCTTTCCTGAACCCTCCCGCACTCACCCAGCCCATACTCTGCTGCCAAGTTAACCTCCTAAAGTGTACTTCTGATCATAGTGCTCTTCTGCTCCAAAAAGTCATGGAAACTCACTGCTACCAAATTACCCGCCTTCCACTCACTCGCTGGCACTCTGCCCGCTCTGGCCTTCGGTCATTTCCCTACTCACGGGCAGATATGATCTGGCAAAGGAGATGGCAACTCACCACTCATAAAGCCTGTCCCGTGCCTTCCTGCTCTGGGCCTGTGCTTTTGCTGTCACGTCCTCCTGATTCCCCATGTTTCTCTCTCAAAACCCTACTTAGAGAAATAAATATCTAATTCAAGACCGTGGCTGGGGGTGGAGTGGGGTGTCATGCTCAGGATGGAGCACAAAGAGGGCTTTTCACTGGGTAGGCAGTGTTTACTTCCTAAGCTGGTTGGCAGGTGCACAGATACTCCTCACATTATTCTAGACCCTCTCAGAGGTATTATTGTATTTGATCATTTATTTTCTTAAATCTTACCCACCTACCAAAGTCTATCTCTTGCACTAGGAATCTAACTACTCTAGCCAGAGAGCCTCTTCATCGGACCTTCAATATCATTTACAATTCACATGTGGCTCTTCTTCTTAGTCTCTCTTTTTAAAAAATTGTGATAAAATATAAACTATACCATTTTAGCCACTTTCAGGTGCCACTTTTAAGTACATTCACACTGTTGGGTTGGGCAGCCACCACCACCATCCATCCTCATCACGTTCATCTTTCCAAACTGAAACTCCCTACCTCTTATTCTCTCTTGCACTGTAAATGTCTGCGTACTTGGTTTCTTCCCGAAATCATAATACGGGGATTATGCCCTATTCATGTTTCCATCCTTAAAATGCCTCGCACGCAGTTAGTGCCCCACAGCTGTGGAACTGAAGTGGAATCTTCTTGAAATAGCAGCAAGGATATGTAGCCTTTTTCGTTTTAGCAGTAACAGCTGATAACAATTTCCTGAGTGCTCACTGTGCTAGGTGCCGTACTAAGCATCTTATACACTCATTTAATCCACCCAACCAACCCGATGAAGTAGGTTACTGTTGTCATGCCCTTTATTTGCAATGAGGAAACTCCACTCGGGAAGACAATACTTGCCAAAGGTCGCACAGCTAGTGTCAGAAGTCGGTTCTGCACTACACCACTCCCACTGCACTTTCAATCTATGCAAAAGAAGTAGAGAGCAATTCCATAGGCGGTCAGATTTCACCCAAGCCAGCCAGTCTAACAATTCTGAAAATCTCCTAAGCAAGCACGGGGGCTGGCCTCTACGGAAGCCCCCCGGTGCCAAGTACTGCCTTCCCCTGCTACTGCACTGGGCCTCACAAAACCTGCATGGTTACCACCCTCACTTCACGGTGGAGGAACTGAAGCACAGAGAGGTTAAGTAACTGAAATGAGCACGCACGACTCTCAGCTATGCGCTTTCCATGAAATCTTTTTTTTTTTTTGGTAAGCTCCACCCCCAACGTGGGGCTTGAACTGATGACCCCGAGATCAAAAGTCATATGCTTCACCGACTGAGCCAGCCAGCCGCCCCTTTCCACAAAAACTTTTAAGATTTTATTTATTTTATTTTATTTTATTTTTTTTATTTTTTATTTTTTTAAAGATTTTATTTATTTATTTGAAGAGAGAGACACAGCGAGAGAGGGAACACAAGCAGGGGGAGTGGGAGAGGGAGAAGCAGGCTTCCCGCTGAGCAGGGAGCCCGATGCGGGGCTCGATCCCAGGACCCTGGGATCACGACCTGAGCCGAAGGCAGACGCTTAACGACTGAGCCACCCAGGCGCCCCAGATTTTATTTATTTTAGAAAGAGAGAGTGTGCACAAGTGGGGGGAAGGGGCAGAGGGAGAAGAAGGCTCCCCGCTGAACAGGGAGCCCTGGCGGGGGGTGGGGGGTGTCAATCTCAGGACCCTGGGACCATGACCTGAGCCGAAGGCAGACACTTAACCGACTGAGCCACCCAGGCGCCCCTCCTCAAAATCTTAATGCCTCCTTTAAAAGAAAAATTGAATTTCAGAAAATATTCTCAGGCACACTAATTTTTTACTCAAGAGTTAAAATAGTAAGTCCATGGAAGAGAAGACTCAAACATAAAAGTTGAAGCCTTTGTATACACAATGCCTGCACAACGAGAACAGAAACAAACTCAGTAGCAGACACTCCAAGAGTTTAAATCCTAACTTCCAAAAACCAGTCCCACCAGCGCTCAGTGCCATGTTGAGGAAACAGTCCCTGGGTTTAAAGCAAGGTCAGGACATTTCAATGAGCCGTTATGATTCATGCAGTAGCCCTGCAGCCCCACACAAATCACACCAGAACACGCCTTAGGGAAACAGCTTCTCCCAGACCAGACTCTTTCCACAGAACGATCTGTTTCTCAGACCCTCAGCGTTTTTGCATGTGGGCATTTTCACTTGCCAAAGGAACACAGGTCCTGAATTTGAACCTTCGTGAGGTGGAATTATTAGTTAACATCAACCAATCAATCAACATTTCCTCAGAAAGCGCACTGGGAGACATGACCCAAGAGGTGCGGGTTAGCTGCCTAATCCCCTAAGCGACAGTTCCTTTTAAGGGAGTGCCCTGTAAGTCCAATGGGGTTAATGTGGACGAAGAGAGAAAGGCACATTCCATTGCCATGTAAAAATAACTTTAAATAAAAATAAAATGTGTGCATATGAAACGACAGCCCACAGGAAAGGAAAGAGCAAAGATCACTGGGATGGTACTACATTTAGGGAACTGCATAATGGACAGGAGGAACAGGAAAAGATAAACACACAGGCACTGAAAATGAGACTGTCTATAGCTTCAACATGATTTTAATGTCTTGAGCTGCGCTAAAGCTCACACACCACAATTAAAACAATGTAAGTGAAGTATAATGCACAGCCATATTCAAACCTAACAGCGAATGCCTTCAAAACCTAGCCACGCTTTCCGCCACAAAACATCCCCTCAAGGCTTGAAGAAGTCTTACTCTACAATTTAAAACACTTCCTTCTGCCAATTAAAAAAGAAAAAAAAAAGCCTTTGGTTCAGATGAAGAGATTCTATGCTGGAAAAGGCCTGTTGCATTTACGGTCTCATCCTAGACCTACTGAGACACACAATCGTTTTGACCATAAAAAGGTAAGATGTTTCTTAAGCTAATGGCAAATAAAAATTTACTTAATATTCCTGAAACAAGACCCTATTAACTTGTCAGGATGACCTGCTATTAATGGCTGTCAGTACCTTTCCAAAAAACAATGAATTAGCTGGTTATTAGTAACTGCAATTAGTCTTGATTGAGCAGTAACTATATGCTGTGTTAACACGCACTATCTCACATAATCCCCACATCGACTCTATTCTTTCAGCCTTCAACAGATGCTCAGAGAGGTGGATTAACTTGCCTGAAATCACACAGCTGGCAAGTGGCCAAGTCCAGCCTGGAGTATTTGATTCCAAAGTCTCTAAGTTCCCTTTTGGTCAAGAGAGGACAGTTTACAGAGTATTTTCTTCTGTGTCTCACAACCACCCCGAAATAAGCCAATAAACCAATGCGTAACATTAACAGCTGAGTCAAAGTACCATGGCCAAAATTTTAGTTATTCATGTTCTACCCGTTCCCACAGAAACACGCCACATGTGACCAGGGGAACAGGATTTGCTAAGTGTGACTGTAGCTGGGTGAGCTGCTTGGCTGAAGTATTCTGGTCTTCTAGATCAGTTTCCTCGTTTTAAAAGCACTACACCCTGAAGAACAAACTACTGCTGAGTAAGTTAACTTGAATTATGTGGTCTAATCAAGGGCAGTCGGTGAGTCCTCAGTATTTGTATAGGATACTCTGGTAAGACGGTCACCTTTACAAAAAAAAAGCAACCAACAAAGTTCTGCTAGATTAATTTGCCTTTCCCTTTACGTAATCATCTCCAGTTTCTTGGGTAGAGGAAACAAGTCATGCTGTCCCTAACAGCCTCGGAGTCAGAATTACTTGACACTTTCTACAATCTTCCCTCCACTAAAAGGCAGTTTATTTCTATTAAGGTAGAATATAAACAATCTAACTACACCAATATAAATACAGTATTCCGTTCTTACTGAAACAGAATGGTCACACAGCAAAATAACTTGTAGGTGGTATTACACATTAGAAAAATATACCTGTCATTTTATTATTAAACGAGAAAGATGCCTGCTGACATACAACAAAAGGTCTCCCAGCAACTAAAAAGCAGAAAAACTAAGCAAAGATCTTCTTTCTTTAGAGACGTGAAACTCTTTCAGTCAAGAAAGATGGATTTTGTCACTTACTATTCTCTAAAATGGAAAGTGCCACATGGAGACCATAAATGAGGGAAACTGCATCTCGGAGCAATGTTCTATGTGCCAAGTTACAAAGCCCGTGAATACAAGGGGTGTATTAATGGAGAGACTGATACCATCTTACTACAGTAGCCTCTCTGTAGCTCAGGACAATAATCTGTTGAGGGTTTTCCAGTCATTCTGAATGTGCAACCTCCATACAAGCCCCCTTTCAAGGAAGTTTGGCTCAGTGCTGAACAATCCCTCTTCGGAAAGAAAGCCAAAAGCCCCCACTCAGGCTTCTGGGTGAGAGGCTCAGCCCCGTAGGCGTGGGAAGGCTCAGACTTGGGAGACAAAGAAGTAGGAGTGCTAAATGGGCTGCGGAGAGCTGGGATCAGCCTGGGTCCACCTGCCTGGAGGAGACCCAGACCCGCAGGATGGGACATTCAGAGAAAGAGTCCAAAAAGGCTGGAAAAAGGAGAGACCTACACAGTGCAAATCCAAATCCGGAGAGCAAACCATGCCACAAAAGATCCAGTGACATAACTAGAAAGAGGGTGGCCATATCCTTCCAGAGACTGGGCAGGACCTCAACTATCAAAGAGGTGGGGATTGGCTGTCAGCCCCCCAACCCCTGGTTTATCTTCTCCCCAAAAAAATAGCTCCAGGAACTCTCACTGGCCCCAGCAGGGTAGGACACCGGGGCAAAGCCACCATACTAGATTCCCATATTCCCTGCTTTCACAGAAGGGGCAACTTTATGGAGAAAGGGATTCCTGCTCCCACCCACCAGACCAAGGAGAACCACCTGGGATGGCTCTGCTAGGGCCACTTCCAAATGAACGGCAGACCCCACAGGGCCCCTCCAACGCTCTTGGGAACTCTTAGATACACGGACCCCTCAAATCTTAATCTGGCTAAATCCGTGGCCTCGTGCCTCCCACAACCTCAGAGACGCTGCCCAATCCTAAAGTCCTCTCAGGCTGAGGCTCAGCTACAAAGCCTCAGCCCCCACAAACCCATCCTGGAAATGGCAACCCTAAGACTCCTATCCAGCTAGTCCACTCAGCCCCTGAAAACCTATTCGCAGACCCCAATCCCTGCCTCAGTCCGCCTGTACCTCTCCACCCTCTCAACCCCTGCCCAGACCTAGCCTTCGGCCCCCTCCGTCCGGTCTCAGTCACCCCTAGTCCTCCACCACAGTCCCCTCTACCCTCTCCAACCCAGTCTCATCCCAAGTCCCTCCTCGTCCCACCAGACTCAGCCCAGCCCCCCGAGCCCCCAAACGCCCGTTCCAGGCTCTCTAATCCCGGCTTCATTCCCAGCCTCCGCGCGTCAAAGCCTCGCCTCGGACCCGATCACGCCTCGAGCCCCGTCTCAGGGCGCTTTCCCCCCACTCAGCTCCAGCTCCGTCCCCTCACCCCGACCCCGTCTCAAGCCCTCCCAGGCCTCGACGCAGTCCTCACCCCACTGGAGGCCCCGAGATCGCCCCCGCCTCCGGCCACCTCCAGCCCGCCGCGGGCCCCCGACCCCGCACGCCCCTCCTCGAGGCCCCGCCGCCGCCGCCGCCGCGCGCCCCCGCCCGGCTCACCTCCTCCATCTTCTGCACCATCTCCGTCAGCTGCCCCTCGTCCTCCAGCAGCTCGTTGAGCTGCACCAGCGACAGCCCAGCAAACCGGGCTTCGCTCCCGGCGCCCGCCATCCCCGCGTCTCAGCCGCCACCGCCGCTGCGGCAGCCAGTCTCCGCCGACCGGAAGCGCCGCCCTCAAGGCCCGCCCCCGGCGGGGGGGCACGTGACGCCATCTCTGGAGCATGACGTCATCACCGCGCGGGCGGGCGGACGTGACGTAGGAGGCTGGGCCCGGGGCGAGACGTGAAGCGGGGCTGACCCGGGGAAGGTTGGGAGCTTCTAGAGGGAAAGAAAAGAGCTGCGAATGGATTTGTAAGGCAGCGAGCAGCAGTAATGATGTCACCGCGGCACAGAAGGCGTTGTGATGACATAGAGCCTTTTTCCTCAAGGAAAAGAAAGGTCTAGATCCAAAGAAAGCAGGCAGTGGGAAAGAAGTTACTGCAGCCTAAGCCCTGCCTGACCTGGGGAATCTCAAAAAAGGGCATTTTTATGGGGAAGCAACTTTAGAGGCCTTCGGTTCCTCGGAACTGTGGAGCTGCAAAGTCACTCGTAACTCGTTGAACAAATATGGAGACCTTCTACGTGGACTAAGCTTTGGGTGAACAGTTCTGAACAAAACAAGAAGGATCCCTGCCTAGTGGAGCCAACAGACTGACAAGGGAAGCAAACGAGAAACAAGTAAAAGGGCTACAAATTGGGAGACTGTAAAGAAGGACGTAGATGCTGAAATAAGAGACTAGAGAAGAACCTTAGAGATAGTAAAAGATGGCGCACTCAGAAGGGGAGAGCTAAGGAGATCTAGAGGAGGAGAAAGGAGGAACCAGCCACCATTCCTGCAGGAAGTCCAATGTGGCAAGACGAGCATGTGCAAAGGCCCGATCCGGACTAGCTTAGTACACTCAGGGAAGGAGTCCTCAGAAAAGCAGTAAGGCCAGAGGGTCATGAGCAGAGAGACCCGTTCATGTGACCCCTTTGCACCAACTTTGGGGAAGACACCTAGGCATCCAGGTGGGCCAAGCTGTGCTCTTTGAGAAACAACACAATTTGGGGTACAACTGTTCAGTCTCCTCAGCTATCTAGAAGTCTCTCGAGATTCAGGAGCCTGTGAACTCTTTATCCTCCTTTGGAGTCTGTGACCATTCTAGTTGGAAGAAACCTAAGGGCTGAGGTTAACTACTACGGCCTCTTAATCTTACACATAAAGAAACTGAGGCCCTGGGAGGAGAAAATTTTTGGTTTTTCCCAAAATCCAGTGATTGGCAGACCTCCTGGCTCCCAGTCTGGCATTCACGAGGCTGGCATCATACCACATTGACCTCACGCATAACTCAGTACTGAACACAGTTGAGGCATTCAGTAAATGCTTATTGACTGACTGATGAGCTTTGTGTATGATGATGCTTCTGCTCTAACATCTGTGAACATAAGGCCTGAGTTGTCCACCCATACATTAGACTGGGCTCCACTGACCCTGTTCTCGCTCTCCTTCCAGCCCCTCCTGAGGAAGGCACACACTTGTAGAAAAGTTAGCAGAAGTATTTCATATTATCTGCAAGCAAAAGGTTTTATTGAGTTCAAAAGGAGCACTCGGTAGTTTTCTTCTTTTGAACTTGTTATACTTGGCCTCAAAACGTGGCCTTGAGGAGGAAAGTCCACAGCAAAGAGGAAGGGAAGGTCAAAAGTCAAGTTAGGTTCAGGGTACTAACTCAGTGTTTTTTTTCTCTCCGGGAAAAGAGTAGACCTGTCAAGTTGGGAATAATTGCCATTATTTCCAGGAAATTCTCACCCATGAGCCTTAAGATGTTATCCAGAAATTTCTCACAGTCCTCACAGAAGGAGAGAATAAGGTTAGGGGTCAGAGCACTCCAGAATATAGAGGGATAAAGTGACTCAGTCAAGAACACACATCGGGAACACACCCACTTCTGAATGTCACTTTTGTCTACAGTGACCACTAAAATGCTCAGCTGAAACATTCACATCTCAGCCTTGCCTGTTGTTTTTTTTAAAGATTTTAGAGCACGCACCTGCAGGTGGAGAGGGATGGGGGAGGGGCCGAGGGAGAGAGAATCTCAAGCAGGCTCCTTGCCCCACACAGAACCTGACATGGGGGCTCAATCTCCCGACCCTGAGATCATGACCTGAGCCAAAATCAAGAGTCGAACCCTTAACTGACTGAGCCCCCCAGGCGCCCCTCACCTGGTTCTTTTATAACTCTTCTCAAACCTGTTTTCTGCCACAGACCTAGTCAAAGACAGTTTCCTTTGCCAAAGAGGGCAAACCATACAAACATCTTGTTTTCTGCTGCTCTAAAAACTTCTCATCACTCTTAAAAGTGACCGGAAGGAGAAAAGGAACGTCAGAAAATCCTTACATTGAAGGAAAAAAAAAAAAAAAAGAAAATCCTTACATTGGTGCCAAACCTGTCAAGTTAATGTGTGGGTGGACTTGCACATTTTCCTCCTTTTGGCAGACTGATATTTGGATTTCTCTACACACCTACGTCTGCCTGTAATGTTTGTGGGTTAACTAAGATTTTGTTCTGGCAAACCACGAGCGACGTATGCATGTGCCAGGGCTGCTCTCTCAATGGGAGCATTGTTACCACCAGAGAAATGAATCTCCTGTTTCACAACATCAGGAATCATTTGGAGAGCATAAAGTAACCTTCACATAGTTGAACCTTAAAATCAGCTAGCCTTGAGTTTAGAATTCTTGCTCTTCAACACAAGTTAGTAGAAGTATACATATTTTTGGTTGGAAGAGCTGGGAGAAAATGTGTTGACCTGATGACAGGGTATCCATAGCATATGCTATACAGTTACGTGTGGGCAGGGGAGGAATTACTCCCCAAGGCAACAGGTAAAGCTGTCACGCTCCTCACAGCCTGACGTCACCATCTACTAAGTGCCCAACATGACCTAAGCAAGAGTCAACAAGAAAAAAAAAATCATCTTAGACACAAGCCCTGCTTTGGGGAGAGAAGATAAAAATAACTTTAAAAATACTATATATCTTTATAAGGTTGATATTTTTGTGTGTTATAAAGGTGGAGGGTGAAAAGAGGTTGGTTATTTTGATTTGAGGTTTGGCTCTTTTGGTTATTTTCCCCCCTCTTATTTTTTGCTCCTACGTGGAGTTTAATAAACTATTTCAGGTACACACAACGAGAAAGGGAGAGCAAGAGAGAATGAAAATATAACATTCATAATGACCAGGTTAAGGAATAGATATCACAGACACAATTGAAACCCCTATGTATCCTTTCTCCTCAATCCCATTTCTCTATTCCCTTCTCCAGAGGGTAGCTACTAGCCTATTATTTTACCTTATATGTATAGATTCAGGAATTTAATAAAAATATTTATATACAGGTACTTTTTTAGGATTTTATTTGACAGAGAGAGACACAGCGAGAGAGGGAACACAAGCAGGGGGAGTGGGAGAGGGAGAAGCAGGCTTCCCACTGAGCAGGGAGCCTGATGCGGGGCTCGATCCCAGGACCCTGGGATCATGACCTGAGCTGAAGGCAGACGCTTCACGACTGAGCCACCCAGGCGCCCCTACAGGTATTTTCTGCTACTCGTTTTTTATAGTCAACGTTAACTTTGAGATGGATCCTTGCTAGATTATATAGTTTGAAACCTTTTTTTTCCCCACACCGTATGGCATCCCATTATATACATTTATGACAATTTAGGAAATTCTTCTGTGGTTGTGTGTGTGTGTGGGGGGTCATAGATATTTACATCTTCAATTTTATTGGATATCGCCAGATTGTTCTCCAAAGTGGTTGTTCCAAGTTTTTTTTTATTGTGATTAAATACACGTAATGTAAAATTTATCATTCTCACCATAGTTGAGTGTAGATTTTGGTGGCATTAAGTACATTCCCATTGTACAACTATCACCACTACTCATCTCCAGAACTGAAAACTCTGAACTCCTTAAGCAGTAACCCCCATTTCCCATCTCCCTCTAGCCCCTGGGAATCACTGTACTTCTTTCTAGCTCTATGAACTTGACTATGCTAGGTACCTCTGGTATGTTCATTCGTACAACATTGGCCTTCTTGGGACTGGCTTATTTCACTCAGCTGAAGGTCTTTTTTTTTTTTTTTTTTAAAGATTTTATTTATTCATGAGAGACACAGAGAGAGAGAGAGGCAGAGGGAGAAGCAGGCTCCCAAGGAGCAGAGAGCCCGATGCGGGACTCGATCCCAGGACCCTGGGATCATGACCTGAGCCGAAGGCAGACGCTTAACCATCTGAGCCACCCAGGCGCCCTCAGCTGAAGGTCTTCAAGGTTCACCCATGTCCTAGCAGGTCTCAGAATTGTATGCCTTTTAAAAGCTGAATATTCCATTGTATGTAATCCCATATATTGTTTATCCGTCAGTTGATGGATTGGGCTCTTTCCACATTTTGGCGGTTGTGAGCGACGTCGCCGGGCACACTGACGTACAGCTAGCTGCTTAAGTCCTTGCTTCAGTTCTTTTGGGTGTATATTCAGAAGTGAAGTTGCTGGACTATATAGTATTTTTAATTTGAGGAACTGCCAGGCTGTTTTTGGTGACTGCACAATTTTATATTGTCAGCGGCCATGCAAAAGGATTTCTTTTTCTTCATATCCACACCAGACTTGTTTTCTGGTTTTTGTTTTTTGTTTTTTTGGTAATAGCCATCCTGGGTTGGGTCGTGTTGTCATTGCTGTTAACTAGGGTTTCTTGTGTCAAAAGAATGAGCATCGGGCGCCTGGGTGGCTCAGTTGGTTAAGCGACTGCCTTCGGCTCAGGTCATGATCCTGGAGTCCCTGGATCGAGTCCCGCATCGGGCTCCCTGCTCGGCAGGGAGTCTGCTTTGCCCTCTGACCCTATCCCCTCTCATGTGCTCTCTCTCATTCTCTCGCTCTCAAATAAATAAATAAAATCTTTAAAAAAAAAAAATGAGCATCGTTTCATTTCTTATTCAGTACAGTTCAGTTGCAAGAGGTCTGAAACGTTCCGAAACCCGTAAGGATTATCTATAGAGAGAATTTATCTTTATTCCTACAACCCAGGAAGATAGTTTGGGATGCACAGAAAATTGAATGTTTCTATATAAAAAGTATGTGACTAATTGTTCCTGCAACAAAGGTCTTCTTAGATTAAGACCCAGAATATGAAAGCAAAGAAAGGACTGGGAAGCAGCTGGCTAGAACATCAGAAGGCACTTATGGCAGCCTCCGATACGCAGGCTCTTGAGTAGCCCTTTCTTGGATCACACGGGGTTGGTCTGCGTGATATACACAATGGCAAAAGTGATGGCACATCACTCCCAAGAGGGGATTTCTAGGTTTCCCTCTCCTCCTCACATGACCAGCTCTGGGGGAAGCTGGCTGGCCTATCATGCAGACGTTTAAGCAGCCAACGCAGAAGGGCACATGAAGTGAGCCATCCCCAGTCAAGCCTCAGGTGACCGCAGTCCCCGCCAACAGCTTGACTGCAATCTCCTGACGGTTCCCAAGCCAGAACCATTCAGCTAAGCTGCTCCCGTATTCCTGACACCCAAAAACTATGTGAGATAATACAGGTTTGTTCAACTAAGTTTGGGTGTAGTTTGTTACACGGCAACAGATAACACAGTATCTATACCGTGGTCATAGGAGGGAAGGATAGATAAGTGACATAACTTCAATGGGGCGCCTGGGTGGCTCAGTCTGTTGGGCGTCTGCCTTTGACTCAGGTCATGATCCCAGGGTCCTGGGATCGAGCCCTGCATCAGGCTCCCTGCTCAACAGGGACCTGCTTCATCCCTCTCCCTCTGTCCCTCCCCCATGCTTGTGCGCGCTCTCAATCTCTCCCCCCACCCCCCGTCAAATAAAATCTTAAACAACTAAAAAGGATCATTTAAATGACCAAGGGATGGTCAAGTAAATCATGGTAAATCTGATTCAGGTATATTTTCCAGTCATTAAAATAAGATCATGAAGCAATATGGAAAATCCAGTATGAATTCATACTGAGGTACAAAAGCAAAATATAAGTGTATGTCTGTGCTCAGATTACACCCATGAACAAGTCAGGTTTGTCTAGGAACATAGAAAGTCTATTTAAGTTGTTGGACCTAGAGAACCTAATTCAAAACAAAAAGAAAGGTTTACAACAGAGAAGCGTCCTGATAGTTAACATGTTTGATTTGCTTTTTGCAGCTCACCAAAAACATTTGAAATAAAGTGCAAAACAAAAACGAGGTAATAAGGGTAAGAGGAGGTAATTTTTACCTCCTCTGTTGCTCAGCCAACCCCACTTCACAGGGAAGATCATCTGTAGGAGTAACTTCTGCTTCTCGGAAGAGCAATTCACAGGTCGTCCCTGGAGAGGACCCCAAAAGTTTTCAAATGCTGGAATTTTGTTCTCCTCACCAAAATGGCCTTTTGAAAACGATCCTTCAATATTTGGGCCTGTTTTGCCTTGACGCTGCCATTTAGCGACAGAGGCCGTAAGCAGCCTGTTCTGTGCTCGCATACATCGCAGTAAGCCCGACTACCTCGAGAATATCAGGTTCATGCACCAAGAAATTCAGCTCTAAATTTCACGTGCAGCCCTGACAAGATTTGAAAAACTCAACACACGGGAAGTGGGTAGGACACTCGAGTTGCTTTACACTTAAGTAGAACTAGAGAGACAGGATTTCCAGGCACTGGGCTTGCGAACTCTCTAGGGAGAAACTGAAACTCTTTCAAGGTGGAAACTTTATAGGGTTTGGGGTTCTGTTTTTAGTCATAAAAGTAATTTGCATCTTTCATTTCTTAGCTGGATGACAGATTTAATATTCTCTATCCCTTTGGGCCAATCTAGAATATTTTTTAAGCATACAAATTAACATTCAAATACTTAAATGTTTATTGTAAAAGCTGTCCAAACATTAAAGAGGTAAACCGCAGGGGCGCCTGGGTGGCTCGGTTAAGTGACTGCCTTCGGCTCAGGTCATGATCCTGGAGTCCCGGGATTGAGTCCCGCATCGGGCTCCCTGCTCAGCAGGGAGTCTGCTTCTCCCTCTGACCCTCCTCCCTTCATGCTCTGTCTCATTCTAATAAAATCTTTAAAAAAAAAAAAGTAAACTGCAATGTTAAAGACAACAAATCCAACTACAAGTAGTTGCGTTTCTCCCCCTAGAATTCTTCTAAGTCTAGAAGAACAGGCACATATGTAACTTTTCATTTAGCATAAGTGGGGTCTCACTACTTGGCAACTGGCAGGTCAGTCATTTTAGCCAGACCACAATCTCTAACTGCTATAGGGTATTCCAAAGTGCCCACTTTGGGCATTTAGGTTCCTTCTTGTCCCCATAGTACGATCTAATGAGCACCTGTGTGTACATGTCTTTGTGTACCTCTGTGAGCATATACATAGGACAATTTCCTAGACATTGAATTGAACCACTTTTTAATAGATTTTAAAAATATTTAAGACTTTGAGAGAGAAAGAGAGAGTGCGCGCACACCTGGGGGAGAGAGAACAGGAGCTGTGGGGAGGGACAGAGGGAGAGGGAGAAGCAGGCTCCCTGAGCAAGGAGCCTGATGCGGAACTCGATCCCAGGACCCTGGGATCATGACCTGAGCTGAAGGCAGATGCTTAACCAACTGAGCCACCCAGGAGCCCTTAGATTTTGTTTTTTAGAATGGTTTTACATTTACAGAAAAATTGAGTAGTTCAGAAAGTTCCCATATACCCCCTCACCCAGTTTCCCCTGTTAACATTTTACATTAATATGGTACAGATGCCCCAGTTAATGAACCCATATTAATACGTTAGTAATAAAGTCCATATTCTTAGATTTCCTTGGTTTTTCCCTTAATGTCCCTTTTCTGCCCTGGGAATCCCTCCAGGACACCGAATTAGGTTTCCTCCAGGTCTCCTCAGGCTTCTCTCGGCTGTGGCAACTGCTCAGGCTTTCCCTGTTTTTGAGGACCTGGGCAGTTCTGAGGGGTACTGGTGGGTGGTCCCCTACTGGGATTTGTCTGAGGTTTTTCCTCAGGATTAGACTGTGATTATGGGTTTTGGGGAGGAAGACACAGAGGCCACATGCCATTGTCATCATGTCATGAGTATCCACCAAACTTGATTGATCACATTGATGTTAACCTTGATCACCTGCTGAGATTCTCAGCTGTGAAGGGACTTCCCCCCCGCCCCCCGGCACCGCCCCCAATCCCACCCCAGGCTTTCCATACTGTGCCCTTTGGAAGGAAGTCACTCAGCACAGCCCACACCTGAAGAGTGGGGAATCATGTTCCCCTCACTTTGTAATTTTTAAAAGTCATATGAGGGGCACCTGGGTGGCTCAGTCGGTTAAGGGTCTGCCTTCAGCTCGGGTCATGATCCCAGGGTCTTGGGATAGAGCCCCGCATCGGGCTCTTCGCCTGCTTCTCCTGCCCGCTGCTACTCCTGCTTGTGTTCGCTGACAAATAAACTCTTTAAAAAAAGAGGGCGGATCGGGGTGGGGGGGGGGGCGCTGCACAGAGGGAGAGGGAGAGAGAATCTCAAGCAGAGGCCATACTCGGCACAGAGCCCCACACGAGGCTTGATCTCACGACCCTGAGATCATGACCTGAGCCGAAATCAACAGTCCGATGTTTAACCCACTGAGCTACCCAGGCACCTCCAAATGTTTTTTCAATGCATAGTCAAGCAGCTTTGCTCATCTCCACCCTGCCACCGACTCCCCCCCACTTTTTAAGGGGAATTATATTCAACTTCCATGGAATTTGTCATTTTGAAATGTCACTAAAGATGAATAGATACGACTCCTTAACATGATCTGACCCTCGGATAATTCCAAAAGCGCGTGAAGCTCTCTCAAGAGACGCTGCCCAAGTTCACATCGCCTCCTTAGTACTGAAATAATCGGAGCCGTTTTGTTCTTTTAATCTATGCATTTTTTAAGTGAAGATTTTTCTCAGCAGAAGGTGTTAATTCAGACACTAAATCGGGACTGTTCTGAGCACTGTGAAATTTTGCAGGTCTAATCTTAGGCAGAAGAATGTGTGAAGACGTGAGTTTATTTCATGAACACCTTTAGTTGCCCAGGCGGCCGTGCCATGCTAATCGCCTCGCGACACCCCCCACTTCAGGCACCTCTTACCTCGACTCCTCCGGGGTTCCAGAAGCCCACCGAATTCACTCTTGAGAGGGACTGCCTCAGCTGACCTGCCCCAGATCTGCTTCCTCCTCCTGTGTCCCTTGTCTTTTATTTACATACCTTCTGTAATGTTTAACTGCACGAGTAATATATGAACCCAGCCACGTATAGTTTCCCACACCTCTTTAACAAACCACTACCAACTCAACACAGATTTATTCTCTTACAGTTCTGAAGCTCAGCAACCGAAGTCAAGAAGTCCCAAAGCCAAGGTGTTGACAGAACAGGTTCCTTCCGGGGGCTGGGAGGAGAGAAGCTGCTTCCTTGCTTCTCTCGCAGCTTCTAGAGGCCCCCCGCATTCCTTGGCTGGTGGCTCCCTTTGTCCTTCAAAGTGCATGGCAGGAAACTGCTTCTGCTCTTGCGTCTCCTCCTTGACTCCGACCCTCCTGCCTCCCCCCCCCCTTATAAGCACCTGTGGTTATATGGGCCACCTGGATAGCCCACCCATGATCTCTAGTTGAATCACACCTGCCAAGCCCCTTTTGCCACCAAAGGCAACACTGACAGGTGCTGAGGATTAGGATGCGGATTTACTGGGGGAGAAGGGGATGGGGGGATGGTATTCAGCCTGCCATGCCATCCTCCTTTAAGAACAAATAAATCAGAACCTAAGACCCCCTTTGACGCCTAGCTCTATTCTCCAGACTTTCCCTCAGGAGTGACCACTATTAACTCTACGGGGTGCATTTTTCCAGACCATTTTTATGCTTTAACGTATGTACATATGAATACATAGCATATTTATTTAGTATTGGTTTTGGTGGAGTTTTTATAAACAAAAAAACCCCCCAAACCTAAAGGGCATCATATTATGTGACATGCTTCTTTTTCTGTTCTAAGAAGCCACCTCTATTAATACATATAGAATAAGTTCAGCTACCACTTTTTAAAAATATTTGTGTATCATGCAAACTATACATAAGATAAAATTTACCATCTTAACCATTTTTAAATCTG
Organism: Phoca vitulina; assembly: GCF_004348235.1. NCBI lineage: Eukaryota > Metazoa > Chordata > Mammalia > Carnivora > Phocidae > Phoca > Phoca vitulina. The sequence goes on from NW_022589749.1 coordinate 9,980,539, forward strand.
CCGCTTAGTGCCATTAAGTACCTTCCTATTCTTGTACAACCATCACCACTATCTGTCTCCAGAACATTTTTTTTAAGGGGAGGGGAAGGGAGGAGAGAGAAAATCCCAAGCAGACTCCCGGCTGAGCTCAGAGCACAACACAGGGCTCGATTTCACGACCTTGAGATCCTGACCTGAGCCGAAATCAAGAGTCAGATGTTTAACCGACTGAGCCACCCAGGCGCCCCCCCCACCCCGAACATTTTTGAACGGAGACTGTCCCTGTTTACCACCAACTCCCTGTCCCCCTCCTCCACCCCCTGGTGACTTCGATTCCACTTTCTGAATTTGCCTGTTGTAGGTATTTCATGTAAATGAAATACAATACTTGTGCTTTTGTATCTAGCTTCCTCCACTTTGCATAGTTTCTCAGAGTTCCTCCACAACGCACCGTGTTGTCTGTACTCCATTTGGCAACCCCACACATCTTCCATTTGTGCTCTATCGACCTGTCCTTGTTTGCCTTCTCTTTTGTAAACTGACTGAAACCTTTTCCACCTGCATTTGGTCTGTCCTTGCCAACGAACCGATCCAATTTCCCAGGATCGGGAAAGTCAGACGGTGGTCCCCTACAGAGTCCAGTGGCCTGCTTTGGACATGAGAATTTGATTCATGGTGGCAGGTACTGATGTCCATTTTCAACGAGAAGGAACAGCCTCTTCTGGCCCACCAGAGAAACTGGGTTCTGGCAATTAAAAAGGCGAGCAGATCGCTTTGCTTCTTGGACCTCAGTTTTCCCTTCTGGAAAATGAGGCCGATTCCTGTCTCAGCTCTTTCACCACAAAAACAAGCCATTGTAATAGTTCTAGAAAGGCGTGCATGGGGCCAATGATGCCGCATTGACCAATCAGCCCCCTGGCAGCCTAGTGCAGGTGGTGTGCAATTCCCCGGATGCCTGGATGCCTGGTGGGGGCTCAGCCGAGAGAACGACAATGACACAAACCTGTTCTCATCCTTTACCCACCCCTCCCCCCTTACTCAGCTGAAGGGCTACTCGGATTGTTTTTCTGGGTTCAGAAATCTTTCCCTTTGTTCCAAGAGAAAAAGATGACTAAGCAGGTTTAGATGTTCCTTTTCCCTGAGGGGAAAGTTTTGGAGAATCTCTGGGGTTGCAAGCTGGGCTTGTCTCAGCTCAGTAGCTGGGCAACATTCCTCTCCCTGCCCGTCTAGTTTAAACCACACAGATAACTAGGGAGGCGAGGCAAGACCACAAAGGCTGAACAGTGGGTGAAGGACATCTGGCAGGAGGCTGACAGACTTTCAATCACGTGGATTGGCTCCCACTGTGTGCAAAGTTTTGGGGAAGAATGCGGGGGCTTTCCACCCACAGCAGCTCATGCTGGAAGGGGGAGGGGGGCAGAACAGGCTCACCAAGGAATCTTTCATTCCTATTGAAAGACGTTGAATGGGGCGCCTGGGTGGCTCAGTCGTTAAGCATCTGCCTTCGGCTCAGGTCATGATTCCAGGGTCTGGGATCGAGCCCTGCATTGGGCTCTCTGCTCCGTGGGAAGCCTGCTTCTTCTCCCTCTCCCACTCCCCCTGCTTGTGTTCCCTTTCTCGCTGTCTCTCTGTCAAATAAATTAATAGAATCTTTAAAAAAGAAAAAAAAAAAACGTTGAATCATTCATTCAACAAATATTTGGCCTCTTCAAATCTGTAGGTTGAGATGTTTTCATCCATTCTGGATAATTCCCAGCCACTATCTCTTAAAAAGCGCCCTCCACCCAACCTCTCTTGCCTCTGTCTGAAACTCCAAACAAATGCATAACAACATCTCCCAGAATCTTCACATTCTCATTTTCTCTCTCTGGTATTATCTGTCTTTTTTGTCTCTGTGTGTGGCATTCTGGATAATTTCTTCTGATACCTCATTAATCCTTCTGCTGTGTCCCATCTTCTGTCAAATACAGTTGAGTTTATTATTATTTTTTAATATCTCTAGTTCTGTCTTGTTCTTTATCAAATCTGCTATGCCACTTTTTACAGCCTTCCATTCCTTGTAAACCCCTTCAAGCTTGGTGATTATTTCTTTACATGGGGTAAGCATAACTGCTTTCGAATCTGTGTTGGGAAAATTCCAGTATCTGAGGTCTATGTGCTGCCCTCTTCCTTCTCTTGGTTCTCGCTCCCGGCGCCTTGTTTCCTTGTGGGCCAGGTTTTCTTCAACTGTGTGTGGGGCGTTACCCTTCGGAAATTATTTGCAGGGATTCAGAGACGCCTAGAATGAATGAGCCGTGCTCTGAAGAAGAGTTGTCTTTGCTTCTGCCAGCCTCCCAGGGCACCACCTGGCAGGGCCACCTCAGATCAGCGCCCAGCTGAGGCGTGTCTGTGGGGGAGCTGTGACAACTTCTCAGGAAATTTCTCTTCTTGTTCCTTTCTCTTCTTCCGGGTCGCTCAGCATCCAGACAAGCTTCTTGACCATCCCCTAGGGATTGGGGTCAGTGATGTCTTTCGGTGGTGTCTGGATAAATGTTTAGCAATCAGGGAGAAAAAAAGCCGCGCTGCCCTTTGCGTGCATGGGTTGGCATATGCCCTTGCAAAAGAAAGCCTTTGATGAGTGCTTATGGGACTCAGGGTTTCCCCCAGGATTTGCCTGGATCCCCAAGGGGAGGTGACATTTGAGCAGCAGAAACCTGAATGAGGAGGAGCCAACCAGGAGGGGACTGGGAGGAAGGGGATGCAGACAGAGGGAAGAGCCTCACACAAGCCCAGTGGTGGGGACAGATTTGCATTTTTTTTTAAGAGTTTATTTATTTATTTGACAGAGAGAGACACAGCGAGAGAAGGAACACAAGTAGGGGGAGTGGCAGAGGGAGAAGCAGGCTTCCCGCTGAGCAGGGAGCCCGATGCAGGGCTCGATCCCAGGACCCTGGGATCATGACCTGAGCTGAAGGCAGATGCTTAACGACTAGCCACCCATGTGCCCCCAGAGTTGCATTTTGAGGAAAGAAAGGGGACAGCATGGCTGGAATGGCAAGTTGGGGTGGGTGGTGGCAGAGGTGAGTCTGGGTGGGGCAGGGCCAGGCTACCCAGGGCCAAGGTTTGAACCAGAGGAGTAAGAGGACAGATTTACAGTTTTAATGATCTCGATGACTCCCACTCCTTAGGTGTGGGCTGTTCCTAGTGATTTCCTTCCAAAGAGCACAGTATGGGGGCACCTGCCTGGCTCAGCTGGTAGAGAGTGTGACTCTTGATCGCGGGGTTGTGGATTTGAACCCCATGTTGGGTGTAGAGATTACTTAAAAATAAAATCTTAAAAACAAACGAACAAACAACAAAGAGCACAGTATGGAAAAGGGGGGAAAGGGTCCCTTCACAGCGCAGAAACCTGACAGATACTAGCTCCCCAGGGGATTGATGAAAGTCAATGTCAAGAGTGAGCAATCATGTTTGGTGGATACTCGTGATGTGATGTGCTGATGACGGCATGTGGCCCCTGTGTCTTCCTCTCCAAACCCATAATCACAGTCTGATCACGAGAAAAACATCACACAAATCCTGATAGAGGACTACCTGCAAAGTCCACGACCAGAGCTCCTGAAAACTGTCCTCGTCACCAAACACAGGGAAAGACTGAGAAATTGTCACAACCCTGAGGAGCTTCAGGAGATGCGAGGACTATGTAGAACATGGTGTCCTGGACAGGATCCGGGCCAGAAGAAAAACGTTAGGGGGCAAAGGAAGGAAATCTAAATAAACTATGGACTTTAGTTAATAATAACACATCAATATTGGTTAATTGGGGCAAATGGATTGTACTAACATAAGCTATTAATAATGGGAACCTGGTAAGCGAGTTATAGGAACTCTCTGTACTATTGTTGCAATTCTTCTATAACTCTAAAACGGTTCTAAAAAACAAAGTCTGCTAATAAAAAGGTTAGGTCTGGCTGGTGACCGTGGAGAATGGGTTATACGTTGGTGGGAGAGGGAAAAAGAGAATCCAACTCAAGGGATCTGACCCCCTGACAGTGTGGCAGGCCTCACCAAGAGGTGAATTGTAGGGGACAGAGAAAGGGAGGAGTCGGGTATGATGCCCAGATATTTGAACTTGAGCACCTGGTGGACGGTGTCATTAACTAAGATGGAGTTGACTATGAGAAAAGTAGGTTTGGGAGGAAAGCCTGGGGCTGCATTTCTGCCACGATGAGTCCAAGGGGCCTGTGGGACATCAGAGAGGTGAGATCGAGTAGGCAGGGAGATTGTAGGAGTTTGTCCCGTGGTGAAGGTTCGAGCACCTACTTATGAGCAAGGAGCACACCTACTAGGTGGGGGATCCAGGTGTGAAAAGGCTTTAAGAAACTTCTAGTATGTTCGAAGAGCAAGCAACATGCCAGGGAAGCTTTGACAGGTCAAATCAATGAGAACGGAGGAGACCAGCTGGGGTAGTGGGGAATCAGGGAGATGCCAACAGGCCAAAGGGCACAGCAGATGTCAGCCATCTTCCTGCTCTGGGAAAGCCTGTCCTTGACTGGAGCCAGCACACATCAGTCCGGCTTCCAGCCAGTCTCCCCTTCGGAAAAAGCCTTCTCTTTCTCTAGGCTGATATCCAGAATCGCCAGATAATTGAGGGTCAGAGGTCAGGGAACTCATGTCTGGCAGCTGACCAGACCTGTCAACTGAAGGGCTTACATAACTGCCAAGAGTCATTGTTGGGGGGGGGGGGGTCACAGAGTCTCTAATTGCCTCTGGGCGTGTGCTGTATTGTTCTGGGGCTAGGAAAGGTGAAGGGCTCTATTGTGTATCTACCCCAGGGCCCTAGCTGATGCCGTTTTTTTTTGTTGTTGTTGTATATAGAGCAGAAAATTCTTTTTTTTTTTAATTTTTATTTAAATTCAATTAACATATAATGTATTACTGGTTTCAGAGGTAGAGGTCAATGATTCATCAGTCTTATATAATACCCAGTGCTCATTACATAATGTGCCTTCCTTAATGTCGATCACCCAGTGACCCCGTCCCCCACCTTCTTCCCCTCCAGCAACCCTCAGTTTGTTTCTTATGCTTAAGAGTCTCTTACAGTTTGTCTCCCTCTCTGATTTCGTCTTGTTTTATTTTTTCCCCTCTTCCCCTATGATCCTCTGTTTTGTTTCTTAAATTCCACATATCAGCGAGATCATACGATAATTGTCTTTCTCCAATTGGCTTATTTCACTTAGCATAACACCCTCTGGTTCCATCAGAAAATTCTTTGAAGTGTTTTTCTGAAAGCGCTCGCAACTCACACAGCCCCAGGCCCCTTGGGTTATAAGTAACAGCAGGATGTCCTGAGTGAAGGTCCCTCTCCAACGGTACAGAGGGGGCTGAGCCCAGGCCTGGCTGCTCGGGTGGGGAGTGGGGTATCTGCTGCCTCTCTTGGGCCCCGTCCAGCCCAGCACATTTTCCACACCCTGATCAAAACCCTCCAACACTCTCCACTCTTGGCAGAGTAGGTCAGCCACCTTCCAGAAGCCGCTGGATCCAGCCCTGTCCCTCCTTCCTCTCTTACCTTCTCCATGGGTCCCTGTCACTGCCCACTTTCTGCTCCACAAATTCCCGGCTTCTTCCTGCCTTGTGATCTTTAAACTTGCCATTCCTTTGCCCAGATCAATCTTTTTCCACCCACCTTTTTTTTGGGGGGGTGAAATTCACATAACATGCAATTAACCATGTTCAGGTGTGCGAAGGCATTGGTATTAGCCTATTCACAGTGCTATGCGAACTCTAGGTCTCTCAGGCTTCAAAACTTTCTCAACAGCTGATAAAGACAGCTCATGCCCATTAAAGCAGTCACTCCCCATTCCCCCCCCCCCCATGCCCTGGTAACCTCTAACCTGCTTTCTGACATTGATTTGCCTATTCTGTATGTCATACAAAGGGAGTCATACACTATTCGCTTTTATGGCTGGCTGCTTTCATTAGCATGATGTTTCCAAGGCTCATCCACGTGGTAGCAGGTGTCGGAACTTTGTTCTCTTTTTACGGTTGAATCATATCCACCGTATGCATACACCACCGTTTGTTTATCCTTTGTTACTTTATGCACAATCCGGCTGTCTCCGCCTTTTGGCTTTTGTGAATAGAGCGGTTACGAACATTTATGTACAAGTTTCTGCGTGGACCTATCTCCATTTCTTGTGGGTCTCTACCTAGGAGTGGAATTTCTGGGTCCTAGGGTTACTCCATGCTCAGGGTTCTGAGGACCCACCCGATTGCTGTTGGCTCTTTCTTTCCCCCAGGGACCTGCGGGTGGCGCCTGGCTTCACTCAGCTCAGATTTCACCTCCTCCGATGACCCCAACTCTAGCAGCACCCTCCCCCAAATCACTCTCTTGTCTTTCCACCATTTGGGGTTCACGCTTCATTAGGACGTAGGCGACCTTGTACCTCTTAGGTTCCGTGGTGACCCACTAGCTAGCACAGGCCCTGGTTCACGGTCGGCCCTCAATACGTAATAATCATTGCTGAATGACTGATCTCAGGTTGTCAAAGTTAAGGAGTGGCAACAACGCGAGGCTTGTCTTTGTCATCTGAGGTTGCTGCTGGGACCGCCCAGGAGTGACTAGCTATTTAAATGGGCTACTTCCTCCTGCCCCGAGAGAGCAAATACTGGTTATGCTCTGTTTCTTCATTCTTCCCTGTTTGTGACTCAGCACAGGCATCTTTTCAGCGATTCCCAGTCCTTGGGCCAGAACAAGTAACTCTTAATGACTTATTGCAAAGGTTAAAAAAAAAAAAAAAGCCACGAAGATGGAAAAGAATTTGGGTGGGGAACTGGTTAGATGAATAAGGCTGTGATCAGCCTGGTACGCTGGTTAAGGGCTCCAGCTTGGGGTTCAGGTGTTCAGGGTGACTGGGTCAGGTCCCAGCTTTGTCACATAGCTCTGTGAATTTTTGCAGCTTACTTAATCTCATTACTCTTATTTGGAAAAACATGGTTTATAGTACTAGCTGCCTCACAGGCTTGTTGTGAGGAGCCGAAGGATGAATATTACACAAAATGCTTAATGTGACATTAGTGTGTTGAAACGTTTTATACCAGAATAGTAGCTAGCGTCACTGTCCTCATCCGCCCGTCTCTGTCCTCATATCTGCAGGCTGGCCATTCAGATGAAAGGAGATAATAAAGGTGTTTTGTTTTGTTTTTTAAAGATTTTATTTACTTATTTGAGAGAGAGAGAGAACGCATAAGAGAGAGAGACCACAAATTGGGGGGGCGGGCAGAGGGAGAGGCAGACTTCCCCGCTGAGCCTGGCTTGATTCCAGGACCCTGAGATCATGACCTGAGTCACCCAGGCGCCCCAATAAATGTGTTTTTAAAAAGTAAAAGGAGGGGGGTGCCTGGGTGGCTCAGCCGTTAAGCGTCTGCCTTCGGCTCAGGTCGTGATCCCAGGGTCCTGGAATCGAGCCCCGCATCGGACTCCCTGCTCCGCGGGAAGCCTGCTTCTCCCTTTCCCACTCCCCCTGCTTGTGTTCTCTGTCAAATAAATAAATGAAATCTTAAAAAAAAAAAAAAAAGTAAAAGGAGGGGCGCCTGGCTGGCTCAGTCAGAAGAGCATGTGACTCTCGATCTTGGGGTCCTGAGATGGAGCCTCATGCTGGGCATAGAGATTACTTAAATAAATTTAAAAAATTAAAATTAAAATAAAAAGTTAAAGGAAAATTGTGAATGTACTTAAGGCCTCTGGGTGGCACAATTTAAAATGGTCGATTTTATGTTATATGTATTTTACCACAATAAAAAAGGCAAATATTAAACAAATCAACAACCTCTTTCTGACCCACCCCGCCCAACACCCCCAAAAAGTGAAAGAACTTTTCTGTATTATTATTTGAAATATAATAGCTCTCCTACCTGGGACCAGAAATTGCTGACCTCGGCTGTAATGGGTGTTTGGGTGCTGCTCTGTGGAATTCCACAGTCCCTGCTCTGTGGAATTTTCTAGAATCTCGGGCCCTGGAGAAGTGCAGGATTGGAGTGGAGATTCTCAGAGAGGGAGGAGGATGAAGATGCCCACCGCGGCCTCTCAGGTCCAAAAGAGATGTCTAGACGGGCTAGCTCGCTGTTGAGCTTTCAACAACTTCTGTTTTTAGTAAACAGAAATCACAACAGCGGCCTTCCATCTTGTTCCAGGAAGTGTGGGTGGGACTCCTCAGTGCTTAGCACGCAAGTGTTGGTTTACTTTGTTTTGAGTGTCCCGTTCCCCCATCCCTGGGGAAAATTTTAATATTCAGAAGCATACATGAGGGTGCCTCGCTGGCTCAGTTGGGGGAATGTGCTACTCTTGATCCCGGGGTTGTGGGCTCCAGCCCCAAATTGGGTGTAGAGATTTCTTAAAAATAAAATCTTAAAAAAAAAAAGAAAGAAAAGAAATGTACATGGAACAAACACACATGTGCCCAACCCTCAGAACCGAACGTTGTTAACATTTTATTCTATTTGCTTTCAATTTATTTTTATTTTTTTAAAGATTTTATTTATTTATTTGACACAGAGAGACACAGTGAGAGAGGGAACACAAGCAGGGGGAGTGGGAGAGGGAGGAGCAGGCTTCCCGCCGAGCAGAGAGCCCGATGCGGGGCTCGATCCCAGGACCCTGGGATCATGACCTGAGCCTAAGGCAGACGCCCAACGACCGAGCCACCCAGGCGCCCCACAAATTTACTTTTATTCTTAATGAAATTGTATATGCTTTGCCACTCTATCTAATCACGAGACAAACTCCAACACCAATGAAGTGTATAGCTTCTCAGCCTACTTTTATTTACTTATGTATTTATTTTTAAGGTTTTATGTAAGTAATTTCTACACCCAACATGGGGCTTGAACTCACAACCCTGAGATCAACTGAGGCAGCCAGGCATCCCTCAGCCTATTTTTAAACTTTACACACATGGGGAAGGGGGGAGGGGGGATGGCGGAAATAGGTGCTGGGGATTAAGGAGCACACGTGTCGTGAGGAGCACCTGGTGATGTATGGAAGTGTTGAATCACTATATTGTACACCTGAAACTAATATAACACTGGAATTAAAACTAATTGGAATTAAAATAAAAACAGAATAAACTTTACACACATATTTATATATGCAAGAAATATAGCTGTTACTGTTTTCTGTGTATTAATTAACATAAATAAATTAACTCTACCCTAATAGGTTATTCTGCAGTGTGCTTTTTGGCTCATTTTTGTTTTTGAGATCTATCCAAGTTAACATGCATAGATCTAATTTATGCCTTTTCCTCTCACAAAATATTCCACCATATGTCCTACCGCACACTTTTTAAAACCAAATTAAAGACAGGGAAGTTGTTTCTAGTATTTGCAAATGCAAACCAGGCTGCTACAAACATCCCTGGGCGGATTGCTCCAGAGCAGTGTTTTTCGAGTGGGGGGGTGGGGTAACTGGGTGATGGGCAGTAAGGAGGGCACGTGACATAATGAGCACTGGGTGTTACATAAGTCTGATGAATCACTGACCTCTACCACTGAAACTAATAGTACATTATATGTTAATTAATTGAATTTAATTTTTTTTCATGTATTTTGACAGAGAGAGACACAGCGAGAGAGGGAACACAAGCAGGGGGAGTGGGAGAGGGAGAAGCAGGCTTCCCGCTGAGCAGGGAGCCCGATGCGGGGCTCGATCCCAGGACCCTGGGATCATGACCTGGGCCGAGGGCAGACGCTTAACGACTGAGCCACCCAGGCGCCCCAATTGAATTTAAATTTTAAAAAAACTTCAAAAAAAAAAAATCTCAAAGCAGTGTTTTTCAAATTGCCTGAGGCATTAATGGGTCACAAAATCTATTTTTTTCTTAAATGACATAGGTCAGAATAGTTTGTAATAAGTACTTTTTTTTTTAAATATTTATTTATTTATTTGACAGAGAGAAAGAACACATACAAGCAGGGGGAGCGGCAGGCAGAGGGAGAGGGAGCAGGGAGCCCGGCGCGGGGCTCCATCCCAGGACCCCGAGATCATGACCTGAGCCAAAGGCAGACGCTTTACTGACTGAGCCACCCACGCGCCCCGAAAACAAGGCTTAAAAGATATTCCTCCCCCAGCAATTCCACCCAAGAGAATTAAAAATGGATGTCCACAGGAAAACGTACACAAATGTTCACGGCAGCTCTATTCACAACAGCCAAAGGTGGAAACAACCCACGTGTTCATCGACAGATGAGTGGATAAACAAGAGGTGGTCCTGCCATATGCAATCAAATAACTATTCCACCATAATAAAGAATAAGGTGCTGGTCCATGTTCCAACATGGATGAACCCTGAAGACATGATGCTGAGTGAAAGAGGCCGGACTCAAAAGGCCACATAGTGTATGATCCCATGTCTATGAAGTGCCCAGAACAGGCAAATCCATAGAGACGGAAAGCAGATTAGTGGTTGCCAGGGGCTGGGGGGAGGGGAAATGGGGACTGACGGCTTAATGGGTACGGGTTTCCTTTCCGGAGTGACGAGAATGTTCTGGAATTAGATCGTGATGATAGTTTCACAACATGGTGAACTCAGTAAAAGCCACTGAATTCTACGCTTTAAAAAAATGGTGTCAGAGGTGAATTTTATGTTCTGTGAATTTTACCTCAATTAAAAAAAATTTTTTTAAAGCCACTCCTCTCAGGCACATGAAGGGCAGAATTGTGGGTCGTACCACACGTGGGAAATCGCTCTCCAAAGTGGTTGTCCCCATCTGCACTCTTGAGACAGTGAATGAGAACTTCTATCTCCCCACACCCACACCAACACTTGGCACCGAAGAGAAAAATAATCGAGGGGTGCCTGGGTGGCTCAGTCGGTGAAGCGTCTGCCTTCGAGTCAGGTCATGATCTTGGGGTCTTGGGATCGAGCCCCACGTTGTGTCCGGCTCCCTGCTCATGGGAAGTCTGCTTCTCCCTCTCCCTACGCCCCTCCATTCACCCCCCCATTTCCCCCCCGCCCCCGCTCATGATTTCTCTCTGTCCCTCAAATAAATAAATAAAATCTTTATTTTTTAGGTTTTTTAAAATTATTATTATTTTAAAGCAAGCCCTACGTCATGGGGCTTGAACTCAGGACCCTGAGATCAAGATGTACATGCTCTGCGGACTGAGCCAGCCAGGACGCCCTATAAATAAAATCTTAAAAAAAAAAAAGGAGAACAGGTGGATTTCTGAGCCCATGAGCTATGGAAGCTTCCTGAGGTAGGGGAGGTCTCAGTCAGACTTGGGGAAAAAAGCAGATTTGGGAGCTTGAGGGGAAGATGGGGTCCGAGCCCTGGCATAGCCATTGGGCGACGGACAGAACGTACTGTCGAGGGACCGTCATTCCTACTATCCAGGTGGGGCTGCTTGCCCTCAAAGAGCCCACCTTCAGCGTCCTCTCCAGCTCTGCAGCTGATGAACAGCATCTTAAGGTGCTGGGTTTCTGTCTCTGGAGCTGTCAGCTGTGACTGTGACCCCAAATCAGATTAACAGCCTCCTCCCAACATGTACACTCTGGATCAGAGTCTGCTGAGACCAGCCATTTGGAAAAACCCATCTGCTGCCTAATGCACTCATTCAGCTTCAGGGACCAGCTTGGAAGAGAGAGGAGGCAGCACGAGGGGAAGGATGACCTACAGCAGGGGCTTGACAGGTGAGAAATGCTCAGGTTAAAAAAAATTAAAAAAAAAAAAAGCCCCCTCCTCCAGATGTCAAAGATGCAGCTGTGGAGATTGGCTTCCCCAGAACCCTGCCTCCTGCTGGGACAACTACCCAAGACAAGCTACAGAATTTGCAGGGCCCGGTGCAAAATGAAAATGCAGGGCCCCTTGTTCAAAAATTTCAACGTAGGTTGCAAGTGTGTGTGAAGACAGCCCTGCCTCTGTCCTCCTCCCGTCCTTGGGTCCTTACACCAGGATTAAGGATTAAGCCTGCTCTGGGTCCCCACAGCCCCTGTGCCCATCTCCACTCAGTCTCATCCTTACTTATTTCCTTGTCTGTCTCCCCAGCAGATGGTGCTTCCCCGAAGGCTTGGTTGCCATGGTTTTCCCTGATTGCCTCACACAAGATCTGAGACGGAAGAGGACAGCCCTATTTGCTCAATTAATCACAAAGGAGAAAAAGTTTACTTTAAAAATCATGGCTCTCCACTTCAGGCCCACCAGGATGACTGTAATTTAAAATTATAAATAAATAAAAACAGAAAATAACAAGCATTTGGTGAGGATGTGCAGAAATTGAAACCCTAATACTTTAGAATGTAAAATGGGGCAGCCACTATGGAGACAGTTTGGTGGCTCCTCAAAATGCGAGACAGGGAGTGCCCGTATGACTCCGCATTCTGGTCCTAGGTGGCTACCCAAGAGACAGGAAAACTTAGATCCGCACAAAGACATGAATGTTCTCGGCAGCACTATTCATAACAGCCGAGAGGTGGAAACAACCCAAGTGTCCATCAAGGGATGAAGGGATAAACAAAATGTGGTCCATCCACACGATGGAGAACGATTCAGCCTTGAAGAAGAAGGAAGCGCGGACACCTGCTACAACCCGGATGAGCCTTGCAAACATGATGCCGAGTGAGAGGAGCCAGACACAAAGGCCACATAGTGCATGGTTCCACTGATAGGAGATGTCCAGAGGAGGCGCATCTATGGAGACAGCAGACTGGTGGGTGCCGGGGGCTGGGGAGGGGGCAACGGGGAGGGGCTGTTAATGGGATGGGTTTTTTGGAGGGAAAAGATGAAAATGTTCTGGAACTAGAAGATGCTGATTGTTGTCCCACACTGGGAATGTACTAAATGTCATTAATGGTAAATTTTATGTTATGTGTATTTTATTACAGTAAAAACCCCCCAAAATCTTTAAATGCAATATGGTGCCCTGAATTGGATCCTTGAACAACAACAACAACAAAACCGCATTATTGGAGAATAGGTGAAATAGAAAAAAAGCTTGGAGTCTCGTGGACAGTGAGAGACCAGTGTGGTTTTCTTGGTTATGATAAGTGCGCCACAATCCCATGAGATAGGAACAGGAGGGAAGCTGGCTGAGGGACTCTTTCTGTTCACTGCAACTTTTCTGTTATACTAAGATTATCCTGGGGCGCCTGGGTGGCTCAGTCGGTTAAGCGCCTGCCTTCGGCTCAGGTCACGATCCCAGGGTCCTGGGATCAAGCCCTGCATCGGGCTCCCTGCTCTGCGGGGAGTCTGCTTCTCCCTCTGCTGCTCCCCCTGCTTGTGTGCCCTCTGACAAATGAATAAATAATCTTCAAAAAAATAAAAATAAAAAATCATATCTGCCTTCTAAAAAGCAGCTAGCTTGGTCTCTGGAAGGTTCTTTTGTCTGCATAGGGTCTGCTTTTGGGTTCAGGTTTGTCAACTGGGGAGCTGTAGCTGCCACTGGTGTGGAAAAGTGGGGAGAATCTGAGAGCCCAGCCTGGGGTTGTTGGGGGGGTGGGGGTGAGGCAAAAAGACGGGCAGCGGGGAGGGGGTGAGAGAGGAGCCTGGGCTGGAATGGGGCTGGGCTGCAGCCCGTCCCCCCTCCGCCCCGCAAGAGGGGAAAACTCCCTGATGGGGAAGCTCCAAGGACTTTGGAGGAAAAGGACGTTCAGCATAGAGGTCGCAAACTGGTGACCCACAGGCTGCAGACTGCCTCCAGATGTGTTTATTGGCCCTGGGTTTTGTAAACCTAATTTGAGCCAATCTATAAAAAGCCGTCAATCTCACATTAAAACTGGAATTTCCAGCTTTTCTGAAAACCTCTGCAGATCTGCTAACTCAAGGCCACCCTCCTGCGTGGCCTCAAGTGGCTGCAGCCCAGTCCCAGCCACCTCTGCTCACAGGTCTGAGGTCTTGGTTGCCACTCATTCTCAGGCTTGCACCGTGTTCTCTTTTTAACGGAATGGAAAGATTTCTCTGCACCATCACAAAAATGGAAAAGCAGAAAAGAAACCAAGAGCATTGTCTGACTTTTCTTATACCTGGCTGATTGCACACACTTCTGATCCCTACCTGGTTCTTGGAGGAACTTCTGTTTGAGAACTCAAGTCCAACATTCGATCTGTAGTCTTCGCTGCAAGGCCAATAGAGTGTCCCCAGCCCGTGCCCTTGGAGCTCCACTCCCAGGTGTCCTGTGGTCAGGGTCACACACACACACACACACACACTTCCTGAGTGTGAATCCCAGCTCTACCCCTTACTAGCTGGTGGTCTTGAACCAGCAGCTTAACCTCCCTGGGACTCCGTTTGCTCAAGCCCCTGAGGTGAAGCAGGAGACTCAGCTGGTCGCAGCGTGGGTCAGCTTATTTGGCAGGAAAATGGGTACGGGGCTGACACTGAGCTGACGTATGCCGTGTGGCTGTACCAGCAGTTACGGTACTGAAATATTTCTCCACTGGTTGGTAAATAGCCACTGTCCCTCGGCCCCCTCCCGGGACCCCAGACTTCCTCAGCCCAGCAAGTAAGAATAACCGCCACAGAGGTCTTCCTGGGTCCAGCCTCCCCCCTCCCTTCTGATGGAGCTATGACGTAAGACTTCCTGGCTCCGCGGGGTGGAGTGGGCGTGGGGTACCCGGTCCCTGATGGAAGAGCAGGTGGCATTTGCTGGATCTCGGCTGTCCCGGGAGGCACGGAAGTCCCCCAGATTTCAAGAAGACAGGCCTCCATGACCCTGCACAAGCCCCATGGAGACAGACAGACCTGAATAATTCGTCGGGGCTGGAGATCGTGGGGACATGAAGAGCACAGAAGGGGGGCTCCCAGACCCTGGGGCGGGGAGGCCCTATACCACCCCAAATCTCTCAGGCTAGGTCTGATGGAAAAACCTAACCAGGTGATGGGGCCCAGGGCCCAGGAAGAGGTCAGAGGTCAGGGGTCAGAGGTAGTACACTTTATTGACCGGGTTCTTCCAACATCTTGCAATGCCCCTCCCACCCCACCCCCCTGCAAAGCCAGGGCCTGAGCTTTGCCGCCGTCCTGTCCACCAGACAGGGAAGAGAATGTGTCTCTCAAACATCCAACATCTGAAGGGCTTCCGGGCCTCCGAAGAGCAGAGCGGCAGGGGTGGATGGGGGGGGGGGGGTTGCCGGCTGGGGGGGGGGTGATGGGAGCAGGGGATGAAGGCGGGCCTGAGGGGCTCAAGCTGGGTGCAGGGCTGGGGACACCCTGAGGCTCTGCCAGGCCTGGCCAGCCCCTCACTCCCCCAGTTAAGGTTAGTAGTGGTTCACAGTGAGACTGGCTTAGATTTGGCAGGGCGGCAGGGACCACGGGCAGACGGGCGCTTTCCACTCTCCCTGCCGACCCTTGGCCTGACTCACGAAGCTGGGAAGAGAGAGGAAATCCCCTCCTCTGTGTCCCCCTTCTGGGACAGGAAAGCCCCTTCTCTCGAGGGGCAAAGGGTAGAGGCCTAGTTCTCCCCTGGCATCCCCTAGGCTATTAGGAAGGATCGTTTACTCCTGGCTCAGAAGTTTCTAGAGCATCTCAGTGACCTTGCCCATCATTACTCCCAATTAAAAAAAAAAAAAGTTTCTGAAATCTGGGAGTTGACTGGGGCCCATCGAACCAAGCAGTAAAAAACCTGGTAAGATCTTGGTTTAAAAAGGTAGCTCTACCTTCTCTTAGACGCCTTGGGAGGCCAGATGGAGAGAACAGTGGTGTCTCTACTGCCCGACTGGAGGCGGCGGCTCGTGGCAGCGGGGAAGGGGGGCGGGGGGCTGGTGGTGGCCCGGAGGACGGGGCGGGAAGCAGGGGCACGATGCAGGAAGCAGTGACACGCGGGACATGGCAGGTTGCCCTCCAGCGCTGTGCGCCTGGGCTCAGAGGGCAGCGGGTGTGGGGGGGACCCCCATGGGTACATCTGCCAGGCGGGCGCCGGGGCCTCGGCCCCACCGTGAGAGGCCGGGCCCGCGGTCAGGCCTTGTGAGCGCCACTGCCCGGCGGCTCCTTGTGGCCGGCTGAGTAGTCCGAGGCGGGCTCGAGCCCCAGCATCTGCCGCTGCACCAGCTTGGCGTAGAGGCCGCCCTGGGCCAGGAGCTGCTGGTGCGTGCCCTGCTGCACCACGCGGCCCTTGTCCAGCACCACGATGAGGTGCGCGCGCTCCACCGTGCTCAGGCGGTGCGCGATGATGAGCACCGTGTGCTTCTGCAGGTTGCCGTGGATGGCCTGCTGGATCTGGGGAGACACGGGGGGCGGCTCGTGCGGGCGCTGCCCCCAGCCACCCACAACCGCGCCCGGGCCTGGCTCGGCTCCCACACCCACCACATCACAGCGATGCTTTCACCTCTCCGAGCCCCAGTTCCTCATTCAGGGCTCGCCCACGGCAGGCTTCCTGGGCTTTTGTTCACAGGGGACGGAGCTCAGGGCCCGGGACAGGGGAGGTGCACGGCGAGTGACAGGTGAACCCTAACCCCCTAACCTGGTCACCTCTGCTCTTCCTGCTCCTTCCGCTCGCTAACCGCCTTGCCTCATGGTCTCACCGTCAGCCCCAAAGCTCAAGCCGACGAGACCACGGCCCGCAATTCCTCATCCTTCGCTCATTGTCCAAATCCAACCCATGCGCGAATCCTGCAGGTGCATCTCTGCCCAGTTCATCTAGTTCTTTCCATTCTCCTACCGCTACCCCTGTTACTTCTCATCCGAATGCCTGCAACCTGCCCGCCCCCACCCCGCCGGCGTGGATTTAACATTTCCATCAGTTCTTGTTGAGTTCCTGCTTTGAGCCCCACAACAGCTTCGTGTCCCAAACAAGAATAAAATCCAGACTCCACCTGACATTCTGCACTTGTCATAGACAAGAGTGCACAACACGAAGAGTGACCCCTAATGTAAACCAGGGACTTCAGTTAGTAACAGTGCATTAAAACTGGCTCATCAATTCTAACAGATGCACCACGGCAAGATGTTAATAACAGGAGAAACTGTGCGGTGAAAAGGAGATATATGGGAACTCTCTGCACTTTTTGCTCAATTTTCTTTAAACCTGAAACTTTTCTTCAAAAAAAAAAAAAAATTCCATTAATTAAAAAAAAAAAATTCCAAACTCTGTAACTAGGGCGTGAGGAGGCTGTGTCTACGACTCTGTCCTCATCTTACCTTGTCAGACTCCCACCAGCCTGACACGCTGACCTTTGGGCTTGCCTGTGAATTTGCTCTAGGGCTTTGCACCTGCTGCCCTCTCCTCCTTGGATGCTCAGCTGGCTCCTCTCCTCTTGGGTCTCAGCTCAAATGGCACCTGAAGACCCCGCTTCCATCAGGGAGACGGGCACGCTCCAGCAGGGCTCCGGCAGTGTAAGGCCGTGTCTCGGGGATGACCCAGCCCCCCTAAATGCTCAGTGCTGCCAGGAGAATTGACTGTTCTAGCCAACACTTGACGGTAGGCCCCTGACCTCCCTTTCTTAGAGCATTTAATAAAAAGGGCTTATAATTGTAAATCCTTTCTCTGTCCCTTCGATATACATATATGCGAATCTCCTACAAGTCAAGAGCGTCTTTCTCAAGGACCTGAAGGCCATTTTTGAAATGTAATCATCAGGGAGGGCAGGCCTGGGTCTCGAGGCTCTAGGGGAGGACAGAATTCCGGCCCACGGCTGGCAGCCAGCAGACACCGCTCCTAATCACATCCACACTGACCAACCACCAGCTCTCCCGTGAGCCCACTCCCTATGCCTTCATTCTCCTTTAACGCCTGTCACCACTGTCCCCTCTGCACAAAGCAGAAGGCAGTCCCGCTCTTTCCCCTACTGGCACTCGCTACTGAATAAAATCTGTTTTTTCAGCCTCAGTGTCTGGCTGTGTTTCTCTCTGACAGGGGTGACCTGTCTCAATCTCTCTCTCAAATGGCGGTTTCATTTTCTATGTGCCGTAGGCCACAGGTTGAACTCAGGCTTGTCTCCTTGTTTGTGACATGTCTCGCCCTGGACTGGAAACGCTGCAGGGGCAGGCCTTTGTCTGGTCGGCCCGCACTGCAGCCTGGCGGCCGGGACGAGCTCAGTGAATACCTGTGTAGTCAGTGATTCGACCCACAGAGGGGCCGAGGTAGCTAGTCAGTGACAAATACACTATTGGACGCTCTTTACCTTGGAAAGGGGGCTCAGGGAGCAGACAACCCTGACTCCCATGATGAGCTGAGGGCAGGGCCTCGACTCCAAACCCGCATCACATGGTTTCAGCTCTGCCAAGAGCCGGCTGGCTAGACCTTCCGCCCTGGGTCCCCTCTCCCCTGGCTCCCCGCCTTCAGCCCTGAACACAGTCCGGAAGCTGACGGCCTGGGAGAGCCCCCAGGGTGTCTCCAAGCCCTTCCTGGCGCCTGCCCCGTACTCTGGTGTCACCCCACCAGCCCGCAACTCACCAGGTACTCGCTCTCTGCGTCCAGAGCGCTGGTGGCTTCGTCCAAGATGAGGACGGGTGGGTTCCGCACCAGAGCCCGGGCCATGGCCACCCGCTGCTTCTGGCCGCCGGACAGCTGGGCACCCTTCTCCCCAGTCTCTGCATGACAAAGGGGCCGGGGCAAGTGAGCAGAGGGCGAGGCTGGGGCAGCCTAGGGTAGAGAGAGAAGACCCCCTCCTCTTCCTTTCCCTGCTGCTGCAGGAGCTGTGCTCTCTAGGAAAAGGTGTGGCTCGAAGGGCCACTGGCTGGGACAACCAACAGCTCCCACACTCACAAAAGGATGCTCTCCTTCCCTGTTCATGCAAATCAATAACTACATTCAACTGGTACTAAGATACCACTTTTTACCTATTAATTTGGCAAAAATCCCAATGTCTGATAATACACCGTCCTGGCGTGGCTGTGGGGAGACAGGCGCTCCCCCACCTTCCTGGGGCAAGCACATGGGGGGGTGATCCCTCCGGCTGCAGGGCATATACCTCTGTGTCTATCATTTTGTGCTGTGCAAGTTTATGGATCACAAGTACAAGTGCACAACCCTGGCACTAGCATCCCCACCTCTGTGAACTGTCCCCACAACTGACCTTCCCACGTACAGTGGCAAAGGCACGTGTCGTGCACGACTCACAATACTAATACTGCAACTCAAAACAAGAGATCTACTCAAGCGTCCATCAGCAGGAAACCGAATGAATGATTTAAACAAATTATCATAAAGCCCGTTACCCTGGAATACTATGCAACTGTTTAAAAGAAGGATCAAGGGCGCTCTTCAAGTGACAACGTGGAATGGTCACTAAGATACTGTGTTAGGTTAAAAAAAAAAAAGCTAGGTGCAGAATATAGGGTGCTGGTTTTTTTCTGTAAAAGGTCAGGAGGAAATAAAAATATATATTCTTATTTGCATGAAGAAGCTCCCAAAGGACATGTAAGAAGCTAACAAAAGAAGTTTTGGTGGGCCAGGAGGAAACAGGGGTAGAGAAAGGGATGGAGTAAAACCCCTCATTGTATATCATTTCACATGTATTTTTAGTTTTGAACCATGCGAATGGCCCCTTCACAAGAGTTAAAATTTTAAAGTATGTTAAATATAACAAAATATATAACATAAATCAGTATATTGTTATATTATATTATTGAGTTATTAATATAAAATTAAGCAACTATAATTAACCTGATATATATATATATATATATATATATATATATATATATATAATTTAAAAATAATAATGTTTTGGGGTGCCTGGGTGGCTCAGTCAGTTAAGCGACCAACTCTTGATTTTGGCTCAAGTCACCATCTCAGGGTCGTGGGATCGAGCCCCTTGTTGGGCTCTGCACTGGGCTTGCTGGGTGGAACCTGCTTAAGATTCTCTCTCTCTCTGGGGTGCCTGGGTGGCTCAGATGGTTAAACGTCTGCCTTTGGCTCAGATCATGATCCCAGGGTCCTGGGATCGAGCCCTGCATCAGGCTCCCTGCTCAGCGGGGAGCCTGTTTCTTCCTCTCCCTCTGCCCCTCCCCCCTATGCTCGTGCCTTCTCTCTCTAAAAAAAAAATAATAGATAATAATAATGTTTTAAAACTAAATAGAGGTGGTTGGTTACATAGTACTGTAAAGGTACTAAATGTCAAGTGAGTTTCACTGCAATAGTAAAGAGCGACTGGCAGGGAGTTATGCTTCACTCGGAGGGTCCCATCCCCGAGGGTGGACCTTCCGGCGGGGTGGAGGTGCCGCTCCCGGGCCGTGTACCTGTGTTGTAGCCGTCCTGGAGCTCCATGATGAAGCCGTGGGCGTTTGCCTTCTGTGCGGCCTCCACCACCATCTCGAAGGGCACGGTGGGCAGGCCGTAGGAGATGTTGTCTGTGATGGAGCGGGCGAAGAGCACCGGCTCCTGGCTCACCAGGGAGATCTGTGTGGGAGACAGGATGGGGCATGAGAGGCTGGGCACGCATCCGTCCAGCTGTCACCGGGAACCTTGCCAGCCCCAGGCCTGCCTGACGCCAGGGGTCTTGGGTCTGAAATCTGAGCAGGGCCTGCGCTGGGCTGCTATAACGTCAGCTGCCTCTCTCCTTCAAAAACAACAGAGTCCACTTTCTGCACAAGCCCTCAGCTTCCCCTGACCAAAAATCTGGGGCCAGCTAAGCTGGCCGCTCTGGGCTAAGCCAAGTTCCCTGACCTCTAAGAGAGCTTGCTGTCTGTCCCTGTCCTGGGGCGGCGGCGGGGGGGGGGGGGGGTGGAGAGAGAGAAAGAGAATGTAGAATGTGAGTCAGTCTGTCCACACCAGAAGACAAGAGGCCACAGCAGCCCCCAGGATAAAGGCCTCCCTGGTGTCCCCTCCCTCCAGAGAGAGTAACTTATTTTTTTTTAAAAGATTTTATTCATTTATTTGACAAAGAGACACAGCAAGAGAGGGAACACAAGCAGGGGGAGTGGGAGAGGGAGAAGCAGGCTTCCCACGGAGCAGGGAGCTGGATGCGGGGCTCGATCCCAGGACCCTGGGACCAAGACCTGAGCCGAAGGCGGATGCTTAATGACTGAGCCACCCAGGCGCCCCCAGAGAGAATAATTTAAAGAAGCTTGTCCCATGATCCCAGTTTTAGGAATGTAGCCTACAAAAATATTATGGAGAATATCACTGCAACATTGTAAATAGAAAAAAAATCAGTTTCATAAATTGGGGCTTGACTAATAATCACAGTGTATCCATTAAATCAAATATGCACACACGCACACACACACACACAAACACCATGATTCTGTTTTTGTTAAAAAAAACTTATATATGTAGGGGTGCCTGGGTGCCTCAGCCGTTTAAGCGTCTCGCTCTTGATTTTGGCTCAGGTCATGATCTCAGGGTCATAAGATCGAGCCCCGCGTCAGCCTCTGTGCTGGGCTTGGAGCCCTGCTGGGGATTCTCTCCCTCTGTCTATCTTTCTCTCTCTCTTTAAAAAAAACAAAAAAGCAAAAAACTTATATATGTACCTTTACTTATCAATATATTTATATAAAGATAGGAAACAGGTTGGAAAGGATATTTACTAAATTGCTAACACCAGTTAACCTCCATGGAGTGGAATTTAAAAGGTGAGATGGAGGGGAACTCTCACGTCGTAATTACAAAATTCTCTGAATATATGGGAATGTGGTTAGATTGTTGCATTTTACTGTTTGGGGCTTATGAAAATTAAAACTTTTAATTTGAACTAAAGAGAAGGTAGTCACAAAAGAGGAAATCCAAGCACTGAACCGTATGTTAAAGTACTTGATATGTTTGGTCATCAGGAAAATGCAGAAGACCTCTGTGAACTACCTCTACGTATGTACTCAGCAGCTGGCAAAAGATCAGCACTGACACTATTAACTGTCTAAGAATATTACATGTCTGAGCATATTAGCTATTGCAAAGCCTGAATAACTCTGCCTAAAGGCCATTTCCAGAACTCTGCTGGGCAGCAGCGTTGTCATCACATACCTGGGGTCACTGCTCAGCCATCTACACCTGGTTATATGCAGATGGGTAGGCATATATCACAATGTGTGGCCTCTGCCACCATCTAGAACTTGGCTAGGAGTTCTGGAATCTCTGTGCCAACCCTCAGGCTCTCCTGTAATTTAATGTATGTTGATGATGGAAATGGTGCCTTCTTGATAGTTGGTTTTTCTTGTTATATGTACAACCTGAACAACCATCCAGGGCATCCCTGTTCTTTTTTTTTTAATATTTTAAAAATTTTATTTATTTATTTGACAGAGAGAGACACAGCGAGAGAGGGAACACAAGCAGGGGGAGTGGGGGAGAGAGAAGCAGGCTCCCCGCTAAGCAGGGAGCCCGATGCGGGGCTCGATCCCAGGACCCTGGGATCATAACCTGAGCCAAAGGCAGACGCTTAACGACTGAGCCATCCAGGTGCCCCCCAGGGCATCCCTGTTCTTATGCTAGCACAGGATCAGGTGTTGAGGATCCCTTCCTGAAATGATTACCAAAAACTGTATGGTCATGAATAAGCCTCTTTTGAGTACTAGAGACAACTTAAATGTGGAGCAACTGGAACTCTCACCCACTGCTAGTGGGAATGTAAAGTGGTATGACCACCCTAGTGACAGTAGCTACTAAAGTCCAGCATATACGTCCACTCTGGGAGAACACACGTACCCGTGTGCACCAGAAAACGTGGACAAAATGGTCTATGTCAGTACTGGTAATGGTAAAAACAGGAAACAACCCAAGTCTCCATCAAGAGCAGAATGCGTAGATTGTGACATGTTTACACAGTAGATTATCACCCAGCAACGAAAATAAATGAACTACGACCACAGCCTCAACGTGGATGTCTCACAAATAAGGCTGAGTGGAAGAAGCAAGACCCATCTGAACACAAGCTCTATGATTCCAGCCAGATAACGTTCAAAACTAGGCAAAACACAGCTCTGCTGTTCGGGGAGGCACAAAGCGATGGTAAAACTGAAGAAAGAGAAGATCATAAAAGTCAGGGAGATGCAGCCTCTGGGGGGAAGAGAAGGGACACACGGGGTGGAGGAGTGCTGGAATGTTCTGTTTCTTGACCTGAGTGCCGGTGTGCAGGTGCAACTCTCTGAGCCTGTTTTTACCTGTATCACTTCTCTGCACCTGCGTTATTGCTCGCGAGGGTGAAGGTTGGACAAAGTGCACAGGAGGACAACAAAGGCCCATTCACGTACCACGCGGTGCAGGTACTTGTGGTCATAGGCGCTGATGGGCTTCCCGTCCAGCAGCACGCAGCCCCCCTCCAGGGGGTAGAAGTTCTCCAGGATGTTGACGCAGGAGCTCTTCCCACTGCCCGAGGGTCCCACAAGTGCGGTCACCTTTCCTGGGGACAGGCTGAAGGAGACATTCTGCAAGAAACAGGCGGACTCCGTGTGGGGCCACTGGCTCAGATGCTCTGGCCTCGGACACGGCGGGCACCCTTCCCAGCCCACCCATGCTCCCTTGCCATGGTTGGGCACTGCAGTCCCTGGAATGCTCTCCTTTCTAGGATTTGGCAGGACTTGGATGCTCACTTCCACTGCCTGGGTGCCTCCTCTCCTTGTTCAGGACCCAGCTCCAATGTCCTCTCCTCTGAGAAGCCCTCCTTGGCTGTTAACACCATCCCTATGAGCTACCCCTATCACACCACCCTGATTTACTGCCTTCCTAGCACTTAGTATCTGGAATGCTCTGTTAATGATCTGCCTTCCCTGACTCCAGCCAAACTCCATGAGGACAAGGACTCTGCCTTACGTAATCCTGGCTACACTGTGAGGGAAGGGATGATGTGGGCGGGCCTCGGGCGGGCACCCCTCTTACCTGCAGGACTTGGGTGTGGGGCCGAGTGCGGTAGGTGAAGGTCACGTTCTCAAAGTCCACCCGGCCCTCCAGGCGGTCAGGGGCCAAGTTCCCATCATGCACCATGGTTGGCTGCCGGTCAATGAACTCAAACACCTTCTCGGCGGCCCCCACTCCTTGCATCAGGCCGCTATAGACGGAGCCCACGGACTGCGGGGGGAGGAGACACAAGTTCTTGGCCCAGTGACACCCCAGTGCTGGGACCCCCATGGTGGCCAGAGAGATGAAGGGGGTGCAGAGAGAGCAGGGACACAGCAGCCATTCTGGGGAGTGGGTGCAGGACACTGCCGGGGCCCCCCAGTAGTAAAGCAGATAATGACAACACTGACAAAAGGAGAGCAGCAAGGGGCGCCTGGGGGGGCTCAGTCCGTTAAGCATCTGCTTTCAGCTCAGGTCATGGTCCCAGGGTCCTGGGATGGAGCCCCATATCAGGCTCCCTGCTCCGCGGGAAGCCTGCTTCTCCCTCTCCCACTGCTCCCTGCTTGTGTTCCCTCTCTCGCTGTGTCTCTCTCTGTCAAATAAATAAATAAAATCTTTTAAAAAAACCCAACAACAATACTGAGCCACTCGTGGGAACACATTAGGAGCCCAGCGCCTCGTGGCCAGTACAGCTAAAGCTCACCACCATCCTGCCCGGTGGGTGTTACCACCCCCCAGCGGAGGAAACGGAAGGGCAGGGTAGTTAAACGAACCAGCCAGAATGTGGCAGAACAGGAATTCTGAACGGAATTCCTCTCTCGGCTGCCACAGCATTTTTAAATTTCGGTTTTAAAAACGGCCCTTGGGGCGCCTGGGTGGCTCAGTCGTTAAGCGTCTGCCTTCGGCTCAGGTCATGATCCCAGGGTCCTGGGATCGAGCCCCGCATTGGGCTCCCTGCTCAGCGGGAAGCCTGCTTCTCTCTCTCCCACTCCCCCTGCTTGTGTTCCCTCTCTCGCTGTGTCTCTCTTTGTCAAATAAATAAATAAAATCTTAAAAAAACAAAAAAACAAAAAAACACGGCCCTTAATTCATGCTATCCATTCTCCTTGGGTAAAAACACATACAACATAAATGAGTGATAATGACGACTCATTTTGCTGAGCACTTTGCATATGTTATGGGGTAGGTTCTAGCATTATCTCGTTTTTTGCTGATGAGAAAACTGAGGCACAGAGAGCTCAAGTCTCTTCCCCCAGCTCACACAGCTGGATGTGGCAGAGCCAGGCCTTGAACCCGGGCACGGCCGGCTCCTGAGTTCAGACCCTTGTGTGCTATGACCGAGGGGCCTGGCTGGGGAATCCAGCGCAGCTAGGACTGTTATCATTAATATCAAGACATTATCACTGATGTTAAGATACGAGCACCATGGAGCAGTGCCCCTCACACCTCCTCCCACAGGTGGCCCCAGGAATCCGCGTACCGTATCCTCCCAGTCCTTCCTCTGTGCATTTACAAGCACATGCACATACATGATAAATAATTTTGAGATTTAAAAACCACACCACTGGAATCAGACTCTTCCCATTGTTTCATGGCGCATCTTAGGGTCCCTTGCACGCTGGTACCCACAGATCTGCCTCATGTCTGTAGCTGCTACCTAGTTTCTATCGTGCAGACGTCCTGCTTCTGGAACACGGATGGGCCATGTTGGCCCAATCCCTGACCCCGGCACTGGACGACGCTTGGACTTTCCACCATGTGAAGCAACGCTCCGCTGAGCGCGCACACACCTCTGCCCACCGGAGTGGGTGTCTCTGCGGCCCGGGTTCCCAGAGGCAGAACTGCGGCGTCAATGACAGGCTGGTGTGGCTCTGGCCGATGCGGAGCGCTAACACCCCCTCCCCCCAGGCACACCCCCAGCTCTATTGGAGGACACGGAGGCCCATCATAGTGCCAGGGAGTTAAGGCCCCCACTCGAAGCATCCTCAAGCAGCGGCGGAGGGCGGCTCGGGCAGGAACACCCCAGCTCCCTGCCTCAAAGTCAGACCCATCTGGCTTTGAACCCGGTTCCCCCACCAACATGGCGGGCAAGTCCCTTAACCTCTCTGAGCCTCAGAGAAATGGGAGGTAGTACTGAGACCCCTCATGGTGTTCTTTGGAGCATTTCCTGAAACATCCTTGTCCCTGTCACTCTGCTCAGTAAATGGAGCTGCGGTGGCCACTTGGTAATATTACTGTCATCGTTGGTATGATGTTCTCTCCCCCACCTACTTAGAAAGAAATACCCCACCCGTCAGACCCCGGAGTATTTCCCCCCTTTACATCCCTCTTCCCCATCCCTCCAGGTCCCCCAGAACCCCTCCCCAAGCCAGCCCCTCACCTCCATACAGTCTCCCAGGACAAACTCGTAGATAATGAAGGAGATGAGGTTGCCGCTGGTCATCTGTCCCGAGATGACGAGGTGGCCCCCGTAGTAGAGGATACTGACCTGGACTACCAGCAGCGTGAGCTGGGGGCAGAGGGAAGGGCAGGGGGACCTGGGTCACAGGGGCCTTGGCTCAGACCCTGATACGCCCCCCATTCCCCACCCCCCCACCCTCCCAGGCTGCAGGGGGAGGTGAGAGCAGCTGTGGGCTGTGCTCGCCCAGCCACAGACTGAAACTCCAGCCAGGCAGGGATGTCCTCCCACATGCTGGTGCCCGGCTGTCACTCATGCCCTCCTGCTCCCCGGCCCTGGACTTCTTCCCCGCAAAGGCCCCCAGCTGGAGGGAGCCGTGGGCCTGGCGGAGAACAAGGCTTTCTTTGTGAGGCCCTGGCGCACACCCAAAAAGCCCCCAGCGCTCAGCCAGGCCGGGAGGGAGCTGTTAGTCCTCCTCCTCACCGGAAAGAGCACGGCTCAGGGAGGTTCAGTCCACTGGCTAAGGTCACACAGCAAGCCAGGCAGGGCAGGACGATGGGTCTGTTTCCTGTCCCCACCAGGTTCCATGAAGGAGGGGCTGCGTCCAGGGCACCCTGGCCTCCTACCGCCTCTCCCCACCCCAAGCCCCTGGCTGGGTTAGACCTAGATCGATGGTTAGACCACGGTGCCTTTGTGCCAGGGACAAAAGGCACCCAGGCAGGTGGGCAGATTGCTGAGAGGCTTGGCTAGCTGAGCTGGGTTTCGGGCCCCTTCTCCTCTCTGGCTGGGTACTTTGGAGGGGTGGCCTGTCCTGTCCCCTGGTCCCCTGGTAGATCACCACTCCTTCTTCCCCCTAAACTCCACACCCTTCTCATACCTACCCCAGGTATGCCCTGATGTGCCCACCTCCCAGACGTGGCCAACAGACAGCAACAGGCTCCAAGTGCTCCCCATTCTCCAGGAGGGGCTGTGATTCACCCACAGGGAGTGAGCTAGACACTCCAATGGGGTGTGTGTGATTGTGACATAGGGCCTGCCAGACAGTGGCCTAGGCTGGGTCCCGCTGGCCTCGGGGTGACTCCCTTCCGGGGCAAGGATGCTTCCCCAGCCACCCCATGCCCAGGTGAGAGGAAAAGAGGAGGTGCCCATGAGGACATTCACTGGAAGGGTGAATTCTTTTCCAGAAAGATTTCTCCGCGGACAAGCAGAAAGGTGGGACAGAGTAAAGTCAAGTGCAACCAGCCTGACACTGACACGGAGGGACCAAGGCTCGCGTCCTGGTCAAGGAATCCCCCCATCTTTGCGTCCTGCCCCCCGACAGTCAGACCTGCCCGGGCCAGGGGCACATACCCCGCTGCCCCAGACGTAGTACGTGTAGGCTGCGGCCTCCTTCCTGTTCAGCTTATACACCTGCTGCAGTTTCCGCGAGTAAACCCCCGCCTCCTCCTCCTCGTTGGCAAAGCTCCGCACCGTCTTCATGGCACTGATGGTCTCCTCGGCTGTGCTGCTGGCCCTTGCCAGGGCATTCTGGACCTCTTTGGAGAGCCTCTGTGGGCAGGAGCGGGGACAAGAAGGAAGAGACCCCAAAACAGACAGTCTCACCATCTAACGGCCCCTCGGCCTCTCCGGGTTTTCTGCCCTCAGTTAGCGCCAGCTCTATGCACAGAGTCCAAGGACAAAAGGACAAGACCGAGCTCCCCGTTTTTCCCCATGGCCTTCTAGCTTCATTTGACAGACTCAGAGAATAGACTCTAGCTGGGTTCTTGGGGTGAGCTCCTGAGGTTCCAGCTCCTGAGGGATGGGGGACTGATCATGAAGTCATCTCCACTACTTAAAGGTGGTTATTCACAAACACAGTATTTGGTAATCCTCTCAGAAAAGGAGCCTCAACACCTGATCCTGTGCTGGTATAAGACAGGGATGCCCTGGATGGTTGTTCAGGTTGTACACTATACAAGAAACACCAAGTATTAAGGGGGTGTCATTTACATTATCAAAATACATTAAATTATGGTAGAGCCTGAGGACTGGCACAGAGATTCCAGAACTCCTAGCCAAGTTCTAGATGGTGGTGGAGGGCTCTGAATCTGGCTGCACTGTGTGTGTATGACTGGGTATAGATGGCTGAGAAGTCGTCCCAAGTGGCGGACCACCAGGCTGCTGCCCACCAGCGTTCTGGAAGTGGCCCCTGGGCAGAGCTCTTCAGGCCTTGCAATAGTTAACATGCTCAGATTCTCAAACCATCAAGGAAGGTTGCCAGGGAGGCCAGGCCAGGATCATGCATGGGCGCGTCCCATGACCTTCAAGTCTCGCTGAGGCCATCGGAAGCATGCAGCGTGTTCTGGCAACTCGGGTGGAGCCATTCTGTGTCCTGAGTCATGTCTGACCGTGGGCAGGGTGTGTGTGGCTTGTGGGGATGACTCGGTGGCTGTATTCAACACATTCAGGTACCAGCAGGAGACCTGGAGAGCTCCCTTGAGGCCCCGCCCAACCGATAGGGCCTGAGGTGTGCAGGGGGCTGATAGGGGAAGCTCCAGGGTTTCCTGCCCTGGAAGGGGCTGGCCGGAAGGCAGGAAGGGCGGGGTGGGGAGCAGAGGAAAGGAAATGGCTCCAACTCATATATTTACTCTTTCTACTCAGGGAGGAAAACAGAGGCCCGTGGCCCAGAATCACGGGGGAGAGGGTCCTCTGGGTGGTGGGCTCTGCCAGAAGGCACCACAATGGTTGTGGGGAATGGATGCATTTTGGGGCTGGCCTCGGGCCACGGCCACCAAAGGTTCTAACTGAGCCGGTCTCTCCTGCTCAGGGGGACCCCTGTCCCCTCAGGCCTGGTCACTGGGGAAGGAGCCGCCTGCACCTGTCTAAACCCAGCCTCGGTCACTTATAGCTCAGGAGCACCCACCAAGGTGGGGAGCAGGAGGAGGGTGAGGCTGGGGTCTAGCTCGTCAGGCCAGCCCTCCCAGCAGGGGCAGCGCCCAGGAGTGGCCATAGGGGACCGCAGCCTGCCCACAGCTGCATCGTGGGCGAGGGCCTCGCTCCTGGGGCCTGAGCCACCCCCACATCAACACTCTACAGAAAGAGAGCAAACTCTGCACTCAGTGTAAACCAGAGTTCTTGCAAAGGCCTGACCGTCGTCACCTCCCTGCCCTCACTCCCTCTCACGTCCCCTCACCCCCGCTCTGGCACCACCGGGCCTCCCTGAGGATCCTCAAACACACCGGGCACATTTCCACCTCAAGGCCTGTGCACTGGTTCTGCCCTCCGCTTGGAACGTGCTTCCCAGAGACTTCCACCTCTTGGCTCAACTGCCACCTTCTCAGAAGGACCGATTTAAAGTGGCAGCCACCCGCCATGCTCCCCATCTCTCTCTCTCACTTTATTTTCCTCCCGAGCACTCACCACCTCTCATCATACTCTATACTGGCGCTCTTATTGCTGTTACCTATCGTCTGCCTCTTCCACTAGAACATGAGCCCCTTGAGGGCAGAAGCTTTTCGGTTTCACTGATGGATCCTGGTGCCTGGAAATAGGAGGTGCTTCATAAGGATCCCCTGAATGACCCAGTGCACAGGTGGACGGGGGGCGCCCCCGAGCGCCTGGTGAGGCTCCTCCCTCCCTCCGGAGCACTGCGCAGACCCCAGCAGGGACCCGGCGGGGCCTACCTTGTAGTACTTGCCATAGATGTCGGACACCATCATGATGATGGGGAAACCCATGAAAGTGACCAAGGACAGCTGCCACGAGAGGCTGAACATGAAGACCACCACACCCGTGACCTTGACCGTGTTCCGCAGGAAGATGTTGATGTTCTGGGAGACCAAGTCACTGACCATGGTGGTGTCCGAGGTGAGGCGGGAGATGAGGTCCCCTGGAACACAGGCAGTTCAGTTCCCACTGTGGCAATGGGGCCACTGGGGCGGGGGGGGGGCAGGAGACACGAAGGGGCTTCCGAGAGGCACGATGGAGCTCGGGCCTCCCCTCCCTTCTGGGTGGGGAGGGGAGAGAAGAGCAGACACCCCTCGAGGGCTGCTCTGAGCCCAGCCCTCGTCACTAGCATCTCGTGACGTCACATCCCACCGTACGCGGGAGGCAGCTGAGGCCCAGAAAGGGAAGCTGGTGCCACACGGCCCGTCCCTGACTGCGCCGGAACCAAAGCCATCTCTCCTCCCTGTCACTGGCAGAGGGGATAACTCCCCTCTTCCCTCAGAGAGAAACAATCATCTGGGCTGTGGGGAGGAGAAACTTTCAGCACTTGGCCGGGCTAAGAGTTTCACGACTCCCCCACGGTAGCTCCTACTATTGTTCCCATTTTCGAGAGGAGAAAACAGAGGCTCAGAGGGGCTAAGTTAGCGAATGGTGGAACCAGGGCTGGGCGCCAGGCCGGTCTGTCTCAGAGCTGGGATCTTGGCCTGACACTGTACTGCCCTGGACCCCACCCCTCATACCCCCTTGGAGCTGAGCCTCTCAGGCCACAGGCTTGGATAGTTCTGGCCTTTGTGGTTCTCAAACAGCAGTGGGAAGCAAGGCCTTGGCTCCTGCAGGGGTCTCAGCTGGTCTGGCCAGGGTCCTCCTACAGTGGCCACAGCTCAGACCAAAACCTCAGCCAGCAGGCCAGCTTCCCGGCCTCAGGCAGGGCCTCCTGGGGCGTTTCTATCCTCAACAGGATAGCAGGAAAAGCCAGCCATTGAATCCCCCGACGTGAGACAAGCCCCCGCTGGCTGGGTGCCCCCCCCCGGCTGGGCCCCCCCACCGGAGGTCACCCCAGGCCGCGGGAGGACCAACCTGTGCGATTCTCGTCAAAGAAGCTCATCTCCTGGGACACCAGTGAGCGGAAGAGACGGTTTCGAAGGCGAATGTTCAGTCTGGCAAATATGAGGGTAAAAATGCCGCCCCGAATACCTGCGGCAAATGAGCTAATTGCAGATAAGAGATGTTATATATAGCACGACGTCCTTGCGACAACCAACAGCCATAACCCGGCTGCCCCCTCCCGCGGCTGGCAGGTGTGGGCCCCTTGCAGGGCAGACACAGGGAGGGACCCAAGCTCGAGCCCCTTTCCAGGGCTGGCACCACCACGCAGTCTCCCTTGTTCCCCAACTGGAGTCCCCAAGATGAGAGCAGAAAGGGGTTGTGTTTACCAGGGACGAGGGACCCAATGCTGCCAGCCAGACCCCTCTTCCTTCCAGAACAGCACAGACCAGGCTGTCCCTGGTTTCCCGTTTGGAGAGCAGCCAGGGAAGGTAAAAGGGGAACCCTGAGGCCTGAAGCCAATTTCAGGGACAAGAGGGTATGACTTGAGGGCAGGGCTCAATCGAATGGATACGGGTTCTAAGCCAGTTTGGTTGTTGGTTACCACGATGACCGGCTGAGTGACAGGCCCACCAGGGGCATCTCCCGGGCCTCCCTGACCTCCCTCCCCTGCTGCAGGCCTGGAGGAGGGGGGCGTGGGGGTGGGAGCCGGCTACCTGCCGATGGCCAGCAAGCACATGACAATGACCGCCGTGCTGAACTGCTCCATGCTCTTCTGGATGACGATGCCGTCAATGGCCCGGCCGGTGTAGTAGGGAAGGAAGGTCTCTCCTGCCAGGAGACAAGGTGGGCTCAGGGGGAATCTGCAGTCGGGGGGAGCCCGTACTGGGCCTCCTGAGCCTCGGGAAGCCCGCACACCACGTGTTCCACTCACTCCTCTGATGGGGTTTTCTCTCCTGGCAAACTTCTGCTTCTCACCATGGTGGGAGGCGGGGTGGGGGCCCGTACTGCTTCAGGCCCCCTCTTTTCAGAGACCAGGAACACAGGAAACATGGGTCATTCAATCTATACAGACTGGGGCGGTCTTGTTAATAACGGGCACCAGGCCTGAGCATAAGAAGCTCTGCAGCTGGTCCTGTTATCACCCCATTTTACAGAAGAGGGCAATGAAGCTGGAAGGTGAGGTGACACTCAACGGGCCACACGGCCAAAGTTCACTTCCTTCTCGCTGGCAGAGGGCTGAGTCCAAATGCTAGAACCTCAGAAGATGTGGATTTTCTGGTTCCAAGCAGTGCTGGAAATGGCCACCCAGCCCCTTTTGGTGAAGCGCTTTAGAGTTTGCCATGTGATTTCGTACCCATTATACTACTGTATCTTCAGAACAATGCTGGGGGTGGGGGGTGGGGAGAGGGGGCAAGCGGGACGTCACCCCCATTTCACAGAGGTGAACAGGAGAGTCAGAGGCTGGGTGATTTGCCTGAGGTCACACAGCACAGGGCAGTTAAGAGGAAGGGCCAGAACTCAAACCCAAACTGGCCTCCCATTTGGGGGCTCTTTCCTATCCCTTCCCTCCCAATAACCCAGAAAGCCTGCTGTTATCTTGTGCGGATGATGGACAGGGAACTGAAGGTGGTCAGACCAGGCTGTGTCCTCACTGTCACTTGGCTCTTTCCACGGGCAGAACCTGGCATACAGTAGGCGCTCAGTAAGGGTCAGCAAATGAATCCTGGCCCACTGTGTGTGAGACAGTGAGGCCTTCTGTAGGGTTCTGCTGCCCTCTGCTGGTCTTGGCACAGGGACCACAAGGTGGCAGCCTCGAGGGCCTCAGTCCCCACGGTCCTCCGTTAGATGGGGTTTCTCGCTGCGGACACTGTGGAGTCCACCTGAGTTGAAGTTCAGCCTCAGTTTACCCGCAGCAAAGAAAAGGGCATCAGCGAGCTCCAAGAGCAGCTCAACTCCAGCAAACACTGATGACGATATTAAGCACAACAGACACTTACGGAGCCCTTCCCGGGTAACAGGCATTGCGCTAAGCATGTGCGCCGACTCTTGTTGAATCCGCGCGAGAATCACATGAAACTCTCCAATCCACTGGCATATCCTGGGGCTCCACCTTCAAAATATTGTTGATCTTTGAACAACGGGGGTTTGAACTGCGCAGGTCCACTTACACGTGGGTTTTTTCCATAAATGCAGTACCGTACTGCAAGTGTATTTTCCTTATGATTTTCCTAGTAACGTCTTTCCCGTGGCTCACTTTATTGTAAGAATACAGTGTATAATACATAGAACATACAAAATATGCGCTAATCTCCTGTTTATGTGACCAGCAAGACTTCCAGTCAACAGTAGGCTATTCGTAATTAAGCTCTTGGAGAGTCAAAAGTCATACATGCATTTTCAACCATCCCCCGTGTTGTTCAAGGGTCAACAGTATCTCCAGAATCCAACCTCTTTCAATGCCCCTACTGCTCCCACCTGGGTTCAAATCTCCAACCCCACTTGGACTTCCTTAGCCAGCTCCTGGTTCTCCCTGCTGCCACCCTTGTCCCCATCAGTCTGTTCTCCACCCAGCACACAGTGGGGCCCTAGGAAACCCAAGTCAGACCTTGTCACTCCTCAGGCTTCCATCTCATTCAGGGTAAAAATCAAAGCCCTTAGAGTGGCCAGTGGCACCCTACATGACCAGGCACCTGCTACTGCCCCGAATTCATCTTCTACTCTTTCTGCCTACCCCCCCCCACACACACACATTGCTCCAGCTACACTGGCCTCTTTGCCTTTCCTTTCACAACCAGGCCCCTTCCTGCCTCAGGACCTTTGCACGGGCTGTTCCCTCTGCCTAGAGCATTGTTACCCTGGATATCTGCTCCCTCATCTTTTCCAAGTCTCCAATGCCCCCCAATAATCCCATAGGTGTGGCATCACCAGTCTTCCTGTTTTACAGATGAGGAAATCAAGGCTAAGGTACTTGCCCAAGGTTTTCTAGTTGGGTTGCTATGAAATCCATATAAAAGAATTTCAATGTGCTAGGAGATGCTCCACACTAAAACTAACCTTTTTTCACAATGGGCAGTTTTTCTTTTAGATCATGAGGTTTCAGAAAAAGCTGGCCCCACCTGGAGGCTTGCTGATTGAGAATAATTATCAGTAGTCATAGTCCCTAACTTGTGTGAAGTACTTACTTTTGCCGGCACCGCGCTCCAGCTCACCCAACTCACAAGAGCCCAACAAAACCTCACTGTTGGGATGAGAAGCTGAGGCTTGGCCAGGTTCCGTAACCTTGTCTCAGGTGATCAGTGCAGTTGGGGGCCTGATCTCGAGTCCAAGTCCTTAACCTCGACGCCATCCTGCAGGCTGGCAGACTCTGCTCGGCTGTATTTTAGGACATTTGTATTCCCCGAGCACACAGCAGCTGACAACAGGGCCCCAGTGGTGGGGGGGGAAACGAGGTCGTGGGTGACATCTGCTCACACAGATAGGATGGTCATGTGTTCATTCCTTCTGTGAGCCTGCCTCCGTACCAGGTTGTGGGGGGACCTGGGGTGAGTCAGACCTGGCCCAAAGGGGGGGGCAGGACAGTGGACGCATGATTTTCATGTCACCAGTGTTACAACTGAGGTGCAGATAAAGGATCACAGTCAGTATAATTCAAGAGGGCTTCTTGGAGGAGGGGACATTGGGACCTTGAAACATGAGTAGGAAAAACTATCTGGTTAAATGGAAAGGGGTCATCCCAATACTCACAGCCACTGAAATCTATCGGGAGTGTTCTAGGTGCCAGGAGCTATCTGCGGTGTCTTATTCATATTAACTTACTGAACCTCATAAGCCCCTATTGCGATAGGTACCGTTATTATGCCCATTTTACAGATGAGGAGACTGAGACCCCGAGAGGTTAAGTAACTTGCATAAAATCACACAGCGGTCAAGGGTTTGAGACTGAGAGGGCAGAGGGTCGATAGTGAGAGGAAAGGGGTCAGCTCTGGGGCTTGCCTGTCCTCTCTGAGAACACTCTGGCTTTGGGGCTGCTCCCAGATGCTGTCTGTTAAACGTGTAACAACTCAGAACTGCTAACATTTCTGTGTACTTACCATATTGTACTAAGCTCCGGACCTGTCCTTCTCCTATCTGTTTTATTCAAGCTTTCCAACGTCATGAAACATGGGGGATGCTAACAATCCCCATTTCACAGAAGCAAGGCTCTGAAAGTTCCGATAACTTGCCTGTAAGCACACAGCGAGGTAAGGAGCAGGACTGCAATGCATGCCCAGGGCTTGTGGCCCACGGAACCCATGGAATTTTGACCTTGAGATGTCACCTTCCCACCCACCTTGTCTGAGCAAGCACTTTCACACTGTTTGGGCCAGAACCACAGTAACAAATACATTTTATGTGACAAACCAGGACACACTTACATGTAGGCACACGTACCGAAAATAAGTTTCACCAAACAGTACTTACTCTTACCACAGACAACATAATTCTGACGGTCTCTAGTATATTCTGCTTCATCACAAAAAATGCTTTGTTTGACCCAGTGATCCCACTTCCAGGCATTTATCCTACAAATACACCAACATTTATATGAAATGTGTACGAACTAGGTTATTTACTGTAAGAGAAAAGACTCGAAACAACTTGACGAGCCAACAAAAGGAGACCAACTAAATAATCTCTGGAATGGCCTCACAGTGGACTATTACGCAGCCAAATAAAAGAATGAGGTACTGATTGGAAATTTCTAAAATACATCGTTAAGTGGTAAAAGCAAGACACGAAATAATGTGTGAGAGGTGGTGAGAGTAACAGGTTCATTTTTGCTTGTAGCTTCCAGAAGGAAACCCTGGAAGAATATACAGGAAATGAAGAAAAGCAGTTTCCCACCCACTTGGAAGCTTCTGGAACATTTTCCTGTAGTTAGCCCTCGGCAGGGAGATCAGGGTAGTCAGAGGCAGAATTAGGAGTGAAACTCTCAATATTTGCCTCTTCACATCAATTTGATGTTTGAACCACGTGAATAAAATGTTAAAAGATTTAAGAGGAAGGACGCGGTAGTTATATCTACCCCCCTAAGTTGCTTTCCGGGGTGCCTGCCAGGCCCCCTGGCTCCTCACTTACCCAGAGCCGCCACGATGAGGAAGAAGGAGGCCGCCACGAGGAAGGCCACGTCGGGCTTGGTGTAGGACAGCAGCTTTTGTAGCGTGGCCCCAGATGCCTGCTCACGAGGGGGCCGGTGCTCCCCCGGGAAGCCCTCGGCCCTGGCCCCCGGCTCGAGGGCCTTGGCGTCCGGCCGCACCGTGGACAGTAACCACCAGAGCACGAAGGAGGCGGTGAGCGAGATGTAAGTCCACACGAAGAGGGCCCAGAACCACGGGTCCCGGACCGGCTTGCGCACCTCGGAGAAGAGCAACAGCTTTACCATGGTGTAGATGCCCACGAAGAGGCACACGAGGGCGATGATGGTCCAGGAGGCCCGAAGCCGCCGGGGCCCCAGGGCGCTGTTCTTGGCCACGCCGATGGTGGCTCCGAGCAGAAGGCAGCTGCGGTAGAGGCAGGCTGCCCAGAGGTCCAGCACCGAGTCAAAGATGTTGAAGTGGCGGATGTCCTCCAGCAGGCTGCGGTCCAGGTGGCTGAGGATGTAGATGGCCGTGGTCATGCCAACGTCCATGCTCATGAAGGCCAGGGTCACCACCACCGCCTTCCACAGCTGCATTCTGCTGGCTGGCGGTGGGCAGGTGCTGAGGAGCAGGCTCTAGCTCACGGGGGCAAGGCCATGGTCCGTGGGGGCGAGGCCAGACCTATCGGGGGCAACGGGGCAAGGGGTTCAGGTTTGCGACTTGTTGGCTGTGTGACTATGAGCAAGTGGCTTGAATCTCTGGGCCTCGGTCTCCTCATCTGTCAGATGGCAATGTTGGGAGCACTGAATTCACAGGACTGGTGTGAAGATCCCATTCGTTTAAAGAATGTTTCCTGAGTACCAATGGGTATTGGGTGGGCCAGACTCTGTTCTCTGTATTGGGATTTAACAATGAACAAACACAAAGATCCCTGATTTTGTGGAGATGACACACCCATGTCAGAGACAGACAAACACAATAAGTAAATGATATAGTATGTTAACAGCTAGGGGCTGATGGGGCGCCTGGGTGGCTCAGTCGGTTAAGCGTCTGCCTTTGGCTCAGGTCATGACCTCAGGGTCCTGGGATTGAGCCCCACATCGGGCTCCCTGCTCAGAGGAGAGCCTGCTTCTCCCTCTCCCCCGCCCCTCCTCCTGCTCATGCTCTCTCTCAAAATAAATAAAAATTTTAATTAAAAAAAAAAGAGCTAAGGGCTGTGGGGAAAAGAATGGGGAACAGGGAATAGGGGGCGATGGGGGGTGAGAGCAGTTGTAAATAGGGGGTCCAGGGAAGACCTTGCTGTGAAGGTCACCCTTGAGCGAGACTGAAAAGAGGTGAGGTAGTCCACCGCGTGGGTATCTGGGGGGAAAGCATCTGCGGGTAGAACAGACAGTGCCGCGGCCCTGGGGTAGGAGGGTGCCGACGTGCTTGAGGGATCCCACGGGGTCAGGGAGGTGAGGGTGCCGGCATCTGGAGGACCTTATAGATGCAATCGAGATAAGCAAAGAGTGCAATAAATGGTCGCTGTTTTTACTACTAGTAACTAGTACGAGTACTAGTACTACTATTGCACTACTACTAATTTCTCTGAACCCGTTTCCTCATTTTTAAAACAGCATGAGGTTCAGTGCATGAACATCCGTTCTGGGCACAGTGCCTGGCTGTGATTGTTACCACTGTATACAGTGGGTGCATAATAAGTGTTTGTTTACTTCTCTCCTCCCCAAATCAGGCCTTAGACCAAGATTGGGGTGGGGGGGTGGCCAAAGGCCCTAGAGCAACCCAGGGACTTTCACATCTGCCTGGAAGTTTCCAGAATATTTTCCTTCAGCCCAGGTTGCCCTTCATCCCCTGACCTAGGCCCTTTTGGCCTTCTGGAGCTTGATGTCTGCTTTGTCCAAAGCACCTCCCACACTGGGCCTCTTGGAACTGAGCCAGTTCCTAGGAGACCCCAGGAGCTGCAGGAATCCTGCAGGATGTGGGGGCCTGCTGGCAATGTTTGGAAGTGGGACCTATCCAGGGCAGGACGGGGACTGGGCTGGGGGTGTACCTCTGAGTGCTACCTCTTGACTTGGGTCCATCCCTTTTCTTCCTGGAGTCTTTGTCATCCCATCTGCAAAATGTGCAAAGTTCTAGAGTCCCTAAGTGGAAAGGAGAGGCATGGAACACCAGGAGGGGTCACTCTGAGTAGTGACTGAGAAGGGGGTCAGCTCGAGAGACCCTCTCCCCCACAGCTCTGGTGCCCAAAGGCTAGTGGCTCATGTTCTGGAGTGACAGAAATCCTACATACCCCATGAGGCAGTTGCTTCCATATTCCTATATACAGTTGGGGAAACTGAGGCACAGAGAGGCAAAAGCATATGCCCCATATCACTCTGCCAACAAAGGCCCAAGCCAGGACTTGGGCCAGTATGTAAAGGATCCTAGCACCTAACTCTCAACCACTGGTTGAGGCAGGTGCCTAATTAGTATAAGCAAACAGTTATGTAACAAAGCCCTTCCTCTGGGCCTGGTCTTTTATATAACTTTTTAAAATTTTTTCTAAATAGCATTTAATTTCATTTTATTTTTAAAGTAGGCTCCACACCCAACATGGGGCTTGAACTCACGACCCTGAGATCAAGAGTCACACGTTCTACTGACTAAGCCAGCCAGGAACCCCAGGCCCGGCCTTTTATATAGGCCACACACTATATGTGTTTGCTTATTTAATCCTTGCAACAACTTGTGAGATTTGTACTATCCTCAACCCCATTTAGCAGATGGAGAAACTGAAGCCCAGAGAAGTTATGAACTTCTGCAAGATCACACAGCTGGTGAATAGCAGAGCTGGGATTTGAATGCAGAGCTATCTGGCTCCAGAATCTGGGCTCTAAACTATGAAGCTCAAACACTTGTCAATATAACAAGTGCTGACAGGGAGTGTTTGTCTAAGGATTTAAATGCATGAATGTGATTTAAATACATGAATCTTCACAAGAACCCTGTGAGGTAGGGTCTATTATCCCCATTTTACAGTCAAGAAAACCGAGGCACAGAGAGGTTCACTGAGCTGTCCCAGATCACACAGGTAGGAAGTGGCAGAGCTGGGATGTGAACCCAGGCCGTGGAGTTCCAAAGCCCTAATGCTTCAAAACAGCCTCTCCAGGGGTAGGCAAGACCCCCTAATGATGCTGGGGGGGGGGGGGTTGTCTGAGATGCAGAAAGGACCCAGGGGTGTGACAGTCCCTGAGCCTGGGCCCCGCCTAGAGCCCAGCACTTCCAGGCAGACTCCAGTCCGTGCCAGAAAAGGCTCCCTTGTCAGCAGGTGCACCTCCAAGGGAAGCCAGGGCTGAATGGGACCAAGGGCAGGCGAGGGAGCAGGGCTAGGGCTGGTGGGAACAGTCACCCCCTGCCCAGGCCCTTGCTCCAGCCCAAGCCCCAGCTAGGCTGCCAGCAAAGGTTCCTATCTGCTGCAATGCAGAGGCCTCGGGAAGCCAGTGAGTGGGTGAGCGTGAGTCGGAGCCCAGGGAGGGATGGTCCTGGCCCAGCGCCGCACCAGGCCTCCTGGCCAAGCCACTGCCTTCCCCCCAGGCCCTGCCAGCCACCTTGGCTGTTGCTCACCTCTTGGTGGGCACAAGGAGTTCCTTGGCCCTGGAAGGGAGCTGGGGTACAGAAGTGGGACAGGAGACAGATTTGCCAGACACCAGCTGAGGGACTTGGCCCACTCTTCCTGCTACCACTCCCCGTCACTGGGGGAGTTCCTTCCCAATACCCCTCTGCTTGGGGTAATGTCAACCCCATTTGACAGTCACCAGCAAGGGGTGTTTATCTTCACCAGTATAAGCAAAGTTTCACACTCAGCATCACAAACTATCTGAACCACATTATATGGATGGGGAAACTGAGGCACAGAGAAGCAGCAGGGGGTGAAGCCTGTCTAGAGTCACCCAGCAAGCTGAGGACAGAGTAGCTATAGCACCATGGCCCCAGACTCCCAAGTGCTGAGTCCTTGTACTCCAGGCTCTGATGGAGCAGAATCCAACTCGGGTCGGGTTACAGCCCTTGGTGGGGACAGGCTACTCTGTTATTTTTAAAATTTACTGAGCAGGAGGGTGAAGGGGACAAGACCACCAGCCAAGACTGTGAGGAGGGGAGAATGGGGACCATCGGGCAGCTTGGAGGCACAGCCCTGCTCTCCAGCTGCCTGATCTGGTGGATGCAGCTGAGCTCAGCCAGGTGGAGCTGGAGGGCAAAGTGTGAGCACATGGGTGACAAGAGGGGCCTGAGGGACAAGGACAAGGTGGTGGCCAGAGGCCAGAGCAGGCCCTGTTCAGGATGTGACATGGCCCGGGAAGACAGGGGCAACTCGTCCTGCCCCCAGATGCTAAGGAATGGCACAGGATTAGCAAGTGACCCCATCCCCACAGGGGGTCCTGCCAAAGGCTTTTAGTCTCAGTAGAAATGGTGGTTGGGGCACTTCCAGCCGTCAGCTGCACGGAAGGAAAGTCCGCAGCACCCAGGAAATAATAAATGTCAATTATTATTACAACCGTAACAGCGACCGTTTACAGCATGCTACTCACTGCCAAACAATGGGCCAAGTGCCCGGCACCTCCCATTCTAGTTCATCCTCGCCACTATTGTGGGAGGTCCTCACGTAATCACCCCCACTTTACCGATGGGGAAACGGAGGCCTGGGGAAGTTAGGTGGCATGCAGACAATAGGCAAAGGCAGGACTGAAACCCAACACTTGACTCTCTGGGTGGGACGTGCCCAGGCTACTCAGGGACCACGACAAAAGGGCCCTCAAGGACCTAGGTGGTCCAAGCAGTTTGGTCCACTCCTAACGTGGTGAACTTTTCACCCCAAATTGTCATTTGCCCAGCAGTGGAAAGGCCCATTCACTGCTCAGCAAACACTGGCCAATGGAGGGTGGTGTCACTGGGGGGTTTCGGGACATAGCGCCAGGACTGGGCTGGGTCCACTTTGTTCCATCCTGACTCCAGCCTTGCTCAGCCCACCACATCTCACACTGGGACTGGCCCTCTCTCAGAGACTTGGGAAAGTTGTTTCAGGTAACTCGTGGTTCTAGGCGAAGGCAAACTGGGGAACTATGGTGGCCTTCCTACAACCCTCCTCTGGTCACCTGCCACCTGCCCTCTGAAGCAGGGATGGAGGCCAGCCTATCTCCAGGGGGTGGGGCAGAGGGCAGAAGACACTAAATCCTGTCAGACCAGCTTAAAGCTATCTTAAATGACATCAGGTGGGGGACGGGGGCATTCTGTTTTAACACAGACCCAGAAATAAGGGAGGAGCCCCTGGGAACCCACAGGCCTACAGCCAGGGGGATGCGTGTGGAACGTCAGCCCACTGACCAGCGGGGGAGACCGAGGGGAAACGTCTGCCAAGATCCGCAGGCCCAGGTCGGAACCCCCAGGCTTCTGCCACAGCCAGGGTGCTCAGGATCCGTGGGCAGGCGCCGCTGTAGAACGTGGGGAGCCCTGGGAAGTCGCACCAATCCGTTCCTAGGGGGAGAACAGCCATCCCAGGATCCTCCCCAAAAGGCGCCCACACCATTTTCCAAGAGGCAGCGGCGCGTGAGGAGTTAAAAAAAAAAAAAAAGCAACATTCGCCCTGCGGGCGTGGAAAGGATGCTGCTGCAGGGATGGGGGGCTGGGACCTGCGGCCGAGGGCGCCTGGGGACAGGGGCGGAGGCGAGAAGGCTCCCAGAAGGGTGCCACCTTCAACAGTGATGCCTACTCCACCTCTGAGGCAGGGGGACCCAGACGCCCCCAGCCCGTGTCCGGCTTGGCACCCCGGCTAGAGAACGACCCGTCCGGGGTTCCCGGGCGCCGCGCTCTTACCTGTTACCTTACCTGGCACCAGGTGAGTCGTGGGGAGGGGGCGCAGAGGGCTCGGGTCGTCAGGGGCGCAGGTTCCGCGCAGCTCATTGGCGACTGCGCCCAGCGCCGCACTCGCTCCGCTCCTCCCGCCGCTCCTCCCCGCCTCCCACCCCCGCTGCGCCGCGGCAAGGTCGGAGCAGAGCGGGGCGGGCGCCCAGGCCAGCTGACGGGCGGGGCGGGGCTCCGGGGCGGGGCGGGGCCTCTGGGGGCGGGGCCAGAGCTAGCCCTACCCCCTCTGTGCTCCAGGTCTGGAGGGCCCAGGCCCAACCTGGGGGGCGCCAGCTCTTTAATGGGTCTTTTCCTCTGGAGGGACAACCTGCCAGCCCATGAGGGTGGGGGCTATGATCTTTCCTTCCTTCCTTCCTTCATTTCCTCCCTTCTTTCCTTTCTCCCTCTTTGTCTTTCTCTCTGTCTCTTTCTTTCTTCCAACAAATATTTGTGCAGCATCTACTATGTGACTTGTGCCATTCTAAGCTGTTGAGATGCAACAGTGAACAAACAGAATCCCTGCCCTGCTGGAGCTGACACTCTAGTGAGGGAGTCAGGGAATACATATGATAAATAAGTCCACTATATCTGTTGGAAGGGAATACATTTTATAGAGAAAAATAGAGCAGGATAGTAGGGATTGGGATAGGGGAAACAGCAATATACACCGAGTGATTGCTAGGGTGCTAGGAATATGGCTGAGTGTGAAAAAAGGAAAACCCCCATCCTTTGCAGAATAGGGGAGACAGGAAATCAACAGGTATATACATAAAATAATTTCATTTAGTGGTAAGTGCCATAAAGGAATAAAATTGGGTGGGGGCATGGAAAGTGACGCAGGGCTACCCGAGCTGGGCAGGGCTCTCTGGGAAAGGTGCAAGGTGAGCAGGCTTCTAGGCGAAGGGTGTGGCCTGAACCAAGAGCCTGGGAAAATAGGTCAAGGTCAGAGGGGGTGGCAAGTGGGGCAACACACAGCCTCACCTCTCCATCCTTCAGTCAAAG
The DNA here is from genome assembly GCF_004348235.1 of Phoca vitulina. Taxonomy (NCBI): domain Eukaryota; kingdom Metazoa; phylum Chordata; class Mammalia; order Carnivora; family Phocidae; genus Phoca; species Phoca vitulina. The sequence goes on from NW_022589749.1 coordinate 10,023,341, forward strand.
GCTTAAAGCACTCTGAATTTAAAACAGCCTCTGCCACTCACATGGGACAGCCTTCTTCAAGGAGAATTTGGCAAAGTTCAGATTTTAAAAAGCTTTTTTTTTTGACCCAGTAGGAATTTCTTCTGTAGATAAGACTGGTAGAGGGGAGCAAAGATCCTAGTTTGCAAAGAGTTACTGTAGTAGCAAAACTCTGAAAATATCCTAAATACCCTTCCATAAGGAACTGGCCAAATCATTACAGAGCGGGGCTCAACAGACCACCCTGTGGCAGGGGAGAAAACAATGAACGTATGTACGTGTCTGTACACAGAAGTTATGTAAAGGTATGGAATGACCTCCTAAACGGGTTGAGTAAAAACAAGGGACAGAATAAAGTTGAAGTCGGTTAATGTTCGTGCAAAAACAAAAGCAAATATATGATTGTACGTGAAGAAAGTATCCTGGATAGGCTATCCAAAAGTCAGAGTGACTCAGAGCTGGGTCCAGATCCAGGCTCCGTCATTTTTGCTGTGTGAAAACAGCCGACATGGTATTGAAGGAGAAAAACAACGTTGGAGGACTGACGCTGCCTGACTTCAAGACTTACTCTAAGGCTACAGTAATCAAGACAGTGTGGTTTTGATGAAAGAACAGACACAGAGATCAATGGAACAGTATAGAGCATCCAGAAATAGACCCCTATAAATACAGTCAACTGATCTCTGACAAAGGAGCAAAGGTAGTACAACGGAACAAACACAATCTTTTCCACAAATGGTATTGGAACAACTGGATAGCCACATGCCAAAAAAAAACAAAAAAATCTAGACTCAGACCTCACACCTTTCACAAAAATTAACTCAAAATGGATCACAAACCTAATGTAAAATGCAAAACTATAAAACTCTTAGAAGACAGGAAAAAATCTGGATTTTTCTTGGCTATGAAGATGATTTTTAGGTGCAACATCAAAGGCACAATTCATGAAAGAATTGATAGGCTGAACTTCATGACAGTTAAAAACTTCTGCTCTGCAAAGATGCAGTCGAGAGAATGAGAAGACAAACCACAGACTGGGAGAAAATATTTGCAAAAAATATTATCTGACGAAGGTCTGTTATCCAAAATATACAAAAACACTTAAAACTTGACAATAAAAAAACCCAAACAACCCAATTTAAAAAAGAGGCAAGAGACCTGAACAGACATCTCACCAAACAAGATATACAGACGGCAAATAAACATATGAAATGATGCTCAACGTCATGTCATTAAGAAACTGCGAATTAAAACAACATGATACCATTACCTACCTAATAGAATTGCTAAGATCCCAAACACTGACAACACCAAATTCTGGTGAAGATGTGAGCAACAGGAACTCTCATTCACTGCTGGTAGGAATGCAAATAGTAGACTTACTTTTGACGGGTTTGGTGGTTTCTTATAAAACTAAACATACTATTACTGTATGATTCAGCAATCATGCCCCTAGGTATTTACCCAAATGAGCTGAAAACTGATGTCCACATAAAAGCCTGCAAGTGGATGTTTATAGCAGCTTTATTCATAATTGCTGAAACTTGGAAGCAAGCAAGATGTCCTTCAGTAGGGGGATGGATCAACTGTGGTCCATCCAGACAATATAGTATTATTCAGTTATCAAGCCACTAAAAGACATGAAGGAAACATAAATGCCTATTACTAAGTGAAAGAAGACAATCTGAAAAGACTATATGCTGATACCAATTATATGACATCCGGAAAAGACAGAACCATGAAGGCGGTAAAAGGATCAGTGGTTGCCAGGGGTTGGGGAGGAGGGAGGGATGAACAGGCAGAAGCGAAGAGGATTTTGAGGGCAGTGAAACTATTCTGTAGGAGACCACAATGGTAGATATGTGTCATTCTACATTGTCAAAAACCACAGAATAGACAACTCCAATAGTGAACCCTAGTGTAAACTATGGACTTTGGGTAATAATGTGTAACAAATGTACCACTCTGGTGAGGGATGTTGATAGTGGGGGGGAGGGAGTGGGGCATATGGTCAATCTGTACTTGTCACTCAGTTTTGCTGTGAACCTAAAACTGCTCTAAACAGTAAAGTCCAGGGGGCACCTGGGTGGCTCAGTCAGTTAAGTGGCTGCCTTCGGCTCAGGTCATGGTCCCAGGGTCCTGGGATCGAGCCCCGCATCGGGCTCCTTGCTCGGCGGGGAGCCTGCTTCTCCCTCTCCCTCTGCCTGCCTCTCCCCCTGCTTGTGTGCACGCTCTCTCTCTCTATCAAATAAATAAAATCTTAAAAAAAGTAAAGTCTTTTATAAAAAAGGTTAAAATGGTAAGTTCTATATTATGTATACTTTACTGCAATAGATAAATTACAGGTGTTCCTAGCAGCTTCATTCGTGACATCTCCAAACTGGAAACAATACAAGCATCCTTCAACTGCAGAATGGCTCAGTGGATGGAGTGGGCCCCCAGTGGAATACTAGGCAGCCACGAGGAAGCGTGAGTGGCCACTAGGCTGGGCAATAGCCATGAATCTCACCCACAGAATGCTGAGTCAAAGAAGCAGTATACAAAATAATACATGGTATATGATTTTATTTGTACCAAATTCAGCAGCAGGCCAGACTAATCTTGGCTCTTAGGAGTCAGGGTAGTGATTAGCCTTGGGAGGTGGGTAGTGGCTGAGCAGGGACACGGTGGGGGCTGGAATGTTCTGTTTTGGGATCCGGATGCTGGTTACATGGGTGTGTCTAGTTTATAAAAATTCACCAGCTGTACCCCTGAGATGTGCCCTTTTTTGTAGTGTGCTCTGTGTGAATTCAAAAGAATGTGTATAGATACATAGAATTATACGAAAGTGCAAACATGCATATATACACGTACATACGCACACATACACACCCCCACAAATACACTCTGGAATCAGATAGAAGGATGGGTACTGTAATTCTGGTCCTGTCACTTACTAGGTTTATGGCCCTAGACAGGCCCCTGTACTTCACTGAGCCTCATCTGTAAAATAGGTTTAATAGTGTCTCAAACAGGAGCACCGCCTAGCTGGCTCATTTGGCAGAGTGTGCGACTCTTGGATCCCGAGGTTATGAGTTCGAGCCCCATGCTGGGTGTAGAGATGACTTAAAAAAAAATCTTAAAAAATATATAATACCTCACACAGACAACAAAAACACATCAGTGCTGGTTGAGAGCACATCGATCCAGTACTATTAATATTCTTGCTGTTGTTCCCTTTGGTGATTGAGCCCAGGCTGGGGCGGGGTAGGGGTGGAGACACTGCTTCCAAGGAGAAGGGGGACCACTGGGAGAGCCAGTCTAAACTGATAAGCAGAACATGTTCATCTTGCAAACTGCTGCAAAGGGAGGAATCTAACCGTGTGCACTGGGGGGAGGATGCATGTGCCAGGCCTGCCTTGGGCTTCTGGGGGAGGAAGACAGGGGTAATGCACACAGAACTGGGGAAATGGATCCTTTCCTGGAGAGCAGGGCCCTTCACTATCGCTGGGCAATCAAGACACCCATGAAAGTTTAAACACCTTCTCAGACCACACAGCTCTCGGCTGGGGAGCTGGGTCCTTGAGGGGGAAGCGGCCCTGAGGGTCATTCTCCCCCTTGGGGAAGCCTGGTACCTTCAGGAGGCTTGGGCTGGGTCCCAGGCTCCGTGGCCCAGTAACCTAGATTTATTGCCTGAAGAGGGGAAAGGGCACCGAAGGAGACAGAAAACAGACTCCTGTTCCATTCCAGACTCCACTCCTTGAGAGCTGTGTGGCCTTGGGTGGGCCATTCAACCTCTCTGACCTTCGTTTTCCACCTCTGTAAAACGGGGACAACTCCTACCTCATACAGTTTGTTGTGAGGATTTGGCAGCTTCCCTTCACATGTACAGTAAAATCCAAAATGTTAACAGTGGTCTCCTAAGCCCAGTGATTTGGCCCGAGGACCACTCTGTCCTCATCCCCTAGGATTTGCCCTCTTGTATGCCTTGCTGCTCTTCAAGCATGGCAAGCTCATCCCACTGCAGGGGCTTTGCACTTTTAATTCCCCTGCCTAGAACTCTTTCCTGCCAGATCTTGCTGCAGCCATTGGAGCTCGGCTGAAATGTCACTTTGGGAGGCTTTCTCCGGTCATTCGGTCTAAAGCGGCCACCTCCAAGGCACTCACCATCCCATCACCTGGCTTGTCTTCCCAGCACTTACGACTGAATGAAAATAACTTGATCTTGTATTTATTTCCTTGCTTACTCCTGTCTCCCCACCTTGACTGAGCTTCAGAAGGGCAGGGAGCTTATCTGTCACTCAAAACACACTTCCACATGCTCACATGCAAACCTCCCACACTCAGGACGGTCTTGCTGCCCCTGGCCAGCCAGTGTGAAAACCAATCAGGCTGTTGGTGTAGGTTTTTCCCTGAGAGCAGAAGCCTTTTCTCAGCCCCTCAAGGTGCTGGCAGGAGCCTTGGACCCTCAGACATGTTGGTGGAGAAAGCTGGAGAGGGCAGCCTGGCATGGTCGCACAGGATGTGAGGGTCTCCCACCTCCTTCTGGGGCCCTGGGGCTTCGGTAGGAGCCACAGGCAGGCCTCGCCGCCTAATTTCCCACAGAACTGGGAGGAACCAGGGACTGTGTTGAATGTGTGAGTGTGGGTGATAGATGAGTGTGTGGCTGTGTCTGTATGTGAAGTGTGTATGAGTGGGTGTGAGTGTGTCAATGGTATGAGCATACTTGTGATGGTGTGTGCATGTGTGTGAGCACAGAAGGGTGTGTTGAGTGTGTATGTGTCTCACTGCGAATGTGAATGCGTGTAAACCCGTGCATACACGGGGGAGGGGAGGGAGGAAAGCATCAAGAAAATAAATGCTAACAAGCACAAAGAGAAAATCCGAAATCCCTCATAATCCAGCCCCTCAGAGAACCCCTGTTGCGGTGAACCCTGGGGCAGGCAGGTCGCCGCCCCTCTCTGAGCCTGTTTCTCCATCTGTAACATGAGTGACATACTACCTCGCTCAAAGCTTTGCTGTAGGGATGAAAGGACAGAAGGTGAAAGTCGGCCAACAGGAGTTACCATTCGTTGTCACTGTGTATCCGGGCTAAGAGCTGGAGTCTTGAGGCCCCAGTCTTCCTCCCCACCCCCATCCTCGCACCACGCTGAGCCAGGGACGGAATTCTGGGGGCAGGGAACAGGACTTCATCCCCTACTCCCAGCCTTAGTTTTCCCCATCTCAGCATGAGGTCCAAGCTTCCTCCCGGGGCTTTGCAGACCTGGACCTGCGGGGTGCATGGCGGACCAAGGTGGGGGTCCCCGCGGCAAGGGACCTAGGAGCTACGATGGGTCTCCCCGATGTACGGGAGCACGCTCGGAAAGAAACATACTCAGCTCACACTGCGGCTGTGCAGAACTTGGACCGCGCCGTGCGGGGTGTGGCCGTCAACAGACCACACCCCGCTCCCCGCCCACACCCGAATCCTTCGGCCCAGCCACCGGAAGTTACGCCGGACGGAGCGTTTTCGTGTGGACGCTGCCCCGGGGCACTCAGCAGCGAATCCCGAGGCCGCGGCGGAGGCTCGAAGGGTGCCGGACAGGGACCCGGGAAGAAGGCTAAGCCCAAGCTCAGACGCACAGAACCGGCTAGTTGCTAGTTGGAGAGAGAGATCGGACCCCAGAGCTCCTCTAACCGTCCTCCTGCCGTTGGCTGCCTCTTCAAAAAGCTCCGAGCGGAAAAGGGAGGTGGCATTTAAGCAAAAGGCCTTGGGGGGTTCCAAGTCCAACTTGTGCCCGGCCTGTGAGGGTGTGGCTCAGTTTGCCTATCTGTAAAGGGGCGATTAGTCCCCGCCTCGTGGATGGGGAAACTGTGAGGCGGCCGAGAAGACCCGGCCCGGGAGCACCTCTGCCCACCGCGGACCGTTGTCTGGGGCGGAGTCTTCGTTCTCTTCCGCACTCGGGAACTCGGGACGGACCCTTGCCGCTGGTTCCACACGGGGCCCCGGCTCGGCGGGGGGCGCGCCGGAAGTGCTCCCGCGGAAGCCGGCGGGGCGGCGCGCGCCCCTTCACCATGGCGACGGCTGGGGCCCCGCGGCGCTTCTGCCGCTGCGCCTGCTTCTGCTCCGAGAACTTGTACGTGGCGCGCTACGGGCTCCACGTGCGCTTCCGGGGCGAGCAGCAGCTGCGCCGGGACTACGGCCCGGTGAGTGGCCTCCACTGGCTCTGCGGAGAGAGGGGCGGGCAGGCCGTTCGCTTTGCCCGGCTGCTCCGATCGGACAGCAAGGAGGACATGATTTCTGGGTGCCTCGGTTTTTTCACCTTAAGTGGGGATAGTAGTATCTCCTTAGCGAGGCGGTCGTAAGGAATGAGTGAGGAACCGTCCATGTAAAGTGCTTCGGGCAGGGCCCGGCGCGGGGATGCTCTCTGCTTAGCGTACTTACCGAATTTCATCCTCACAATGACCCCGTCAGGTCGGGGCTCTCATCTCCATCTCAACGAGGGGAAACTGAGGCCCAGAGACCTTAAGTGACTTGCTCACTGGATTTTCTGCTCTCAGATCCTGCGCAGCCGAGGGTGTGTCAGCCCCAAGGACTTCCAGCAGCTGTTAGGAGAGGTAACACTCCCCACCCTCCACTGCCCCCTCCACACCCAGCCTAGCCCTTCCTCTTTAGATTGGTGCCAGCAGTTTGAGGGGGCTTCCCAGCCGTAGGCCTGCCAGTCCCAGCTCCCTGAAGGGCTCCTTAGACCTCCCCTTGCCCTCTTCCTGTGCCCCCTCACTGCAGCACCTGGGGCCTGGCACCAGAAAAAGAGAAAGTGGAAAATGCGAAGTTGTCTGCCTTTCACCCTCTTAAGACACTTGCCTAAGGCTTCACAGCAGGTGGAGTTGAGATCCCACCCAGGGCAGCTGGGCTCCGGCCTCTTCATGTCTTCACCCACTGCCCTTTGGCTGGTGCCAGGGCTGCTGGCATCTTCTGTCTCCTTCCCCACCTGGGGGTGAGTAAGGGGAAGCTTCCTAGGCGAGCTGTCTGCAGCCTCTGGAACACAAGACTTGGCTGGGATTCCACTCCCCTCCCTCAGCGGCCCAGCTAGTTGGGTATGTCCAGGGGTTCCCATCCCAGCCAGACTCTGAATGGTGCAACCCAGAGTGGGATGGAGTTGCCTTCAGCTAATAGCTTGGCACCTGCAGTTTACCCTGATAGAATCAGGTGTGTAGGGAGACTTGGCTCTCAACCCAGGCCCTGCTCCCTTCCTGAGCCTGTTTCCTCCTCTGTACAGTGACCTTGGGGGGAGGGGATGTGAGGCCCCATCTTGGTAACTAGGCCCTGTGCCACCCAGCTTGAGCAGGAGGTGGCGCGACGGCAGCGGCTGGGGCAGGAGTCGGCTGCCAGGAAAGCTCTCATCTCAAGCTCCTACCACCCAGTGCGGCCTGATGTCTACAACACGCTGCAGGTACCTGGCAGGGCAGATTACTGGAAGAAGCTGGAGGCATCCAGGCTTGGGGCCTGTCTGCCTCACAGCTAGTGTGTTCTGCCCCCAGGATGAGGCTCTGGCCCCTGAGTTTTTGGCTGCAGCTGAGTACAGCACATCACCGGGTGCAGACCTTGAAGGCCTTCTCCAGCGGCTGGAGACGGTGTCTGGTGAGGTCTTGGCCCCATCACCTAGTAGGACTAGGACTAGGGGGTGGGAGACTGGGGTCCTTCCACCATGTCTGCCTCTAAGATCCAGCTAGAAGGGCTGGTGGGACTGACCTGCCAGGAGCAGGGCATCTGCATTCACTTAGCTCACTTGCCCAGCACATACTCACTCAATGCCTGTGTCAGGTGTGAACCAGCTGGCATGCCCAAATGGGGGGGACTGAAGAACTTAACAAAGGGAAAACTAAGACAGATGTGCATGATGGTGAAGGACCCACCCCAAATCCCCCAGCCCAGGACTAACAGCAGGCTGGGGAGAGACAGTTCCTATCCCTTGACCTGGAGAAGTGGGCAAGAGTGAAGTTTCTTGAACCTGCCATGACTGGAGTTGTGGGAGAGGGGCTGCCAGGTAACTGCTGTGGCCCTGAGCAGAGGCACAAAGCCAAGCTCAGATGCCCCATCTCTCCTGCCTTTGGATCTCCTGCTGGGATCTCCCGCTGGCTAAACCCAGCAGGAAGTGCCAGCCCTTCCAAGTTCCTTAATCCCTCTGCCTCAGTGTCACCATCTGTGAAAGGAGAGAACTAGTAATACCCATCTCCTAAAGTGTGATTAACTGAGGTTATGTGCCTAATAGGCTGGGTGCACAGCGCTCAGGAAAGGTTTCCTTATCTTACTGTTACTGTTATTCCTCGGTCTGGGGGTCCCGTGGGGAGACAGGTGTACAGTGTTCCTCCCTTTATGAAGCTTGTGTTCTCTTGTGAGGCACAGGATGGAAGGTGAATGAGACTGTCCCTCCTAGCCTGGAGGGACTCCTCCTCATTGCCACCCACTTCCCATCAGTGGAGATTGTGTGAAGGTTGTCTGGGTGGGGCTGGGCTGTGTGTCAGTGGAAAGTGTGGGGGCCACACGAACCCCGCACCCCAGGGCGTTGGTGCATCTTCCAAGAAATGTGTGCATTTCTGATCTGAGCCTGGCTTCTACCTAACAGGGCCCAGCAAGAAGGAGCAGCCCTCCTCAACCTTCCTGTGTGGGGAACAGAGGCTCCAAGGGGCACTTCAGTTGGGGTGCAAATGTTGATGGCTCATGGGGGGCCGTGCAGAGAAAGCCTGAGGCTGGCTCTGTGATCCCCGCTTGGCTCCATCACTGGCCTGCTGGGTGTCATTGGGCTAATCCCTTCCCATCTCTGGGCCTCATCAAAACTCACATCGGAGTCTAGAGGCTAGACGTGTGGGCGCCTGTGGAAGCAGGATGAGAGGCTCCAGGGACAAATGAGGGGGCCCAGGAATAGGCCTTCCTGCTGCCCACACAGTATGTCATTAGTGGTCACAACAGCCCTGACAGGTGAGTACCCACGTTGTCCCCATCGTACAGGTGAGGAAACTGAGGCCGAGGGAAGTGACACAGCATGCTCGGGCTCACAGAGCTCACGAGGACGCAGGCCCACACTGTCCTTACCTTCGCAGGGGCGAAGCGTATCTACCGGCTGCCGGTGCTCACGGCACCGTTCTGCCAGGCCCTGCTGCAGGAGCTGGAGCACTTCGAGCAGTCAGACATGCCCAAGGGAAGACCCAACACCATGAACAATTACGGGGTGGGTGAGGCAGGGACGGCGGGGGCTGGGGGGACGTGTCTGCGGTGCTGGAGAAGAGCTGTTGGGGCCTGTTGGGGTCTTGGTCTCCCCGTCTGTAAAATGAGGTCATGGTAGGATTATTCTGAAGCTGGTACCTGCAAGTAACAGTGTCCTTGGCAAGAGACTCCCGCAGGGACCCAGGCTGAGGCGCCGTCAGTTTCCCTGCTGACCCCCGGGTCCCCCTCCCAGGTGCTGCTGCACGAGCTAGGCCTGGACGAGCAGCTGGTGACGCCCCTGCGGGAGCGCTTCCTGCAGCCGCTGACAGCGCTGCTATACCCAGACTGTGGTGGGGGCTGGCTCGACAGCCACCGGGCCTTCGTGGTCAAATACGCGCCAGGCCAGGACCGCGAGCTCGGCTGCCACTATGACAACGCCGAGCTCACCCTCAACGTGGCCCTTGGCAAGGCCTTCACGGGGGGCGCCCTGTACTTCGGGGGCCTCTTCCAGGTGAGTGTGTGTGACCCACGGCGCAGGGCCTGGGGCAGCCGGGAGTGCCCAGGCCTGAGCCCCGCTTCCTGCAGGCGCCTTCAGCCCTGGCCAGGCCCCTGGAGGTGGAGCACGTGGTGGGCCAGGGCATCCTGCACCGGGGCGGCCAGCTGCACGGGGCTCGGCCCCTGGGCACGGGCGAGCGCTGGAACCTCGTCGTCTGGCTCCGGGCCTCTGCTGTGCGTAACCGTCTGTGCCCCATGTGCTGCCGCAAACCTGACCTGGTGGACGACGACGGCTTCGGCGACGGCTTCACCCGCGAGGAGCCCCCCACGGTGGATGTGTGCGCTCTGACTTGAGCCAGGCCGGGCCGTGTGGGGGTAGCATGGCAGGCCAGGGCTCTGCCTCCTTGGGTTGGGTGGGACGGGAATAAACTCCCTGCAGCCCTCAGGCACTTCTTGGTTCAAAAGGACACACCAGCTTCTGCGTCATTCTTTCCCCAGACAGGCTGGCCTGGGTCAGGTTTGTTAGAGCCAGAGCCCGAGATGGGGATTCCTCGGCAGGTGGTTTGTTGAAGGAAAACCTTCAGGAGAAGGGCGTGAGGGAAGGACAGGGCGGGAAGGAGCTGGGCCAAGATGTGATTTCAAAGGGCATCCAGCCTCAGCCCAATCCCGCGGAACACTCTGGAGCATGAATCTAGCAGTCTGCCCCCTGCGTCAGAGAGGCTATAGGGTGTGTCTGGGCTGCGCTGGGCGGGTGAGTGGGGAGGTGGCAGTAACTTCCCAGATACCCATCTCCAGGGCAGGTTGGCTCCCGGTGACCAAGGGAGCCTTCCAGAGAAGAGTACAGGTGAGTTAGGAACACACACCACGGCAGGGATGGAGAGCATCTGTCTATAAAGGGGATTGGGGTGAGCCACCAATAGCAACTTCTAGTTGGTGATGAGGGCTTAGCACAGCGGGGTTTAAGAGCAGGGACTCTGGAGCCAGGCTGCCTGGGTTCAAATTCCGATTCTGCGGCTTCCAATGGTGTGACTGTGGGGCAGCCACGGGACCTCTTTGTGCCTTGGTTTCCTCTCCTGGAAAGAACCTATCTCCTAAAGCTGTTGTGAGAGTCAAATGAGTTAACGTTCATAAAGTGCTTTACAGCAGCCCTCTGTGTTTGCTGTCATTATTATTGAAAAATTCGCACCTGGGCAGCTCCCAGACTGGGTGGAGTGCGGCTGTGCCGGGCTTGGGTTGTACATCTGCAAACCAAGGGTTTCCGTATTGAAATCTGGAGTTCTGGCTTCCCTGGGAGGGCGGGAGGATCTGGAACACCAGGCCTCGCTCCACACTGGAGGAATCAGCAGCAGAACCTCAGCTGCCCACTCCGCACACAGGCCTTCGGGGCACTCCCTCACAGGGCTCCCGCCCTGGCTCTGTCGCTAGGTGGGGACGCTGCAAGGACCAGGGGTCTCACAGCCTGCTGGGGTGGACAGGTCGGCAGGCAACTCAGGGAGGCTGGAGGTCGGAGGGGCGGTCGGAGACGAGGGCAGGGCTGCGGCAGAGGCCGGGGAGCACGCACGGCCTCGCAACCGCCTGGGGCGGAAGCCTGGATCCCCAGCTTCCCTCCTCGGGAGGTCGGAGAGCCAGGCTCCGTTTCTGGGGGCGGCCCTGGAAACGGAACCCGGGGCTTCAGGACTAAAGGCGGCAGCGCCTCGCTTCCCAGCCGGACGGCCTCTCGGAGCACTGCCCCGGCCGGAAGTCACCTCGCCGCCGCTTCCTCACGCGAAGGCGTGGTGCGGGTCCGACGGTCCCGCCAGATGGGCGGTTAGGAGGGGACGGAGCAGCTGCAGGGACCTTCCCTAGGGCGGCGAGGCCGCGGAGGGCGCGAGGGTGGAGGGTAGGCGCGCGCGGGGAGGGATTCGGGACGCACCTGGCAGCTGAGGACCGCGGCGGCTCCTACGGGCGCCGGAGCGTCCAGGCGTGGAGGGGCCGTGCGCAGGCGTGGAGCGGCCGGGCGGGGGCGGGCCCTTAAAGGGGCCGAGGCTCCGGGAGTCGGCGCGGGGCCTGGGGTCCCCGGGGGTGGGGGAGGATCGTGAGGTGGCCGCGGACGCCCTCAGTCCTTGTCCCGGGTGGTGATGGGCACTGGGCCCCCGAGAGCCAGGCCCCGAGAAGAGCCGCCCTCGGAGCCCAGTCTGGGGGCCGGCTGTGTGAGCCCCAGTTTAAGCGTGTCTCCCCGTCTCCAGCCCGCGGCGCTATGGCTCACGTCAGCTCTCGCAAGCGCTCCAGGAGCCGAAGCCGGTCCCGGGGCCGAGGGTCGGAAAAGAGAAGGAAGAAGAGCAGTAAGGACGCTCCGAGGAGCTGCTTGGCTTCTAGATCCCAAGACCACAAGGCCAGCAACACCACCTGTGGGGCGGAGGGTGAGGACCGGAGGGAATGGGAAAGGGGTGTGGGAACTTTACGGAGGAACCTGCAGGCAGCTGAGTGGGCCTCCCGGGGTGGCTGTGGAGAGATCGCGGGGAGCAGTAGAGGAGTGCAGAGCGCGGGACCTGGATGTCTGGATTGAAAGACACTCATTCCAGAGGCTGGGCCAGCGCATTGTGTGTGGACTGAAGGGAGCACGTAATGATGCTTTTTGTGCAGCTGGAGCTGAGATCTGGGGGCTGGCTGCCCTGCTCCTGGTCAGACAGTTGACTGGGTGAAGCCCAGAAAGTGCCTCTCCGGAGAGAACTGATCCCTGTTCCGGAAGGCCCTGCCCGGAGGGCCTCACCCCTCCGTAGTCCCTCTAAGCCTGCCACAGGCCAGAGCAAGGGGATAAAGGTCTACTTCTTACCCTCCTGGCCAGCCTCACCTTCTCCCTGCATCACAGAGAGAAGCAAGCCCAAGGCCCGGAGGAGACCACGAAGCAGCTCCTCCTCCTCTTCTTCCAGTTCTTCTAGCTCTTCTTCCTCCTCGTCCTCCTCCTCTTCCTCCAGTGACGGCCGGAAGAAGCGGGGGAAGCACAGGGACAAGAAGAGGAAGAAGAAGAAGAAGAGGAAAAGGAAGAAGAAGCTGAAGAAGAAAGGCAAGGAGAAGGCAAAGCCGCAGCAGGGTGAGGCTCTGCCGGGACCCTCACTGGACCAGTGGCACAGGTCGGCTGAGGAGGAGGATGGCCCAGGTACTCTGCCGCCCGGGGTGCAGGAGGGGCAGGGTCCCCTCCCTGAGACCCAGCCGCCAACTCCCTGCCGTCTCCCCTTGCAGTCCTGACGGATGAACAGAAGTCCCGCATCCAGGCCATGAAGCCCATGACCAAGGAGGAGTGGGATGCTCGGCAGAGCATCATCCGCAAGGTGGTGGACCCAGAGACAGGACGCACCAGGTGGGGAGTCTTGGCAAAGCTCAGCCCCACATGCTCTGCACGCTCAGGAGGAGGGCTCAAAAGCCAGAGACCAGAGAAAAGTAGTTACTCATTTACGGGACTTCTTAGGCTGTTCTTCCTTATCGCCCAGAGCAAGCAGCTGCAGGGGTTGGAAGGGCCTTGAGGAGTGTCTTCAAAGAGCTCTGATGGCAGAGCTCAGAGCCTACCCAGCTGCCTTTATCACTGTCCCAAGGGCAGGAGTGGGTGGGGGGAGCGCCTAGATTCCGCCTGCTCACGGGAGCGGGGGCCTGAGGCCTGGCATCTCTGGTTCTGTTGCTCTGGCATCAGAGGCTCAGCCTCCTCTCCCCTCCTCCCCCAGGCTCATTAAGGGAGATGGCGAGGTCTTAGAGGAAATCGTGACTAAGGAACGACACAGAGAGATCAACAAGGTTGGTGTCACCCCTTTCCCCGGGGTCCACGCCCAGCTCTGTTTCTGATGTGTCCCCTTCTGTGCGCTTTCTTCTCTAGCAAGCCACCCGAGGGGATGGCCTGGCCTTCCAGATGCGAGCTGGGCTGCTACCCTGAGGGCCCTGCTGGCTAAGTGTTGGTGGCATGGCCTGGAGGCTGGCTTCGGGGTGGGCAGCAGGAAGCCCAGTGGGTGTTTGCCTTTCCTCCTGTGCACTGGCCTCTGGCCCAGCCTCCTTTCACACGCAGGGGGTGCAGGACAGGGTCACTGGCCTAATCAGCTCTCCCATCTCCTGAAAGAGCATAACTTTCCAAATATTAAATGTTCCATGGTTGGAAACTTTGTCGTTATTTTGTGCTGATGGGGGGGGGAAGGTTGCTGCCCAACTTCCAGAGTTAAAACAAGGGCTCCAGGAGTTTTTGGGGAAAGGTGGGCTGTGCCCTGGTGGTCATGAGCACAGGCCACACCAGCCACCTTTACCCTGCTCATCCCCCCAGATCAGCCTGCCCAGACCAGACCCTGACCCTCATCCCCAGCTGCATCCCAAACCCAGACTTGGCTCTTAAGCCCGATCCCCTCAGACTTGGGGGCAGACTGCTTCCTGTGCTCTTTCCTGCAGATGACACCTGTTCAGAGTGCTGGTGCTGGGGCCAGGCGGCCAGAGTGGGAGTCCTGGCCCAGATTACTAGCTACGTGCTCTGTAAAGCAGAGAGGGTTTCAGCACCCACCTCACTGGGTTGCTGTGAGGATGAACGGGGTTCGTGTCTAGGAAGGGGCTGGAAGGAGGCCCAGGGCAGGGTAAGGCTTGTGTAATTGTATCGCTATTACGGCGAGTGTAGTGGGCGTTGTTTACTGGGAAGCACGGCCTCTCGCCGCCACAGCTTTAGCTGCAGGACAGGCGGGGCCCCCATCCTAGGCCCCCATCCCCAGCCGGTGTTCTGTGGTTGCTGGTGCAGTAAAGAGACCCAGAAGGAAGCCTTCCTGCTTCTTTAATTGGTGTAACAGACAATGACACTGTATACAGAGCACACTCAGGCCCGAAGGTGCAGGGGTAGCAAGGGCGGATGGGGCGAGTCAGGACGCTGCTCACACATGGCCCGGACAGAGACAGGAGGGGCCGAGACTCGAAGACTGCAATGGGGCGGGTGGGCGGGCAGCTCAGACCGAGCTGGGAAAGTTGGGGGTGGGGTCTCTGCTGAATCCCTCTTTAGAAATCAAAGAGAAGGCAGGTGGTTGGATCTGGGGTGGTGGGCTGAGGCTCAGTCCTGGGGTTGGGGTTGGGAGTGGGACTAAGGCTTCTACTCTAACAGGCCTGGGGTGGGGGTGGCAGTCAGCAAGGCCTGCCTCACCCTTTGGTTACGACTGGTCAGGCCTGAGCCCTGCAGCTCAGCACCCAACGCTGTAAACATTTTTGGTATTTTTAAAGGACTCTGCCCTCCCTCTTAGTTTCTGAAAAACTGGTGCTTCCTTAAGAAGAGAATGTGCCAAAAGGAATCTTCAGGGAGGCAGGAAGCAGACCTGGATATAGAAGAGAGACGTCAACGGGGAGGGTGGGCTGCCCATCTCACCATCTATGGCTAAGGGCCGCTGGGAGAGGCCCAGGGGACTATTGCTGTTGTCCTTGGCATGGCTGGCAGCTGGGCAGGCGGGCGGGGAGTGCGGAGCTTGGGGGAGCTGCCCGCTGGGAGCGGCCGGACCCACTGCCCACACGGCCTCCCCGGGCCAGCAGGCCGCCCAGCCTTTATTGCAGGCGGGCCTGAGACTCTTCCAGGTGCTTCTCCGGATGGCTGGTCACCGAGGCGGTAGGCAAGATGGGGTGAGGTGGGACCGACAGAGGAGGCGGCACTGGCCAAGGGGCCCCCCGCCGGGCTGGGATTGTCAGGCCAAGCGGTTTCCCCCGCGGGGAGCAGAGGGGGGTCAGGTATTGCACTTCCATTGCAACACTTACATTAAAACTTGGTCCATAAAATAATCGTTGCTTTATACATAACGCCTGAAACAAAACCAAAAAGCTACATCTTAAATATGAACAAACCCTGAAGGTCCTCTCCCTCCAGAAATTTTTCTCTGCACAAAATAAATAGCTCTCACTCTGTATAGACCCACTTCCGTGGAACATTTACACGACCCTTTGGCTGTACATATCTACACACGGGAGAATGTTAACATCGATCGCTGTGCCTCCCCGTCCCAGCCCATGAGGCCCTGAGGCCGTATCCAGGTTGGCAGCAGCTTCTGAGTCGGAGCCTGGCCAGGCAGGCTCCCCCGCCTTACGTAGAAGGTGGAGAAGCAGCAGAAGGGCCGCCCGGAGCTGAGCGCCACAGCTGAGATCGTGGTCATTTCTGGGGAGGGAGGGCTGATGCTCGGACCCAGCGTGCAGGACAGCGCGGTCCTTACCAGGAGGGGAATGGTGTCGTGGCTGCCTGCCCTTAAGCTAACGAAGCAAGTTGTGGCTTCTTAGATTCGGCATCAAAACGGAATTGGCATTAAAAAAATCTAAGTGTGTGCCCCACTCACCCCAGAGTAGAAATTCAGTGGAATTAATGGGGGTCAGGTGAGGTGGGGACCCCACGCCCCACTGCATGGGTGGGGGGGCAGGGCCCCGGGACCCAGAACCAGGCTGGACTCCGTCACAGTGCTGGGTGTTTTCATGTGGAGGGGCTGCGCTTGGTACTGAAAGAGTTAAGAAAAGGAAGCAGCCAAGGATTGCTCATTTAAAAAAACCTCATAGAAATCAGATTGGAGAAGTAGAAAGGTGTAGAAACGGGAGAGCCGAGGCACGTGGCCTTGACTGACGGCAGGCGAGGAGTGGAAGAGGAGGCCGGCCCGGCCAGGCCCAGGAGCCCGAGGCGTGGCTTCTCGGGAGCCGGCTCTGGGCCTCACCAGCCTCGCCGCTGGACTGGGTTCCAGGTGGGGCAAGTGGGCAGGTAGGCAGGGGTCCGGGGCTGCCACAGCGCTGGCGGGCCAGGGGGAGCTGCAGAAATTAAGATATGGCCTCTCTCTCCTGCTTGCACAAGGATTTGCCACCCTGGAACCTTCTGTGTGGCAAGAGGTCCCAGATCTGCGAATGTTGGCTTTTCATGCATGTCCGTCGCCACAGGAGATGGTAATGGATCTCCACTCTCAAAAGTCAGTGCAAAACCAGTGAGGTTGAACAGTTGAGTAACTCGAGTTAACAAGAAGCAGGCTGTCCCCTGTTGGAGCTGCTACCAAGTAGGAGGGGACCTGGGGGTCAGGGTGAGCTAGTGGATGGGAAGTGGCGGGCTGGGCCCGGGCCCAGGCCTGTCTTCGGGACGCTGGGAGGCCAATGCAGGGCAAATGTCTAGGAGAGCCTTCCAGGCCAGTCCGCGTGGGGAGTCCTGGTCCCTCTGTCATCCTGGGACAGGTCTTCCTGCAAGCTGGAACCCCTCAGACCCTAGGACACGAGGCAGGGCCGGGAGGGCTGTGTGGCACGGCCTATGTCCTCCGCCAGGCCCTGGGACAAGCTTGTCTCCAGCCGACATTGTGTGCCCAGGCCAGGCCTCCTGGCGGGGCTGGCCACCCTGGCCTAGCACCATGGAGACCACAGCGCCTCACTCACGGTGTCCTACTTGGGGCCCGTGGCTGCCCCAGGCTCAGGCCGGCCGGTCATGGTGCGGCCCCAGCAGCCCGCGGCTACGCTCATGCTGCGCTGTCCCCGCTGCTCGCTGTCCGCCTGGCTCTGTGTCCGATCGTGCCGGTGGCCGGGCCCGCTGGGCTGGGCCGAGATGGTGCGGAGCAGGTGGTTCCGGGAGCGCAGGAAGTCGCCCTGGCCCGGCAGGCCGAAGCTGCCTTTTCGCAGCGCCATGCGGGTGGCTGCATTGCGGGCCGGCCGCGCCCGGTGGTTGTACTTGAGCTGGGCCAGGTGAGCCGCGTAGCCGTCCGTGATGAACTGCAGGGGAGGGGGGGGGCTGTCACGGGCCGGGCTCTCGGGGCCGCCTGCCCGTGCCGCCCAGCACGGCTCGCCCGCTCACCTGGCACTGCTGCTGCAGCTTCTTGGTGGGCCGGCCCACGATGTAGATCTGCATGGGGGACAGGCTGATGGAGCTGTAGACCGCCACGTCCTTGGTGGAGCCGTAGGCCGCGTGCACGCGCAGGTGCAGCTGCGGGTGAGACTGGCGTGGGCACGGGCACGGCCCTCCCACCCCCCCGCCCCCCGCCGAGCCCTTCCACCTGGGACCCACCTCGGAGATGAGCAGCTTCAGGAAGTTGGCCTTGTGCCGCAGCGGGTCGTGCACCAGGCCGTCACAGAAGGACACCACGCCGTGGGGGAAGTTGTGCTGGGCCAGCCA
The DNA here is from genome assembly GCF_004348235.1 of Phoca vitulina. Classification (NCBI taxonomy): domain Eukaryota; kingdom Metazoa; phylum Chordata; class Mammalia; order Carnivora; family Phocidae; genus Phoca; species Phoca vitulina. The sequence continues at coordinate 10,041,109 of NW_022589749.1, forward strand.
CGCCACCACCCGCTGCTTCTGCATGTCAGGCCGGCCCGTCACATAGATGATGAGGTAGCCCAGGTCCTGCCAGTGCCTGGGGGCGAAGCGGGGAGGCCTGGGTGTCCCACGGTCGCCCCGGCCTCCCTCCTGGGCCACCCCGTCTCCTTGCCCTGCCAGCCTCTCCTTGGGCCGCTGGAGAGCGCGTCTCTGATCGGGCTCAGCAGAAACAGTAGCCGCGGCGAGGATAGTCCGCCAGGTCGCCCAGTCCCCATGGATGCCCCGGCAGCAGGTGTAACTGGTCTCACAGGAGCCCCACTGCTCAGGCTGAGGAACTGAGGCATCCACATCAAGAGGTCACACAGCTAGACGGTGGCGGTGCTGACTCCGTGAGCCCCTGCCAGGTGTCCCAAAGCCCTCCCCAGCTTGGCCTCCAGGAGCCAAGCTTGCTGCCCCTGAGCCCGAAGTGCCCTTCGGCGTCACTCACCGCACCACGTCCACGGCCCCGGCCCGCACTTTGGGGTCGCTGCCCATGATGGACACACTGGCAGCAAAGGAGCCGTCGATACTGAAGACCACGAACTCCGTGCCCTTGGGCAGCACGGTGATGTAGCTGTCCGCAAACGTGTGGTCTCCCCTGCGGTGGGGTGGGGGAGCTCATCAGAACCCGCCAGACCTCCTCCTTCCTGTCCCAGAGGTGGCTGGCCTGGCCTGCTCACTCCCCAGCGGCGGGCTCACCTGACCACCATCTTGATGGGGTAGACGCCCACACCCAGGCGGTGGGTCTCGGGGATGGTGTAGGAGACCCGCCCGCTGCTGTTGGTCACCAGCGTGTCCAGGTACAGCCACTCGCCCGAGGGCGGCTGCATCATGATGTGCACGTCCACCTGGGGGGCCAGGCGAGCTGGTCAGGAAGGGGCCGGGGCTGCTGGCCTCCCCAGCCTCCACTCCCCAGCCAGTGGGAGGCCAGGCAGGAGCTCCTGCAGCCTCCCCAGGTCCTCACCTTCTCCCCAGTCAGAGTGACCATGTCCAGGGGCCCATACATGAACCGGCCCGTCAGAACTTGCGGGCCATCCTCGTTGGCGACTGCATCATTGATCCGGTGGTTGGCGGTCACGTTCTGGGGACAGGAGGAGCGAGGCTGGGTCAGGGTAGGGGAGGGAAGGATGGCTAGGATCTCCTGGCCCTGGTGGGAGAGCACGGGGCTTAAAACCAGATGGCCCAAATTCAAGTCCATCTCAGCCACTTGACCTACGTGGCCTTCGTGCACCTCCCTGCCTATTAACGGGGTAACAGCTCCAACCTCACAGACCGAGGATTAAGTAAGACAGCGTGTGACTCTGTGACTTGGTCTCCTCGTCTGTAATAGGGTGTCTTGTGAGGATTCAGCAGGACAGCGGATGTGGGGGGCCCCCTCACCCGAAGCTTCACATGAGTCCTCTTGCGCTGCCACTTCTCTCTTGGCTTTGAGGGGGTGAACACCGAAACCTCCTTGCCGTCCAGCTCCAAGATGCTCGAATTGTCATGCCTCATGACCTGAGGGGAAGCAGCAGGCCACGGGGCCATCTCAAGACTGCCTGTTCTAGGAGGGGGAGGCCAGTGGCCCTCGGAGCCAGAAATGGGAGAACGTGAAGGGTTGGGGGACACTCTTCAACCCACTACAGTCCACTCTCTGGTCCCCCAAGTCACATGTCTCACGAACGTGTGCATACATTCACCCCATCCCAACGTCGGCAAGCGTTCCTCCATCCTGCTTGCTCTGTGGTCTCAGGGGAGCCCCCACTGCCCTTGTCTACGAACTGGGGCCATGTCAGTGGTGCTATTACTTGGTCCACATGTGAGGCCCGGGGGTTCCTGGCGGTGGGCCCCTGGGTACCTGTCTCAGCAGGAAGGAGACCACATCCGTTGACTCCCAGTAGCTGGCGTGGAAGAGGTGGGGCAGGGCCACGGTGGGGAAGGCCGTCAGAGCGTCGGGGCAGTACAAGGCGTAGTCGATCCGCTTCTGGCCCCACCACCTTGCTGCAACTGCCAGGGGGAGGGCCTTGACCGGGCTGCCCTCAGAGGGTGTCAGGCCCCTCAGGCTTGGCTCAGCCCAAAGACCAGACCCTCCTCTGACGGGGGAACCAGGGCTGCAGCCAAAGCGAGCCTCCTCCTCCTCCCTGGCCGGGTGACCGAAGGGAGCGGGGAAGGCACAGGACTCTGGGATAGCGTGCGAGGAGCCCGAAGGCCTGGGGATGAGGGCGGGGAGGCTCCGTGGAGAACATGCAGTCCGTGAGGAAGGGGCACGTGGAGTTAGTGGGAGGGGACAATCCCGGCTAGGAGGCAGGACTATCCCTGGTCCTGTCGCAGATCCTGCCGCCCCCCTGCCCTGGGCCCCGTCACTGTCCTCTTCAGGACTCTCTTGTCCCCCTCATCTGCCCTGCAGGCCTCAGGCCCATGACAGGCTTTGCCGGGGTGAACCCCAAGGCAAGGCCTGATGTCCCCTCAGCACCTGGGAGCCTGCAGGCCAAGTGTCAAGGCCTGGGTGCAAATCCTGGCTCCCACTCGGGGCTGGGGAAACCGCCCTAGCTCCAGATAAGGGTTAGAAAGTGCCTTCTTGATGGCCGCACGCAGCAGCTACTCTGTACGTTGCCCCTGGTGGGGGTCAGGGCTCCCCTGTGTTCCGCCCGCTGCCTGCTCGCTGCACACACAGGCCCTTGGTCCTGACCCCCCAGCCAACTCCAGCCCCTCCGCCTCCTCCCCAGCCCAAGCCTCCGGCTCCCTGGTCAGGCGTCCCCGGGCAGGGCCTGACGGTGAGATGGGCCTGGCAGCGGTGAGAGACCCCAGTTAGGGGAGGAGAGCGTGTGTGGATGGAGGCCGTGTGACGCCCGGTACCTTCTCTGGTGTCCCAGTCAGGGAGGCGGGGGGCCCACTCCAGGCTGGGGCTCGCCTGCCCGGCCTGAGGGTGGGGGCCCGGGGTAGTGGGGGGCGGGGGGGGCAGGGCGAGCAGAGACAGGCGCCTCACGCTGGGGGTATGGCTGAGTGACGCCGGGGCCTCTGAGAAGCAAGAACAACGGGGACAGGGTCAGCCATGCTGGGGCCCCCAGGCTGCCACCACAGGCCAGGAAGGATGCGGGGAAGAGTGCCGGGCGCCCCAGCGCCCCTCATGGGAGGATGCTCATGCCAGCCGCAGCTCAGGCAGCCCTGCTCAGCCAGACAGGCAGCCAGTCACATGGTCAGGGAGGATGGAGGGGGCAGCTGGCCCTGGGGGAATGAGTGGGGGTGACCTGGGCTCCGTTTCTAGCTGCTGAGAAGCTTCTGAGGAGCCAAGCCGCGAAGGAGGCCACGGAGGGGCGGCCACAATGAGATCCTGCCTCCCAGGCTCCCCTTGGCTGTCCCTCTGGCTTGTCCGGTTCTGCGGGCTTCCTCCTCAGGGAGCACCGGCCCCCCTGGGGCTAGGACCCCTCCTCCCAGGCCCATCGCCTGCCACCTGGACTTGGCCCCGCTGGGCAGCCCCTTCAAAGGCTCCCTCCCTCCAGAGTCCTCTCTGGACGTTTGGGGCCACCGTAGGTGTTGAGCAGCAACCGGTCACCGTCCACCTCATGCCGGTAGTGCTCTCCCCAGCTGTCTCCAGACACAGCGACTGTCCCGGGGTGGGGCTGGTGCAGACCCCCTGCTGGGACAGAGGGGAGGGTGCAGGGAGGGCAGGCCCAGGACACTGCCGCACTCACTCTGGGCGATGCTGGACGCTGTGTAGCTCTCAGCCATGCCCGACACCTGGCTGGCAATGCTGATCTCACTGGCTCGGCGGAAGCCTCGGGTGGTGGGGGCTGCACCGGGCGAGGAGGGGGCCGCGTGCTCTTGAAAGACTGTGTTGTGGGTCTGGAGCGTGTCCGCTGCAGGTAGACAGGGACCAGAGACCAGTGGGTAAGAGAGGGCCCCCCAGCCCGGCCCCCCGGCCCCCTGAGCAGCGGGAGGTAGGGCCCAGCGTGCCCTGGGCTGGGGGGGCTGGAGCCGCGGCCGACACCTCCAGCCGCAGGTGAGCGGTGGCATCTGAGCACAGGGCAGTGAGGATGGGACCAAGCGTGCCAGGGCCTGCCTGCTCAGGGCCGAGAGGGCAGGGCACTGAGTCGAGGCGGGGGAGGAGGAAGGGCTGGGGCAGGGACGGACAGACGGACTGACACAGACACGGTAGGCAGGGAGGCAAGGCGGCCAGGCTCCCGCCCCCCCTGGCCACCCATCTGACCCAACACACGGCTCCTGATCTTGGCTAGCCCTCCCAGCCTCCCGGGCTCAGCCGAGCGGGGCCTGACCCGCAGCGCACTGTCGCTGGGTTTGAGGAGCACTAACAGGAGGGCCTGAAGCGGTCTCTGGGGGATGCCCAGTGCTGGGCACTGAGCATGAGGTAACACCCCCGTGTGTCCCTCACGTGGGCCACGTGGAGCCAGCCCTGAATGGGTGTCTGGGGACAAAGGCAGGTGCCGAGGGTTCAACTGGGCCAGGGCAGAGCAGGGCGAGTGGGGGCTTGGCTACAGGACCCACGTGCAGGCGGGGTGCATGAGGTGCCTGGACCCCCTCAGGCAGGGAAGGAGTGGGACTCTGGAATCAACCCCTCACCGGGACCGGAAGCTTCTCCTGGGGAGCAGGTGGGCTGAGGCTCGAGGCCTCACCCCGTCTGCGGGCTGCCCCCTCCAGCCTCACAAATGAGAGACGGAGCCTTGGGACTGACACCCATGCTAGGTGACCCTGGGACAGCCGCTCCTCCCTCTGGGCTCCTAGGCTCTCGGTGTGCAGAGAGGAGGCGCCAGGGCCCGGTCCCTAGGACTTGTCCTGTCTGGTCTCCGTGGGACACCACGGTCCCACAGACTCCAAGTGGCCAAGGAGGGCGTGGGAAGTCCCTGAGGACCAGCAGTCAGCCAGCGAAGCAGATGCCAGCGCGCACGGGGGTGTTACACACGCTCAGCGCAGCCCGGGCTCGGGCGGGGCCCGTCTTGCCAGGTGAGCGCGGGAACGGGGATCCTGGTTTCCAGGAAGCCGTCCCCTGGGGGGAGAGGGGCCAGGGGCCCACCCTCCAGGACCAGCTCGGGGTTTCTCTGCACTGTCTCGACTGGAGGCAGACGGGAGAGAACAGAGAGGACAAGAACAGACACTCGCGTGGGCAGTCCAGACGCGCTCCTCCGACACAGACACTGGGGCTCCTTGAAGACCAGGACGGGACAGGACGCCAGGACACACTGGAGGGTGGGGGTGGGGGGTTGGGGCCTCCCGGGAAGGGCCAAGAGTGGGCGATGGGCAGCAGTCCTCACACAAGCACCCTGCTCTGAACCCCCTGGCCGCCTGCTGCCGCGAGGGGTCCCCACACAGCTCTGCCTCAGGCGGCAGGGAGGGGATCCTCGGCCCAGTCTGCCCCCCCCCACCGGCACCTGGGGTGAGGCCCTGACCCCCCTTGCTGACGCACCCCCGAAGCTACCCAGCTTCCGGGAGGAGCCCGGTGCAGGCGCGCCCCCCCAGGGCCCCCCGGCGCCGCTCACCCAGCAGCGCGGAGCAGCCGTCCCCCAGCGGGTAGCGCTGGTAGCGGGGGATGCTGAACGGCGGCAGGGCGTGGAATCTCCGCTCCAGCAGCGGCTCCAGGCGGGAGGCGGACGGGTCCGCGGGGTGGAAGAGGTTGTAGACTTGCTGGCAGGCCGGCCGCAGCTGGAAAACTGGGGGCAGCGGGGAAGGGGGGGGCGGGGGATGGCAGAGCCCTGAGGAGGCGGGGTCTACGGCAGAGGGGGCGGGGCATCCGAAAGCCTGTCTCTATGATTTGGCATCTGTCCGCTTATTAACCAAATTTGTTTTAAACTGAGCAGAGTGGAGCCCTAGGCTGTGAGATGGGGCTGCTTCTCCGAGCACGTCATGGTTGTTGGGGAGACAGGGTGAGCGTAAGTGTAAAGAGCAGTAGTAGACGTCTCACTTTTTAAACACACACGGAGGAACAGGTGCTTTTCTTTTGAACCCCTCCTCCAGCCCCATGTAACACCAAAACGTGGGCGTCCTTCATGTCAGCCCTGCCAGTTCCATCAACCCGTCTTCCGCCGCGGGCATCCTCCATCGTGGGCCGCGCCAGGGTTTAGTCAACCAGCCCCCCTCCGTGGACCAACGTTTACAGCGGTCCTCGTGTTTCACGACTACAGATGATGTTGCCATACGTCACTGTCCCTACGTCTTTGTCTGCTTATATATAAGCCACCTCTGGCTTGCTCTTGGGCGAGTGTCCACGCCTCTCTGAGCCTCAGTTTGCCCCTCTGTAACCTGCGGATGTAATGCGGGCCCCGCACAGCCCCTGTAAGGATGCCAGGGCTCCCTGGGCCACACTGGCTGCTCCCGGGGGCACCTTGCAGGGACTGCTGCTGACAGGCTGCTCAGCCGGCATGTCCCACCCCCTGCCCCTGTGGCCTTGAGGAGGGTCTCTGGAGCAGTGTGGCCGCGGCCCTTCTGGGACTGGGAAGCCAGGCACCTAGGAGGATTTGGGGGTGCCTGGCTTCCGATCTCTTCCTTATGGGAAGACTTTGGGCCCAGGAGATTGGGTCTGTCTGTGTCCATCTGATACCAGGGCAGCCCCTTCCCTTCTGGACCTCAGCTCCCAGAGGTGCCTTGAAGATGAAATGGACCAGCAGGGGCCAAGAGATGGGGGCCAGAGACTGAGTTGCTGGAGTAGGAGCAAAGGAGAGCAGCGAGCCTGTGCTGGGGAGGGCAGAAATGAGGCTGATCCAGGAAGTGGCCTGGGATGTGGCCATGGCCTTGTGACAGGGGTCCACTGAGACCCTCTACCCATTCATATACCCCCTGCCCCGCCCTGTCCCTGCAGACCTCTCACCATCCAGGGCAGGGATGACAGTCTTCCTCAAGGCCAGGACGAGCCCCAGCGGGCACCCGAAGAGGAAAAGGTCTGCGATCTCAAAGTCGAACTTCCCCACAGCCCCTGTGCCATCCAGCATGGTGGAGCTGCTCGAACGGCGGGAGCTGGGCTCATTCCTCAGCACGCTGGCATGGAGGCTGCAGATGGAGGGCCTCGTGAGGTCACACCACACCCCTTCTCAGCTCTGGCTTGCCCTCAGCCTCCCAAAGGAAGCCCCCCCGGGGGTCGTCAGGCCCAAACGAGGCTTGGCCCCTGAGCTCTCCTGCAGATGTGGCTGCCCAGTGCCCACTGGGACACCTCTCTCGGGGTGCCACCGCCTTTAGAACAGCCACCCCTGATCGCTTCTGCCCCCCGATTCTCCCCCACCCCTGGACAAGCTGTTCCCTTGGGCCCAAGATGGCCCTTGGTGTATACAAGACCCCAGACGCACCCAACAAGCCACTTCCTCCTGGCCGAAGAGCCACGGGCCCAGCCCGGGCATCCCAGTCCCCTCGTGTCGGCCATCGGCATGACCTGGTTCACGTCCTCAATTCCGAGGCATCCCCCCCTCTTGGAGTCCCCCTCCTCACCTGGCCACAGGCCTCATGGTCAGACCCTCGGGGCCCCACCGGCCCCACCCACCTGGACAGGAAGGCCTGGTGCTGCTGGATGGTATCCAGCTCGTAGGTGGATGAGTCACTCCTCTTTCGGGGCAACTGCCTTTTGGGGTCTTCAACACCATTGCTTCGGGGGATATCAATGTTGCTGCGGCTCAGGTGCCGGCTGCTCTCCAGGCCGCCACCGCCGCCATGTGCCGCATTGACCAGGGAGCCGGGGGCCAGCAGGTCAGTGTCCTGGAACAGCCCCGCGCAGGCTCACTGCCCAGTGGCCACTGGCCTGGGCCCAGCTCCAGTGTTCTCCCTCCCAGCTCCAGGCCCACTGGCCACTGCCCAGCCAGCCTCTCTCCCACAGCAGAGAGGGGAAAGCCCAGTCCCCCCGTGGCCCCACTGTCCCCCCCACCCCCCGCCCGCTGGCCGAGTCCCAACAGCTTCCGTTCCTGCCTGACCTGGCCACCCAGGTGTTTGGGACCTCTCGCTGACCTTGCTGCCTTGCCTGGCCTTGCCCCCCCGCCCCCTGCAGCGGAGGGACCCCGGACCCCCTCCTGCCGGGAAGCTCAGAGGGGCTGCCCACTCCACCTCCTGGGACCAGAGCCCAGCTCCCTACGGTGCAGACCCTGCTCCACCGCCCGCCGAAGCCTCATGTGCTCCAGGCTCGGTCCCGCTGCAGCTGCTCACCCGCCCCGTGCGCCCACCCCAGCGGCTCTGGGCCCCTGTGCTGCAACCTCCGCCCCCCGAGGTCCCCCGCTCTGGGGGCCGCGGGAAGCCGGTACCTGCACGCTGGCCACGCTGCCCCGGCGGCTGCTGCTCTGGCTCTCAGACACTGGCTGGTTGCTCTGGCACAAGGCATCGAACGCCAGGATGCCCCCGACGCAGTCCCCGATCAGGCAGACCTAGAGACGGAGAGGTGCCAGAGGCCCGGGTGCCCTCCCTGCTTGCTGGGGCGCCAGCCGGGGAGGGCCGTCGCCACCCTGCCCTGCGGGGCTTGTCTGCCCTTCTCCTGCCCCACGACTCACCTGCCCGTTGAAGGTCATGCCCTCCTGGGACTTGATGAAGTCCCCATAGGCAAGGTTGGTCCGCTGAATCACCGTGGCGATCGCCTCCTGGTACTGGGGTGAGGACGTGGCCAGCAGGGGCAGGGCAGCCAGGGGGATGTGGTCCTGGCTGCTGGACAGACAGCCTTCATCGTGGCTGTAGGGGCTAAGGCTGGGGGAGGGGGCCCGATCAGGAGAGAGCAGGCAGGGGCCCCTCCCCCCGACCACAGCAGCAGGCCTGCCACCCGAGAGCCTCAGCTGTGACTTGGCCAACCTCATGGGGTCGCTTCTGGGCCCGGCCCTGGAAGGCTGGGTAACAAGGCGGGGGTGGGGGGGCGGGTAAGGCTTTGTGTCTCAGGGGCAGGTCTACATCCCCATATCGCAGATAGGGCAACTGAGGCTCAGCCTTGGGCCCGGGGCCCCTCCTCTGTAAGCCCAGCCATCTGCATAAGTTTTGGTCACCTCTGGACAGAAGGGGCTGGATGATAAGTCTGGACATCGAGACAGGGTTCCTGAATCTAGGGGAGCAGCCTGACCCCTGGGGCCAGGTGCTTTGGGGCAGGTGGTCTGGGCCTATGCACTCACTTGGAGACTAGGGCAAAGGCATCAGAGCAGATGGGCGGGCAGGGCACCAGGCGGATGGCAAGGCGGCCCAGGGCGCTGGGGTAGTGCACGCGCATGACGGTGTCGAACACGGTGGCGATGGTGTTGGTGTCACCCTGCTTGGAGCTGGGGTCCCCAGCGCCCGTGTCCAGGATGGTGCCTCCGTGCAGCACCAGCAGCAGCACGTGGATCTTGGAGGCTGGCGCGGCCAGGGGTGGGCTGACCTCGTCCTGCGTGGGTTGGCGGGGTGTCAACTCCCCGGGGACTCAGCTCCTTGCTGGGCTCCTGTCACCCCAGGGGAGGCCCGTCTGGCCCATTGCTCCCTCTCCGAAGCCCCATTTCAGTTCCTCAGCTACAGGGCCTGGTGCTGGCCACCCCAGCCCCTTCCCCTGGGGAGGCCGAGATGGTCCCTCTCCTCCTCCCCATGAGCAGCCCTGACTCCCTCCCATCAGCCAGCCTGACCAGGGGCTGAGGATGAGCCTCCGAAACACAGATTCCACTTTCCATCAGGGGGCCCAGGCAGCAGCTTCCAGCCTTGGTGAGGAGGCACTAGCCCATCCTATGTGGGCCTCTGGAGCCTGCCTGCCCTCCATGCGTCTGCACCCAGGGCAGCCTCAGCCTGGGTGGGCAGTGACCCTGGGCACTGGGCCTGCAGCTCTGAGCTCTCCCCCATCTACACGGGGCTTCCCTTCTGTCCCCTGTGCTGCCATTCCCAGACTCTCTCAAAGACCAAGGTCTCCAAGCATCTTAGAGCAGAGAGGGAATGCAGGTGTGCCTGTCTGAAGCCCCCTAATTTGGGAGGGGTTAAGGATCACCTCCTGCTGGTCAGGCCTGCGTGTGAGGTCAAAGTGAGACCTGAGACTTGTACACATTTGCACGGGGTATGGGACTGTTCTATTTACAGCCGAGGTGGTAGTGGCCCAGAGAGGCCGAGAGACTTATCTAATGTCACACAGCACATCGGTGCCAAGCTGGCCCGGAACCCAGAGCTTTTGCCACCTGTTCAGTGTTCTCCTGCCAACCCTGGCTGTGGCCGCATCCTCAGGGGCCCTTCTCCACCTTAACGTCTGGTGTGTGACTGTGGGAGCTAGAACCAGGGCCCAAGAGAAGCCACTGGTGAGTACTCGCCTTCCCTATATTATGTCCAGGCGTGTGGGGGACAACCGGCCCTGAACTGGGCCACTGGATGGTGTTGGGGGTGGGGGGCAGCAGTGGGACCCAAGTATCAACAAAGAGCCCAGGCGGGGAGTGGGCAGTACAGGCCCTGGACCCAGGGGCTGGTGAGGCTGCCAGGAAACACAGGGACTGGGCCGGCCCAGGAGCCACCGAGCAGTGAACGAGGAAGGCAGGCTGGTGGGCGGTACGGGGTCTGGAGCTGAGGCAAGACTGGGCTGCCTCATCCCCAAGAGGAGACCGGTCATTGGCCAGGTGTGGGCCACGGGGCCTGGGCAGGAACACATGCCCGACAGAGCGTGGGAATGATTCCTGCCCCCACATGAGGACTGCCCGCCACTGGCCGGCCTGGGCAGGAATGAATTCACGGCCCGGGCAGCGCAGGGCAGGGCCACCAGCCGCCCAGCCCAGCCGCCAGAAGGAGCTACCACACTGCTCCAAGGGCTTATCAACACAGCCAGGCCAGGTGCTCAAGGAAGGCCTGTCTCAGGGCCGCCTCACCATCACCCAGTTAGGGAGGTGGAGTCCAGCGGTCCTCAGAAACCCAGGACGGGCAAGGGTGGGCAGCGAGAGGCCTGAGCCTATCTCCTGGGACCCAGCACTGCAGGCTGGGACTGTTCAGGGACTCCCAGAGGCCAACTGGAGACATGGCTCTCCTCCCATTGGTGCCTAATACCGGGGCACACCCACCAGAGACTCAAACCCTGTAGGAACAGACCCCGAGGGAGGTGCAATGTGGCAGTGGGCCTGGAAGCCGTGGGGCCAGCTCTGGAGAGTCGGGGGTCCCCGTCAGTGTCTCCATAAAGCCGTACCCCGTCCACAAGGCAGGGAGAGGAGGCTCCGGTTTGGGGGCTATTGCAACCCAAGGGATCTGACTCTGGATGGCTGTGCCCAGAACCGGTGCTGGGTTCCAACGCACATCCTGAGGCAGACCTAGAGCCCGAGGCCCCTTCTGCCCCTCCCGAGGGGGCCGTCAGAGCTGTGTGCGCCCTAGGTGGGGAGGGGGCTCCATGTGCTTTATCTTGCCATTAACTGGCAATTGGAAATCAACTCCCCTCGTCCCGGTTTGCCTTCTAGAAAAGCCCACGTTGACCCCGGACCGCAGAGTAGAAAACCCCAAGTCAGGGAGGGCGGTGTGGATGCTGCTCCTCCTCCGTGGCACCTGGCCCAAGCTCCCCAGGGGTCCCGAGTTCCCAGAGGTGCTGTCCCCACCTTGGGCGCTTGAGGTGAGAGCGGCGTGGTGACCGCGAGCAGTGCGGTGACCGCAGCGTGTGACAGCCCTGCTCGGCCCTGACTCCCACCCCCAGTGCAAACAGCTCTGACCGCCCACAGCTGGAGGAGGAGAAGGGGCGTGAGCCCCGTGCAAAGAACCCCCGAAGCGGACACAGGCGCTCTACCAAGACAGCTTTATTGGACACCGGGAGCCCTGTGGGGCCCCAGCGGGGCGGCGGCCGCTCACTTCTGCCTAGATGGCTTTCGCTTCCTCCCCTCCCATCTTATTTTCTTCAGCAAATGCGGAAAGGCTGGGTACAAGGTGAACATCTGTTTTTTGGTCTGGAATTTACAAGTTTCTCCTTTCACTTTCCACCGGCGGAGCTGGGTCAAGGCCTTCTTTGGGGGCCGCCTGCAGTCCTTCTTGGTTCTCAGGGACGTCGGGGCAGGGAGTAAAGGAGCCCCCAGGCCTCTCTCTGATGGCGCCTAGGCCAGTGGGGACGTGAGGTGGGTGGGTGGCCGAGTTCTGCCTCTGCAGCCCCACGGGACCCGTCCTTTGAGCTCAGCCGCCTCCCCCTGCAGCCCTGGAGGGCCCCCGGCAGCACAGCCCCTGGCCCTCTGCCCCCCTGGGCACCCACCTCGATGATGTTCAGCTGCTCCACACTGGAGGCCACTCTGAATTCAGGGGCGCTCTGGCGATAGAGACCGTCTGCAACACATAAGCAGGGGGTGCTGTGAGCAGAGGGGCAGCCGGGCAGCCCCAGGCCCACAGGACAGAGGCAGTGACCGTGACTAGTGGGGCCCTGGGTACTCCCACCCCTCCTCCCCGATGCCCAGCGCTGCACAGAAGCTGGGTCAGAGAGGAGGGGCCTGGCCCCTGCAGCCCCCCTCCCCAGGCCCTGCAGCAGCCCCCCGCCCAACTCAGGTACCCTGTGTATCCTCCGGCTCAGGGCTTTCAATTTTGTCCATGAGGTCATTGGAGTTCCACTTGGTGATGTCCTTGGGGAATATTTCCTCTGAGTCGGACAGGTCCTCTGCGGGGAGACAGCAGGGCTTCAGCAACCCCTGGAGGGCAGGGACCGAGGAGTGCGGGGAGGCCCGGCTGGGAGGTGCAGGGCCTCGCTGTGGCCACTCTGGGGGCTCCCCGCCCCTCTCTGGCCTGTGTCCACCTCCGTGCTTGCTTCCGCCCCTCCCTTCCTGAGCAGGATGAACCCATGACCGACTTCCAGGGGGCTTCTGCTTGACCTTTTCTAAAAACTGTGATAATTTTCACGTAACATAAAATTCACCATTTAAACCCCTTTCAGGTGACCTTTCGTACGTTCCCGATGCTGTACACCCACCACCTCTGTCTGGTTCCAGAGCATTTCCATCTCCCCGAATGGACACCTTGTACCCCTTAGCAGTTGATCCCCGTCCCCTCCCCCAGCCGCTGGAGGCCACCGATCCACTTCCTGTCTCTATGGATTTGCCTGTTCTGGACATCTCACTGAATGGAATCCTACAATGTGTGGTCTTTTGTGTCTGGCTTCTTTCACCGAGCACCATATCGCCAAGCTCCATGCACGGTATGGCAGGTGTCCATGGTTCCCTCCTTTCTATGGCTGAATCCTATTTCACTGTATGGATGGACCACGTTTTGTCTCTCCACCCATCAGCTAACGTCCCTGACCGTTCTCAACGTCCACAAACGGACAGCCTCGCTGTGGGCGCTTCCACCCATTACTCTTGTTTCTGCTTTGCTGAGAACAGCAGCCTGGGGTACTGCTGGGTTGGAGGCGGCTGTCTGGGCGCTGGCGGGCACGGGTCCCTCCTCCAGCCCCGCATCCCACTGAAGGGCACTTCCCCGGCCACTTTCATGCTGGCATCTCCTGCTTTGCTAACTCTTCTCTCTTCCAGCTTTTTCTAAAGTTTCTCTGTTGGATGTGCATTTCCCCCCTGTCAGGGACTCACAGCCAGGAGAGGGTGCACCTCTTGCCCAAAGAGGTGGGCATGGGTGGGAGGCCCAAAATACCTTTCCTCCCCCTCTGGGGAGGGCCCGGGTGCAGAAGGAAGCTCAGGAACCATCTACCACCCATTCCAGCTCAGATCCCTTTTGCCTGGACACTGATTCCCCAAGTTCCCCCTCAAGGACCGGCCAGTTAATGAAAATACCATAATCAGGTGGCCCCTCTGCCTGCTCCAGGCCACGGCTGCCCCGTGAGGGGCTCTGGCCTGCCCTGGCCCTGCTCAGTGTCTGTGGGCAAGCCCCTGTCCCCCTCCGAGCCTGTGTCCTGCCTCGTCAACCGCAAGCTGGAAACCAGTCTCCACAGACCTGTCTGCCGGTGGAGAGGAAGAGCCAAGGTAGGAAGCACGTGAGTGTTTTAGTGAAGTTGACCCTTGAACAACACAGGAGCTGGGGCACCGACCCCCCAACACAGTCGAAAATCCACTTCAAACTTTTGATTCCCCAGAAACTTAACTACTAATAGCCTCTGTTGACCAGAAGCCTTACCGGTAACAGAGTCAATTAACACAGATTTTGTATGTCATATATATGATATTCCATATTCTTACAATAAAATAAGCTAGAGAAAACACGTCATTAAGAAAATCATAAAGAGGGGCGCCTGGGTGGCTCAGTCGTTAAGCGTCTGCCTTCGGCTCAGGTCATGACCTCAGGGTCCTGGGATCGAGCCCCACATTGGGCTCTCTGCTCAGCGGGAAGCCTGCTTCTCCCTCTCCCACTCCCCCTGCCTGTGTTCCCTCTCTCGCTGTGTCTCTCTCTGTCAAATAAATTAATAAAATCTTAAAAAAAAAGAAAAGAAAATCATAAAGAAGAGAAAACACACTGATGGTACGGTACTTATCAGAAAAAATCCACATTTCATGCATCTGTGCCATTCCAACCCGGGTTGCTCGAGGGTCAACTGTACCCACATCTTCCCAGCAAAGGCGGGTGATTCAGGAGGCTGTATGTTCACTGTGCTTATTTTGGGATTGGTGGGAAAATGGGCATTTCCCATATTGCCTGCTTGTTTGCATTTGCTAAGGTTCCTACGTGAGATGGACAACCATTGAACCAAGAACAAAACAAGGTCATTACAAAGATTTAGAAAATTGTAAGATGCCATGCTTATGTCAAGCTTCTTATGGAAATAAACCCACATGTGGCACAAAGGCCCCGTCTGAGTATGAATCCATCCTACATCCATGGCCGGGGTGAGCCTGAGGCCCCCGACTCCTGGGGATTTCATCTCATCCTCTGCCCTGACCCTCTCAGATCCTCCCTCCCGCCCCCGGGAAGAGCCACTTACCATGAGCGTCGAAATACTCGTCGTCTGAGCTCTCGTCTGAGTCCCGGGCGATACTCTGCATCCTCCACTCGGAGATGCTGTGGCGGGAAGGGCTGGCTGGAAGGCAAAACCTCAAGCTGACTGACCAGCCAGCTGGGCTAGGCCGGAGCAGGGCCAGGAGGGCTCGGGGGAGAAGGGAGAAGGGAGGGGTGGAAGCTCCTGGAACTTTCAAGAAGGTCCCACATGCATGTGTCCCAGGGAGGACAAGGGACTGGGAGGGTATCGGGTATCAGGCCAGGACGTGCAGTCACGCAGGCCGGGGTCCGCTCCTGTGCTCTTGCCCGGGGTCTGCCCGGCGGGGGGGAGCCCCGGAAATTCTCCTGCAGCAGAGCAGATAGGACTGTGCGGTACTCTCAGGAGGTGAGTGACATAAAAGGTTATCGACATATATACATCCACAGAGCCCTTCAGCACAGAGACAGGCCAGCCTGGCGTGGGGAAGCTGGGTTTGCAGAGGAGACTCCTGGCCATACACGGGATACCCTGTTTTTTCCAACCAGCCACAGCACTTTTGCCAAAGTTCTCCCGAGAAAGGCCTTTCTCAGGATCTAAAGGTTTTTCAGGCTCCTTCAGCCTGGCTCCTGCCACAGCAGCAGAGACCCCTCCTGGGCGTGCTGGGGGTACCCACCCAGACTCCCTCCCCTCCTGGGAACCCTGGTTCCTCAGAGCCGTAGCTTCGGGGCCCCAGGAGAGGCTGGGAGCTGGGTGCCCCCACGGCCGGCCTGTCTTACCTGGCCCTTGTAGGTGAGTCCAGGGTCACCTGCTACGGGGGGAGGCACCCTGGGCTTGCTCTGAGCTGGGGGGCTACCAGCAGAATGGTTCTGACTCCCCACAGGTGTGGCCCACAAGGTTGGGAAGCAAGAGTCCATGTCTGGAGTCAGAATTATCTGGCTGTGGCAGGGGACTGGCTGCCGTGGACGGGGGTGAGGGCTGTCCTGGGGTAGACTCGTGGAAGGTAGAGCCCCCCGCCCCCGCCTGGAGAAAGGGGGTGCTATGTGCCCCGGGGCTCACCTCCCCGCTTGGAGGACCGCGAGGACTTGGAGGACGTGGACCACTGTTTCTTGAGGCCCCGGCCTGCCAAGGGTTCCCCGCTGCTGCTGCTGGGCTGGGGGGCCTCCCCAGGGACCTGGGCCTGGCTGGCTTCGTCCTTGGCCAGCTCTGCAGCCTCCTCGTCATCTTCGTTGAACTGGGCCATCTTGCGGGACAGCATGAGCTGCGCCTCCTTCTCCAGCTCCCGGATGTTCTCCATGTTCAGCCCGTACCACTCATCCTGCCAGCACCAGGCCTGCCGGTGGGCCCTCACCATCACCTTCCGCAGGCCTGCCCCCAGGCGGTGGCGGGGGCGGGAGGGGGAGACAGGAGAGACTTTAGCCCCCAGGGCTGGGCGTGGGGCTGGGAGGCACCCCGAGGTTATACCCATTGTGTGGCTGTGGGCAAATCACTGCCTCCCCGTGCCTCAGTTTCCCCATCTGTAAATGAGGGGTCTGGCTCACAGATGGCCTCACGAGGTTCTCTAATTGGAGCAGAGTGGCCTCCTGAGGGATCGTGGCTGCTCAGAAGCCACGCTGAATTTTGGGGGGATTCCTGCCCCAGGGGGAGCTGGAGGAGGGCTCCCCCACCGTCTCCCGCCTCAGTGTCTAGTACACTTTTGCTGTCGAATTTCCACATGGAAATCAAGTTCCCGTTCAAAGTGGGTTGGTCCTTTTTCACAAATAGAACATATATACATATAAAATAAGATGCAAAATAAGACAAAGTAAGACGTAGAAGAATATATCATGCAAGTCAAATGATGAAAATGAGATCGCTTTCAAGGTATAAAGGATAATAAAAGAACTTTAGAGACAGAAGGCAGAGGGGGTTGCCTTGGGCTGGGGGTGGGCGTGGGGGTGACTGAACATGAACAAAAGACTGGGGTGATGGAATGTTCTAGAACCGTGTGCACGACTCTGAATATACTGCCACTTATAGAACTGTCCTCTTACAAGGGGGGGAAGTGTATGGTATGCAAAATTAGGCCTCGATAAAGCTCACTAAGAAAACATTAAGAAGAAAGAGAGCATCATCCCTATCCACACCACCCAGTGAGGGAGCAGACGCGACCAGAAGCAGGGAGCCCTGGGATGGCCGTCCTGGACACCCTCTCCTCCCGCCCGCTCCAGCCTCATTTACTTTCCTCTCCTTTTGCAGCCCACAGATGTGTTTTCCTACCTGACACGTTAGGCTGGTGTGCATGTTGCTGACATTTACATGTCTGCGTCATGCTGCATGTCTTTTCCTGCCATTTGTGGGGTTTTTTGGGGTGAGTTTCAGGTTTGTTGCTGTCTGGTATTTGTTTGCAATGCCATTTTGTTTATTCCTTCTTTTGCTATTGGGTCTTTGGCTCACTTTCATTGTCTGTCCACTTAGCTTTTACAAATCTGCTGCTCTGAACATTCTGGAATGTGTACAAGAGTTTCTCTCGGGGGAAAACCCGGGAGGGATGTCACTGGATCTCGGGGCATGCATCTTCCACTTTCCTAGAGAAAGTGGAGTGGCTTTCCAAGTGGTCAGGCCATGTCATGTCCTTGGGCTGGTCTCCGGTGACACTTCCTCCTGGCTCAGGCCACTCTGCCTCCCCTGCAATCCTTCCTAAATCCCTTGACCTTCTGCGCCCTCCTTCAGCCAAGACTGTCTCTGCGCCCCAAGTCCTGGGCCATGGCCTCAGGCATGCCACCCTTGGGTCCCACACTGAAGAGACCATCTGCTGCGATGCCCCTGCCCGTTGCTGCAAGAATGTCAGCTCAGGTCTCGGGCAGCTGGGACGGGAGACCTGGGCTCTCTGCTTCCTCCTCTGCAAGCGGGGGTAACATGGCTATCCTCATCGGTCACTGTGAGCTGATAGGACACACGTGACACACACTATCAAGGGTGTAGCTCTGTTCACAGCTAAACCCAAACCCTGATTCTTGGAGTCAAAAGATACCTGCCCAGATGCCACTCCTGGATCATGAGCCTGGGGCTGGGTCAGGCCCTTGGCACTGACCTCATGGCACGACCTGGGGGGCAAGTAGGGAGCTGAGGTGCTAGGAAAGAGAGGAGCCCCAGGTTGGGCCCATTGGTCCCATTGGTGTGAGGGCCCCATGGTGTCCAAGACCCTCTGCCCCCACGACGCCCAGCCCATGGGGGAGGCGGAGCTGGGGTCAGGGCCTGGTGCAGGTAAGCAGCAGGGAGGCTGTCTCCCGGGGCTACTGCCCCTCAGGGGGTCAGCACTATATATAAGCTATGAACACAAGCCAGAGTGTCTGGGGACATGCTCTGGGGCTTCTTAAGCAGACAACCAACATACACTGCCTGTCACCTCTAGGCGCCCGGCAAGTAGTCAAGATACACCCCGCGGGAAGCTGCACATGGGCTTTGGGTCATCTTTCAGGAATAAGAGGGAAACGTCGAACCACAGCTGGATGAAGAGGGAGGCAGTGGGCACGGGCGAGCTCACCGGTGTCATGGATGAACCTCTCGATCTTGGACTGCATGCCCCAGTAGCGAAACTCCACCTTGCAGAGCTTGTAGGCACACATGAGGGGGAAAACCTGCTGTTTGTACTCCTCGATCCAGTTGTCAGACAGGGGTCCCCTCTGCGTCTTGATCGAGCGGAACAGCTTGGGGTCCTCTTCCGTCTTATACTCGTTGGGGGGCACGGGGTCCTTGACAATGTCGATGAAGTCTGTGGGGAGAGCCTGCCAGTGGCCACTTCTGCCCCACCTCCACCCCACCCCTCCCTTTTCAGTGCCCTCCCCATGTCCCCGCCACCCGCAAAGCCTCACAGGCCTCTGGGCCTCATATGCCGTAGGGCCGAACATGGGACTGGGGATGCTGCTCTGGGCCACTCTGACCTTGAGCTCTCCCGACCTCAGGGCCTGTGTCCTCCTGTGACTCTAAGCAGTTAATCAGGTGAAGAGCTGAGGAGGCATGGGGAGATCAATTTCCACAGGGGACGTGGGATAGGAGGGCGGTGGCGGCGGGCGGCGGCGAACACAAGAGAAGGCCAGGAAGAGCTTCCCAGAGAAAGTGGCGTTTCAGCTACAGGAGCAGAGCAGTGAAGCCAAGAAGGCCCCGCAGCACGGGATGCGAGAGTTTGGGGAGCCGCCAGAGTGTCTGTATGGGGGAGGGGACAGCGATGCAACCTCTTCTCACCAGGCTGGGCTCCCAGCAGCACCCTGCGGGGGAAGTGGCCCCATATTCTACTTATATTTACACAGTGGCTTTAAGGCAGGCTGGCTGCTAGGAGCGCGTCTTCGATCAGAAGGGAGGAGACCGGCAGGAGGTGTTGGACCTGGGCCGGTCCTGAGAGTGGGTAGTGGAGGCCATAGGGCTGGGTGCTGGGGAAAGAGCACTGGGGGCTGGTGGGACCTGGCTGGGTGTGGGATGGGGGGCTGAGAGAAATAGCAGCAACTCTGGGAAGGACCTGGGCTGTGCCACCTCTTGGCACATGCTTCTTCCTACTGTGCCCCTCCCAAGGCACGCGGGTGTTACACAGGGCTGCGCACACACCTGGGGTACATAAATCCCAGGACAGAGTTTGTGGCTCAGAGAGCCCCTTTCCCGGATGTATGGGGATGATGGCACGGGGGGCGGGGGGGCTAGGCCCTGGGCAGGCTCCGGCTGTCTCGTCTCCCCGCTCCCCGGCCTGCATGGAACCCATGCTGTGGTTTGCAAACACAGACGTGGGCTCCACTGAAACCAGCAAGGGGTCAGGGGCGGCCCAAGGGCCGCGGCATTCGGCGGGGACAGAGATCCTTCCTGGAGCAGGCCACATGCACGGCCTGTGTGGGCAGGCAAAGGCCAAGGGGCAAGGGGCGGGCTGGGGTGGGGATGAGTCATATTACAGAGACTTAGGAGCCACGGCAGGTGGCCTCTGGAGGGAGCCGTGGGGCTCAGGCCGTGTCTGAGGCTGGCCAGACCTGAGCTGGTGGAGGGCCTGTATCATGCTGGGTCCGTCCCTCCTGTTGTGGGTAGAATGTGTACGCCCCGCCCCGCCCTCCATTCATATGTTGGAGTCCTGACGCCCCAGTTCCTCAGAATGTGACCTTATTTGGAGATAAGGCCTTTAAAGACGTAATCAAATTAAAATGAGGTCATTAGGGTAGGAGGCCCTACTCCACGATGACTAATGCGCTTATAAAAAGGGGAAATTCGGACACAGACAAGCGCACATAGGGAGAATGCCACGTGAAGATGAGGGAGAGACTGGAGTGATGTGTTTCCAAGCCAAGGAATGCCAGAGATCACCAGCAGCCACCAGAAGCTAGGGGCAGGGCCCGGAACAGATTCTCCCTCAGTGACCCCAGGAGACAACCCCACTTCTGGCCTCTAGACCGTGAGACCATGCGCATCTGTGTTGAAGTCCGCCGTCTGTGGTCCTTGGTTGCGGCAGCCTGGGCAGACTAACATAGCTCTAGAACCCTGGTGGGGCCTGAAAACTCCAGCAGGAGGGAGGGGGCCGGGTGAGGGTGCCCAGGGAAAAGCCCTTCCTGCCCCTCAGAGGCTGCCTGAGAGCGTGACCCCGGGGCCCTGGCAGCCACCTGTCCGACACGCGTCGTGCACCTGCCAGCAGCGCCCCCATGGCGGCTCACGCTATAGGGCCTGGAACCCATAGGTTGCAGACCAGGGGCTGCTGGGCTGCAGGGGGCCCGCAGATGTGGTCTGTGTGGCCAGCACACGTTTATTTAGGAACTGGAAGATTTCACATGCAAATCCTGATTTCTGGCCTCTCTTAAAAAAGATTGAACACACAGGGCTGTCTCCTCATGACAGAGTGAGGTGGAGGGCAGCGGAGCAGAGACTACCTGCCATCAAGGGGACACAGCCCCCCCAAGCCCACTGCACTCAGGTTCGGCAGTCAGCCTGAGGTCCCCCCACCCCCACCCCCCTGTGCACACGTCTGCACTCCGGGGAGGGGGACGCCTTGAAGGGGTGGAGGGAAGGGGCTTGAGTGGAGAAGGCACCCAGCGTCGGTGTGCACGTCAGGAACATGGGGCCAAGGAGGCCGGTCCTGCCTCCCCCAGTGCCCAGTGCTTGCTTGGACTCTGACCTCCCCGCCTAGGACAGGAGCCAGCCTGGAGCCTGCCAGGCCCAGAGACCAGGTCACGCAGGCAGGAAGAGCCAGGAAGTGGCCCTATGGGACTCTGGCCCTCCCCGGGGTGGGAGGGCTGTGGTAGTGGTTACCGATTGTCAGCTGGTTCTTCTCCACAGGAGACAAGCTGAACACATTCGGGTTTTCTCCAGCATCCGTTTTATAAAAGGTTTCGATGTCAATGGAGAATTTCTCCACAAAGGGGCAAGTGAACCTGTGTACGGAAGGAAAGCACACGTCAGGACCAGTGGCTTGCAGGGCTGGCTGTGGGATGGCTGGGTCAGGGCCTGCTGGACCCCACTGGGCACGAGAGGGAGAAAGGGCTGGAGTGGTGGCCGAGATTCGCCTGTCCTGGCCACCTCGGGAACCCTCCCCTTGTCCCGAGAACT
Organism: Phoca vitulina; assembly: GCF_004348235.1. Classification (NCBI taxonomy): domain Eukaryota; kingdom Metazoa; phylum Chordata; class Mammalia; order Carnivora; family Phocidae; genus Phoca; species Phoca vitulina. Next base: position 10,062,422 of record NW_022589749.1, read on the forward strand.
GCCGAGGCCAGGCTGTGGGGAGGGGGGGATGTGTTTAGGGGGAAGAGGGAGACATTATAGGAAGCTGCCAGAGACCCTGTGGCCATCGTCCACATGTGTAAGGCACGGTAGGGACACAGGCACACACAGACACGCCACAAGAATCCAGACTAGCACTCTGTGACATGTCACGTCCCAAACCCCCCACCCCCGAGCCACCAGGTCTGGCAACAAGGCAACAGCCCCTCTCTCTTGGCTGGAGATGAGCTCACAGGAGGAAAGTGCCTCTGGGAAGAGAAATAACCTCAGTAGATCCTCTGACAAGCCCAGGTCCTCATCCAGTGGGGGGGACTCACGGGGACCCCCACCTATACAGCTGTGGGTGGCCAGCTGAGAGCAGCCCCCTGTCTGTTCTACTCAGCTACCCTGGACGGGTGAGGGTGGGGGCATGGAGTGAAGAGCCTCCTTTCTTTGGGAATCCAAAGAAAGCCCCATTCAAAGTGGAATATAATAAAACAATGTCACAGGTGCTGAAGGTCTCAGGGTTGGAGGGAATCGCTGGGCCATCTGGTCTATCCTTGGTTCATGTTTCTTCCCAGATGGTCGGTTAATGGTCCCCCATTGTCAGGTGATTATTAACAGGGGTTTGTATTCCCTGAGCCTTCCCAGAGGGCAAAGGGGTCTCAGGTGACCCTCGCTTGCCTCGTGCCTTCCCGGCCTCCCTGGGGCAGGTGGAGAAGTATCTAGGTGTTGACCCTCCCCTCTCTTGCCTGATCCCTGAGGACAGAGGCTCCTGGAACAGAGGCTCAGCTCCCCAGGAGCCTGGGCTCCTTGGAGTGTGGAGGGTGAGCCTGCCTAGGGGGCCACCCCCAGGGTTCCTTCCCTGCCCAACAGCTCAGGGTGTGGGGAAAGGCCCACCTGGTTCGGGTGTAGGGGTAGGCATTCCAAGACTCCTCAACCACCCTCAGGGCCGCCTTGGGCAGGATGGAGCGGAACCAGCTGGGGATGTGCATGCCCACATGGTACACCTTGTGTGTGTACTGCCCAGAGCCGCCGGGGCCGTCTGTGTATGGCCGGTTCTCCAAGATCTCCACGCCGCTGCCCTCGCCATATGTCTCGTTCCGGCTCTTCTTCTGCGGGGACAAAAGTGCTTGCGATGGGTTGGGGCCAGAGCACTCTGCAGAAGGGAAGGGGCCGAGGAGACCAGGCCAAGGGGCGTTGAGAGGAGGAAGGGCTTTGGGCAACCAGGCTGGCTTTTCCTGTGTCACTTCTGGACCCCCAAATCCAGACCCAGACTCCACCCCCCCTCCCAGCACTCCTACAGGAGACTGAGCAGGGGTTGATTTCCCTCCGAGCTCCAGCACTGCAAGTGCACAGTCCTCCCTTTGACCCCCATCAGTCCCAGGACTGACAGGGTTCTCAAGATCAGAAACCAGATGAGGATGCCCGCTCTCTTCCTTGTATTCAACACTGTACTGCAGGGTCTAGCCCAAGAAATTAGTCAAGAAAAAGAAATGATCAGAGGCACTCAAATTGGAAAAGAGCAAGTAAAGCAATTTCAATCTGCCAATGACAAAATCCCACATACAGAAAATCCTAAAGAATCCCCCAAACCTGTTAGACATAATAAATGAAATCAGCAAAGTTGCAGGATGCAAAATCCACACACAAAAATAAGCAGTGCAGAAAGGAAATTAAGAAACCATTTCCATTGACAAGAGCACTCAAAAGAATAAAATACCTTGGATAAATTTAACAAGGTGGTGAAACACTTACATGCTAAAACTATAAAACACTGCCAAAAGAAAATAAAGATCTAAATAAGTGGAAAGACAGCCATGTTCATGCATTGGGAGATTTAACATTGTTAAGATGTCAATATTCCCCAAAGCAATCTAAAGATCCAATGCAATCCCTGTCAAAATTCCCAGTGGTCTTTTTGGTAGAAATGGAAAAACTGATCCTAAAACCAGGAAGGATCAGTGAAGGATCTCAAAGAGCCAAAACAATCTTGAAAACAAAACAAAGCATAGTTGGAGCATTTACACTTTCCTACATAAAATCTTGCTACAAAACTACAGTAACCAAAACAATGTAGCATTGGCATAGGATAGATCCAAAGAAAAGGGTCGAAAGTCTAGAAATAAACCCATATATCTATATACTAAATGCACTGATTTTCAACCAGAGTCCTGAGATCTTTCAGTGAGGGAAAGAAGTCTTTTCAACACATCCCAGTATATTGCTGGGACAATTTGCATATCCACATGCAAAACAATGAAGTTGGATCCCTACCTCACATCACATATAAGGACTGACTCAGGGGCACCTGGGTGGCTCAGTCGTTAAGTGTTTGCCTTCGGCTCAGGTCATGATCCCAGGGTCCTGGGATCGAGCCCCGCATCGGGCTCCCTGCTCAGTGGGAAGCCTGCTTCTCCCTCTCCCACTCCCCATGCTTGTGTTCCCTCTCTCGCTGTGTCTGTCAAATAAATAAATAAAATCTTAAAAAAAAAAAAAAAGACTGACTCAAAATGGATCAAAGACCTAAATGTAAGAGCTTAAGCTATACAACTCTTAGAAGAAAACATAGGAGTAAATCTTGATGACCTTGGATGTGACAATGGTTTTTAAAATACGGTACCCAACGTATAAGCAACCAAACAAAAAACAGATAAATTGGACTTTATAAAAATTTTTAAACTTTTGTGCATCAAAGGACATTATGGAGGGAGTAAAAGGACAACCCACAGAATGGGATAAAATTCTTGTAAATAATATATCTGATAATATCTGATAATAATGTATCTAAAATATTAAAGAACTATTACAACTCAACAACAAAGAAGCAACCCAATTTAAAAATGCCAAAGGACTTGAATAGACATTTCTCCAAAGAAGTATATAAATGGTCAACAAGCACATGAAAAGATGCTCAACATCACTAATCATTAGGGAGATGCAAATCAAAACTACAACGAGATACCAATCCTGACCCAGTAGGATGGCTAAAAAGACAGACAATAGCAAGTGTTGGTGAGGATGTGGAGAAACTGGACCCCCCACCCCCCGCACTGCTCATGGGAATGGAAAACAGTACAGCCGCTGTGGAAAATAGTTTGGCAGTTCTTCAAAAAAGCTCAGCATAGAATTGCCATATGACCCAGCCATTCCAGTGCTAGGTATACATCCAGGAAAAGGAAAATATTTCCACACAGAAACCTGTACACGAATGTTCACAGCGGCATTATTCACGAGAGCCAAACGGTGGAAACAACCCAAATGTCCGTGATCTGAAGAATGGATAAACAAGTTATATCCACACAATGCACTACGATTCAGCCACAAGAAGGAAGGAGGGGCTGCCACCTGCCACAACGTGGATGAGCCTTGAAAACAGCGTGTAAGAAGCCCGACCCGAAAGGCCACATAGCGTCCAAACCCACTGATAAGGAATTTCTAGAACAGGCAAATCCATAGAGACAGAAAGCAGATTACTGGTTGCCTGGGGATGGGGTGGGGGGATGGAGAGTGACTTCTTCTTTGGGGTGATGACAATGCTCTAAAATCGTGGTGACGGTTTGACAACTCTATGAATTTGCTAAAAACCCCTAAACTGTACACTTTAAATGTGCGGATTATGTGGTGTGCCACTTCCATCTCAATCAAGCTGGTATAAAACACACAAACAGAAACCAACGCTGCGTCTGTACTCACTAGGGTTTCAGAGAACTCGAACACGGGGTGCAGGAAGGGGCCTCGGCAGTGCCGCCTGAGAGGGACAATGCCTGGGTCACCTCTGAGTGTCTCTCTGCCACAAATGTTCTTCCCAGTGTCCAAAAGCTCAGGTTTCTGCTTATGCAGAAAGCCTCATGGTTAAGGTCCCAGTAACTTTAAGCCCGGCATCTGTTTCCATGGTGACATGACGCCATCGCCGAGGCCATCTTCGGTCAGCTTCCTGAACAGCAGGTGTGCACATGTGCACACACACACACAC
>NW_022589749.1:10066404-10170429 GCF_004348235.1 Phoca vitulina
CACACACACAGGCACTCCTAAGTGTACACACCCATGCACACACACACTCCTAAGTGTACACACCCATGCACACACACACAGAGGCATTCCTAAGTGTACACACCCATGCACACACACACACTCCTAAGTGTACACACCCATGCACACACACACAGGCACTCCTAAGTGTACACACCCATGCACACACACACACACGCACTCCCAAGAGCACGGCCTCACCCCTAGGGCACAAAGATGTGCTATATCTCCGTGGCCCAGAGCAGCTGACTCCCCTTCAGAAAAAAAATAGGAAAGACCCCGGTGGAGGGCACAGATGGGGTCCGTGGGGACGCACCATCCCTCACTCTTTAAAGGAGCCCCTGGAATGTGGCCCAGATTCTGTAATGAAAGCAGCAACCGTGCCCCAGACACTTTGTGAGCTCCTGCCTCTTGCAGTAGCTTCGTTTGTTATGGTTGTGCCAAGTGCTTTCTTTCCATGTCCTTTCTCCTTTCGTGATTGCAACAACCCCTTGAGAAAGGTGCAGTATGCTCCTGTCCCCAGTTTGCAGATGCGAAGGCAGGGGCTAAGAGAGCTGGAGTGACTTGTTTGAGGCACACAGTTTCCAGGTGGCGGAACCGGGCCAGAACTCGAGATCTGTTTGACTCTGGGGCCTGCTCAGCCCACAGCATGAAAACACCTTGGCACAAGGCAGGTACCCGATTTTTTATTGAGCAAAGACGTGCATTCTAGTCCCAACTGTGTGACCAGCTCCCTCTCATCCTGGGCGAGTCACTTCTCTCTGGTGTCAGTTTCCAAAATTCTACACCTAATCTATGGTCCTACATCCAATCCATGTCCTACCATGTCCTTATAAGAAGTGAAGACAGAAGCACAGATGGGAGGGATGCAGCTGTAAGCCAAGGAACCCCGGCAGCCCTCAGAGGCTGGAAGAGGCAGGACAGGATCCTCCCCTAGAGCCTTCAGTGGGAGCAAACCCTGCTGACACCTTGATTTTAGACTTCTGGCTTCCAAACTGTGAGAGAACACATTTCTGTGGCTTTAAGCCCCCCAGTTTGTGGTGCTTTATTATGGCGGCCCCAGGAAACAAACACATCTGGGATTCGGGGTGGCTCGGTGAGAAGGGGACATGCAGGTCAGAGGAGCTAGGGCTACATGGAGTGTCCGAGGGCTGAAGTGGGGTGCCCAGCCTGCCGGGGAGCCAACGGTGGAGAAGAGATGGGGGACAGGGTGCAGGGGTGGGGAGGGTCCTATCGGCCTCCGTAGGGCTGCACAGAAGCCTCTGCCCATTCGGGTGACTTGAGCCTGAGTTGTCCTCAGACTCCTTGCCCAAGAAAGCCAGCATGTCCATCCCAGAAGCTCCCTCTGGAGGCTCTAGGGGAGGACCCTGCCTTGCCTCCTCCAGTCCAGGGGCCCCAGGCATTCTTAGGCTTGTGGCCACATCACTCTGCTCTCTCTGCCTCCACTGTCACATGACCTTCACCTTTTCTCTGTCTTCTCCTCTTCCTATAGGGACAACAGTCATTAGATTTAGGGCCCACTCTCAATCCAAGATGATCTCATCTCAAGGTCCTTAACTAATTACCTCTGCAAAGACCCTGCTTCGAAATAAGGTCACAGTCTAAGGTTCTGGGTGGATGTAAATTTGGGGGAACACAAGTCACTCATGGGAGATGGATAACACAGGCCACTTGGGGCCACACGGGCCACAGTGAGCAGTGGCAGAGCCGCGGGGACCCAGACCGGGAGTGCGTCTGTACTCCCTGCAAAGCACTTTCTTCCCCGCCTGCACAGTAAAGATCAGCTGGATGAACAAATGGGTCCTGGTCTCAACTATCACTGGTTCCCTCTGAGCCTGGGCACCTCCTCCAACTTTGGAGCTAACACCCCAAAGGGCTGACCCTTGGCTCCCCTCTGGCAATGGCATCCGGGGGTGCCCAGTCCCCTGCTCAGCTGAGGCTCTCAGTCATGCCACAGAGGAGTAAGCTCTTCTCGAATCGTGCTGACCTTCTCTGCCCACACCAGAAGCCACCGGCCCCACCCTTGCCAACCATTCCCACAAGCTGCGCTGTGGAGCCTCCCAGGGAGACTGCAGAAAGGCAGCAGAGACAAGCCCAGCTCCCCAGGGGCACACATGTGCCCAGGGGGAGGCCTGACTCATGACCCCTGCCCACACAGGCTGAGTGGGGAACTCCCCCCTCCCCCATCCTGTGGGATCTGGGGGCTGCATGGGAGGGACCTGAGCCACCATGGGCCTGGGCAGAAAAAGCACGGGATGAAGGACTCAAAGGCCCCCTCCCAAGGAGCCGCCCTTGGAGCTGTCCAGGGTCCTGGCCAAGCCACCTCCAGTCACTCCCTCCAAGGCAAGCATCTGCTGAGCACCTCCACGGCTGATGGAAGGCTCTCTCCCAGCCAGAACAACTTTTCTTCTTTCCTTCTTCTCCTTCTTCTTCTTTTTGTTGTTGTTGCCTTGAACAGCATGTATACTGAGCGCTGGTCAGGCACAGCATGAAGCAGTTTGACACGTGAGCTCATCCCACCTCGCTCACGAGCCCATGGAGGAGGTGGTGAGTTCAGAAGGCAGACCCCTTGCTAGCGGCCACCCCAGCCGGTAAGCTGGGCAGGAGCAAAGAAACTAAATTTCCTCTTCTTTCCACAGAAACACAGCTGCCTTCCTTGAGGGCCTACCCACCGCGTGAGGCCCAGCTCACAGTGGAGGCTCTCCCGGGGCCGCTGGCCTGAGGCCCCCGTGAACATCCGCGCCCTGTCTCCTGGCCTACATTCGGTAAGCTGCACGCACATCCACCTCCCCGATGGCACTCCTGGAGAGCAGGAAGCTCTTTCCATTCTTCTCTGTAACCCAGCCCTCCGCACAGGCTGGGCCCAGAAAAGTCTGCATTTGACTTAGTGTTTTAACAGCTTTACTGAGATACGATTGGCACAGAGCCAACCACATACATGTAAAGATGCAGCTGGTGAGCTGCGATGCATGTCTGCACCCGTGAAACTGTCACACAACGGAGATAATATGCTCGTCCATCACCCCCCATGGTGGACAGCGCCCCCAGGAGTTCGGGGGCCAGTGGTAGGTAAGAGTGCCAAAGCAGGAGCAGAGGAAGGTCGCCTGGAGAGACAGACAGGTGTCAGGGGGGCTCCGATGAGCGAACACACACAGGCAGCCCCGGGCCCATAGGAGGGATCACGTAGCGGGGCTATAGGATATTGAACATTAATTGGAAGCGTAAGGATAGATGTTTTGAAAAGAATAAAATACCTCAAAAAAAGGGGTTGAGGACGGCAGGTGCTTCTGAGGAGCCCAGTCAGAGGTGTTCACATGCTCCAAAAAGCTATGGGATATCCTAGGAGCTAAAAGTGAGCCCCTGGATCCTGAGGCCCACCCCCGCCAGCTGGCGGGCACGGTGGAGCTGGGGGGAGGCCTGCCATGGTCTGGGCCCCCCTGGCTTGGGTGGGAACTGAGGAGCTGCAGGATGAACAGCATCCTTGAAGAGGCTGGGCAATTTCCAGATAGCTCAGAGCTGGGGGGGCCGAGGTGAGTCGCTTCTCCTCCCCCTGCTCTCTAGGAATAGTTACGGGGTGAGCGGTTCAAGAGGGAACCGAGTGGCACTTCTGAAGCAGGGGGAGCCAACAGTCCCCCAGAGAGGCTGGCTCACCTCCCATTCTCTTCCTACTCAAGCTCCCCATGCTGGGGGGTTGCTGCTCAAACTCTGGTAGCTTCATGGGGCTCCTTCCAGAAGGGACTAGGGGTCTGGGCTCTGCAGGGAGCTCGTTACTAACTCCCTAGAGCCGGGTGGATGGGTGTGCACCCACCGAGCAGTTCCAGGGGTGGAGGTGGAGCCCTGCCGGCCGGGGCTCTCCCTGCACCAAGGGCCCCATGTGACACCATGGTCTAGGGGTGGCACCGAGGCATCCGTATGCCCAGAAGAGCAGAGCCAGGTGAGAGCAGGTTCGTAATCCGACTCCTCACTGGGAGGAAAACTGCTCCGCCGGGCCAAGGGGGCACGAAGGATGAGCACAGTGCTGGCAGGGCAGCTGGGGAGGGGGACCTCCCCTGAGGAGCAGGACCCCAGCGAGTAGGAGCGTGGTCATATCTGGGCCAGTTGCAACCCGATCCCGGGTCTTCCCACTCTGTGTCCCAGGTCAGCCAGGCTCTGAGTAGGGAGGTCCCCAACGTCTGGGTGGGGGGTGGAGGGGAGGCGCATGGTATCCTCTGGCTTGTCATAGGAATCGGTCATCCTCAAACTCATCTGTGACTATAAATCAGCCACATGGTGGATACTGCTGTCTTGCAGGCAGCCTAGGGAACCAGAAAATAGGCCAGGTGCTCCCAGGCAAGTCATTGACCTTCTTCGGCTCACACCTTCCTGTCTGTCAAATGGACTGAATTTTTGTGTCCCCTCCAGATTCGTATGTTGAAGCCCCCAACCTCCAATGTGATGGTACTAGGTCAGGCTTTGGGAGATGATAAGGTCATGAGGATGAAGCCCTCACAGTAGGATTAGTGCCCTCCCAGAAGAGACCCCGGAGAGCCCCTTCGCCCCTTCTACCATCAAGAACTCAGTGAGAAGGTGGCCATCCAGGCAAAGCCAGGAGGAGGGCCCTCACCAGACACCACTCTGCCAGCACCTTGACCTTGGGCTTCTAGCCTTCAGAACGCTGAGAAATAAATGTCTGTTGTCTAAGCCCCCAGTCTGTGGTATTTGTTATAGCAGCTCAAGCTGACCGAACACATAGATAGTATCTGAATCCGTGAGAGGTCGGTATTAAATGCAGAGTGTTAGGACCAAATGCAGCGCTGGCGAGACAACCCAGTGCCACAAACACCCACTGCACTCCTGTGTTCCTGGCATTGTGCTGGGAAGCCAGAATGCCATGGAGTTCACACATTTACCAGGAGCCTGCTGGGCAGACACTGGGCTGTCAAGGCCGCGATGCCACCTCCCTGCCCCCCAAGGGCATGGGGAGCTATCTGTGTGCCCCGCGTGGCCTGCCCTGGCCCCAAGACCCACCTGTATCATGTACAGCTGGGCGATGCGGTACTCCTCCACGGTCATGGGCAGAGGAATCCGATATTCCTTTATAATCATCTTGGAGTCCAAGCCTTCCCGTCGATGGGGAAATGCGTGTTGGGACTTCTAGGCGAGGTTCCTTAAATAACCATGACAAAATTCACCGAGGACCCCTGAAAGGGAGAGAGAGAGGGCAGGAGAGTCACTTCCTGAAAGGCTGGTGGGCACAACAGCACAGAGGAAAGACCTGGTCTCGACTCCACCAGCAGCCCCTGGCGTGACCTTGAACAAATCCCCTCACCTCCCCAGCCTTCATTTTCCTTGCTTGCTCAGCAATCTTGTAGAAGCTATGTGAACCCTGATCAGCCACAGGGAAATAAAGGATTGTCGTCCCACGAGTGAGGGCCGGGCGGTGGGAGGGTGTCGCATCCCCTAAGTGTAAAGAGCATGGCGCTCTCGTTTACACGCCGTTCCAGCAAGCTGCGGCGGCAGTGGCCCGGGGCTCTGGTGTCGCTGAGGCAGGCCCAGTGACTGCAGCTGGCCACAGGAAGGAAGGGAGGACCAACAGAAGTACGAAAAACCGACGTGAGAAATTTAAACATCAGCAGCCCGGGACCCTCCGGTGTTGGGGCATGTCATCAGGCACAGAGGGGCACCACTGCTTCCGGGCAGAAGACCCCAACTTCTCCAAGAGAGGTGATCTGAAGTGTGGTTCCAGCTCAGCCCAACAACGATTACGACACCTGTTCTATTGCCGACACCGGGCTCGGCCTTGGAGGTGGAAGAGACAAGTAAGATCAGTGGGCGGGCTGCATAGCGTGTGAACTATATCTCAATAAGGCTTTTGAAAAAATAAACCATGTACTCATAGAAGCTTCTATTTAAGATGACAAAGAATATATTTGACGAAGAGTTGCACCGAAAGCAATCAAATTTGAAAACAAACAAGCAAGGCTCGAAGGAGGCATAATCTCAGTGATCTGGAAAATGGAATTACCCACCATCACCCACCCCCTAGATGGTGGGGGCTTTGCTGTAAGTATACATGGTTACCCCCAGAGAGGTTACACGCTGCTAACTGGAAGGTGAGTGAAGTCTTCCAAGATAGGCAGTGGCAGAATCAGGATTTTAGATTCTGATTTTAGGACCATGCTGGGGACAGCAGTCAGTGAAGAGTCACAGTGACACTGGCTAAGTGATAAGAGCGAGGGTCCAGCCAGGCAGGCAGCCTCTCTGGGGCACCATCTGTCTGAGGCCTGAGCATCACCCAGGCACTAACGCATTACTATCTAATGAGATTGAGGGAAAAGAATGTACCAGAACTCTTGGGACAATGGCCACATAGGGCTGAAAGAAATTCTTTAATAAGCCACCTAGGGAGAGAGACTGAGGGATCGGGAGTATTATATACATAAGCCAGAGATGGCCCCTGTGTATTAGCCTAGAATGACCCCCGTGTTATTCACGTCTGCATAGCAGGTAGGATTATTAGCCCGAAGCCCCCAGCACCAAACTCAATCTCACACATCCAGTTGCTTTAAATACAGTTCAGATAAACACCTTTTTATTTTTTTAATTTTTATTTTTTTAAAGATTTACTTATTTATTTTAGAGAGAGTATACGTGTGCGTGAGTGGGGAAAGGGACAGGAGGAGAGACAGAGAGAATCTTGAGCAGACCCCTGCTGAGCGTGGAACCCAACTCGGGGCTCGATCTCACGACCCTGAGATCATGACCCAAGCCGAAATCGAAAGTCGGATGCTTAACCGACTGAGCCACCCAGGCACCCCCTAAATAAACATCTTTCTAGCTAATTAGAGTTCATCGACTTTACATCACCCACAAAACTGCACCCCACATTTGCTAGCCATAGATCAGACAAACCCTGGGGCCTCAAACGAGGGGCGCCCGGGTGGCTCCGTTGTTGGATGTCTGCCTTCGGCTCAGGTCGTGATCCCGGGGTCCTGGGATCGAGCCCCGCATCGGGCTCCCTGCTCGGCGGGAAGCCTGCCTCTCCCTCTCCCACTCCCCCCTGCTTGTGTTCCCTCTCTCGCTGTGTCTCTGTCAAATAAACAAATAAAAAATCTTTAAAAAATAAAAATAAAAGACCTCAAACGAGAGAGTTCTGTGACCCAGAGGCTCCCCACCATGCTCCCGAGTGACGTCACTACCCACATGAGCCCCCTGTCCGACTCTCCCTCCCTTCTGGGTGGTGGTCACACATCACTTTGGAAGGCCCCTTGCCGGGAGGGACTTTCCCTCTCAAGCGAGCTGTCCAAATGCCGCCAAACACTTGTTACTGCCCCTCCTGGTCCTGTGTCTCCCCTGATCAACCCGAACCCCTGAACTCACCACAAGGGGAGGGGTGAACTCTCCAGAGGCCACGCTCCGGTGCCAAGAGACCATCCCTAACCTTCCCTCAAGGCTGGTGGGTCCAGCCCAAGATGAGAGGGCATGTGGGTTCGGGCCCAAGCTGACATGTCCAGGAGGAGAAAGCAGAGGCTGGGGGCTGCCCCCTCTCGGCTCTGAGACCCGCCTGCCCCGAGGCCCACAGGCCTATGCTCAAGCCTGGCTGGAAGTGGAGGCAGAGGAAATGGCCTGGAGTCTCCATAGCGTCACCTCCTCCCACGAGAGGCTGGGGTCGGCCAGGCGGCAAGACATGAGAGCTGCCAGGGGGATGAGCTTCCAACTGGCCGAGAGGGTGGGACGGGCACGGGTTTGGGGAGAGAGAACCGCAGGCTTGGGAGAAGCTGAGTGAGGTGAGAGCTGGCAGCAGAGGGAAGGACGAGATTCTGTGAGGGTCGCGTGCCTCCGCAGCTTCTCCACGTGGTCCTCGTTTAAGCTCAAGGACCACCTTGCCCGGAAGGTACCAGAGGCCTGTCACAGAAGCACCACGCCCTGCACAACAGGGCGGCTCGCACACCTACGTCTGTGGGGCCTCAGGAGAAACACCGTGACCTGGGGCAAATCTCATCATCACCTCAATGACTCAATGACAAAGAAGTCAGATGCAATCCCTAAAAGTTCCTGAGAAACTCTAGGAGTCTAAGCAATCCGCCCTTGGCGGTCTTAACGGCTCCACGGAAAATGACCTGCCCACGCTTGCCTGCACACAAGTCTGACCAAGTGTCCAATCGAAGCGGGGGGCAAAGCCAAGGGCGCCCGCCCCACGACGGCCGAGAGACCAGCAGACCCTGCAAGGCTTAGGATGCAGCTCCATCTGTCACGGGGTGAGAGACGGTGTTTCTGCCCACGAGTCGCCAGAGAGCTACACCGGCAGGTACCCAGACAGACAGAAGGAAAGAGCAGAGTGCTGCACAGTTAGAGCTCAGTGCATGGTGACTAAGAACAGGAGGGAGGAATCAGAGCTCCATGAGTGACCCCATATGACGGGACCTCATGGGGGGAGCTCCACTCCAGGATCGGACTTCAAAACCTAACAAAGCCTTTGTTAGCCATGTGTCCCCCCAGGACACGTGGCTGTGCCTGCTGAGCCTCGGTCTCTCCATACAGCAAATGGGGATGACACCAGCAGCTTTCCAGGGTTACCAGTGTCACCGAGATGAGAAAGTGGACCAGCCAGGGGTGGCGTTTGTCAGTACGGAGGGGACTAGGGAAAGGCTTGAGGGAAGGTGGAGCTTCCAAGTGACGTGAGCGGGGCTTCCTGGAACCCCAGGAGGAGTAGATGCAAGGAGGACGTGCTCCAGGAGAAGGAACAGTACAAGCCGAGCAAAGGCCCCGAGGCACCAACGTGCCACACCGTTCAAGTGACCTCCCACCGGTGTGCCCCCTGCACTGTTGTGCCACATCCTGTGTTTGGGGCTGGTGTAAACACACCGAGGCCACTCTACAGCCACTGGCTTCAGGAGAGGACGGTGCTCAAGGCTGAGATGCGGCCATTCCCTGCAGCTGAGCACCCACGAAGTTCAGTGCCGGGGGTGGGGCAGGAGCAGGGTGACGAGAGACTGTCACTCGCTTCCAGGAGTGCGGGGAGAAGAGACACACTCCTCAGACAGGGTGTGACCATAAAGCATAAACATCACACCCAACATTTCCACAGGGAAGCTCCCAGCGAGTGGAGCAGAACTCAGGAGACGGCCATTGATCTCTGAGCACTGGCCACTCTGGGTGTTGTCCTTCAAGGCGATCACTCTAAAGGGGTCTCAACAAGTACCAGCATTTTACTTAGTTAAGAAAGTCAGGCCCGTTTCTTTACAACAACACCCATGCCAGTGGGTTCAGGAATCTATCCTGACTTCCTACTGAAGATGGTGGAGTAGGAGCATTTCCGTTCTACTGCCCTCCCTCGAAAACACCAACTACAGATACAGGGCAGTCACGTCGGCTGATGAAACAAGGAAATCGCTATGCCCCCAAACCACAGACATCACAAAGTCTGAACTGGAAGAAAGCTACATGCGGAGAGCTTACATGGGCCTCCTCCTTGGACCCCCCAAGTAAATATCACTTCCTGAAAGTCATGGCCATGATCCCCCTGCTAGAATCAGGAACTAGGGCTGTGGATGCCACCCCAGGCAAGGAAAGGCATCCCCCCGTCATTTGTTTTTCCAAAGAAAAATTTTTAATTGAAGTATTACATACATACAAAAAAGTGCACGTATCATAAGTATAGATATATTTTCACAAACTGAACACACTTGTAGGACCAGCAAGGATCAAGAAACAGGAAAATAACAACCCCAGAAGCCCCCTGTGTGTCCCCTTCTAGTCACATCTCCTCAACTGTGAACAACCACTGTCCTGCCATTTGCCTGTTTTGTACTTTATATGAGATTGAAGCTGATGGATTGCCAACACCCAACTGTCTTTGAGCAATTTCATACGGAAGCCTACTGTATGTGCTCTTTTGATTCTGGCTTGTTTTGACCAACATCATGTTCATGGGATTCATCCAAATTATTGCATGTGGTTGTAGACTGTTTGTTCTCATTGCTGTCTAGTATTTCATTGGGTAGATGTACTGTAATCGACTCAACCACTCCATTGTTGATGGGCATTTGGGTAATGTCCAATTTGGGGCTGATGGGAATAGTGCTGCTGTAAACAACCGAGCACAGGCAGAGATGCGATTTTACACTGTGGAATGGAAATGGGGTGGGAGCTGATGGGAAATCACACCCACATGCCATTTCTATGACAGAAACTCATTTTCCCTCTGAGGGAGGTGCTGGGAGTGAAGTGAGGGTGGGGAGAGAAAAGGGGCAGCGAGGGGTTGGTCATAACACAGACAGCCAGTGATGTAAAGAGCTTTGCTGAGAACCATTATGACGTATGAGCCCTGAAACCTGAGAGAGACAGAATCCCTAGGCAGAGAATAAATAAAAGCTCAGGGAGAGAGGTTTCCAGATAGTGAGTAAGCCCATAATGCAGCTGCAGACTGCTCTGGACCACTCCCCACATTTTCACAAGCTGCTATTTAGAAGGTAGCTAAAGAATAATAATCACAAAGGAATTCACATGGGTCCTATGCATTAAGGGTGGGGTGGGGGGCAAATGAAGAACACACAGCCCGAGGAATCATCCAGAGAAATCAGAAAGACTTCAGAAAAAACAAGTCATAGACCCAGAGAAATTACAGATATAATCTCTTAAGAACTGGTAAGGGGCAGATGGGTGTAAGAAAAGAGACACTGAAATTTTAAAAAAGAAATTATTTGACAAAAGAAAGAGATGAAGGCTGAAAGGTGAGTTAACAGAGCTCAGTGGAAAATGAGAAAGATAAATACATTCACATATTTTTTAAAAACCATATTATAGGGCGCCTGGGTGGCTCAGATGGTTAAGCGTCTGCCTTCGGCTCAGGTCATGATCCCAGGGTTCTGGGATCGAGTCCCGCATCGGGCTCCCTGCTAGGCGGGGAGCCTGCTTCTCCCTCTGCCTCTGCCTCTCTGTCTCTCTGACTCTCATGAATAAATAAATAAAACATTTAAAAAAATAAAAATAAAAATAAAAATAAAAACCATATTATAAGCAATGATTAAATGACAAAGCAGAGCATGAACAACTAGAGATGTGGTGGGTGGGCTGCAAGAAATCACATAAGATTAAATGGAGAAGACTAATAAGACAAAGTGACAGATATGGGAGGCAAAAGTAAATCAAACATATACATAATTGGTAAAGAAAATACAATAATGGAACAGGGGAAAGTATTCAAATATGTAATAGAAAAATCCCCTGAAATTAAAAAAAAACAAAACTGACTCTACAAAACTGCCATTCTGTGGCCCAGGAAACCTTGATGGTGTGATTAACACCAAGACATCCTTAAAAGGTTACTGATCCTGGGGTGCCTGGGTGGTGCAGTCGGCTAAGTGTCCGTCTCTTGGTGTCAGCTCAGGTCGTGATCTCAGGGTCATGAGATCGAGCCCCACGCAAGGCTCCACACTAAGCCTGGAGCCTGCTTAAGATTCTCGCTCTCTCCCCCCCCGCCCTGCCAGTGCACGCTTTCTCTTTCTCTCTCTCAAATAAATAATACACCTTTTAAAAAAGTTACTGATCTTAAAGAATAAAGAAAGAACCATATAACTAGGGGAGCAGGGAAGTGAGTTGAGGAGAATCAGAATCCTCCACAGAAACCCAACCTCAGGAAACAGTGAAGTAATAGCTACAGAGCTGTAACTCCAAATTTTATACCCAGCAAAACCGTCCTTTGAGTATAAAGTTAATGGACATTCTGTAACATAAACTCAGAGGCTTAGACATCCATAAAGTCTTAAAAAAAATTACTTGATGCTGAAATCCAACCAATCAAAAATAAGTTCATCAATGGAGGAACCCCAGTGAATACTGAATTAATAATTTTGAAATTGGGGCAATTATTGTTATTGAATAGAATATAAAAACCCTGACAATGTACACAAATAATAAAATAACTAAAATTTTCCACTAAAATTGAAAGTGGAAAAAACAGAGGCGGATGGCATGAAAGCTGGTTCATTATACAGATTAAAAAATTAATGAGGGATGAACAGTAGGAGCACAGGGATTTTTAGGGCAGTAGAATTATTCTGTATGATACTAGAATGGTGGATACACATCATTATGTGTTTATCAACACACAGAGAATGTACAACACAAAAAGTGACCCCTAATGCAAACCATGGGCTTTGGGTGATAATGATGTACCAATACAGGTTTATCAACTGTGATAAATGTCCCACTCTGGTGCGGGATGTTGATGGGGGAGAGGCTGTGTATGTGTGGGGCGGAGGGATAGATGAGAACTCTCTGTACTATCCTCTCAGTTTTGCTGTGAACCTAAAACTGCTTTAAAAAATTAAGTTTGTTCGTTAAAAAAAAAAAAAGATTCCAACCTGTTACAAGTTTTTCTTGCAGAAAGTAGATTAGAGGTTACCAGGGGTTGGGGAGAGCTGGGGAATTGAGGAGGCATTATTTATGGGATTTGGGGAATGAAAACAATTTGGAAATAGTAGGGGAGGTGGCGGCACAATATTGTAAATGTACTTATGCCACGGAATTGTATGCTTAACATGTTTATAGGAGCAAATTTTATGTCATATATTTACTACAATTTTTTAAAAGTAATAATGTAGTATACAAAAACCCACTAAGTTGTGCACTTGAAATGAATTAACTGTACGGTATGTGAATTGTATCTCAATAAAGCTGTTTAAAAAGTTTTTCTCTTAAAAAACAGTTTTTCTCTTTTCTGCATTAACTTTAAGGAACTTTTAGGAACTAAAAGTTTTAGGAACTATTATCACTTAAAGAGGAAGAAATGTATTTCTGAAGTTTAGCAATTTCCTTCCATTTCATTTCAAATACACACAAATGAATTTGTCTTCAGTTAAATTTAAGAAAATTAAATTTGGTTTTTTATTTTAAAACTGCATGCTGAGTAAGACCCATTTTTTTGTTGTTGTTAAGTTATTACTACTCTGTATGTGTCTGAAAAATAAAGAGTCTGAAAAAGTTATTACTACTCTGTATGTGTCTGAAAAATAAAGAGTCTGAAAAAAATGCTCACTGGATGCTGGTGAGGGTTATCTCAGATTGATGGAATTGGGGGCAACTTTTCCTTGTACTTTTCTTTATTAGTCAACTTTTTACAAGGCAGCAGCCAGTGGAGTTTGAGCAGGAGTCTGAGTACCAGCCAGAGAAGGACAGTCAATGTAGTTGTTAAAATTCACGCACTTTGAGTCAGCCAGACCTTCCGCCACCTCCCAGCTGTGACCGTGGGCAAACTGTTTAAACGCTTTGATCTTTCATTTTATCTTCTACAAAATAGCAAAATAGTAGGTGAGAATAGCACCTGCCCTGTTGGACTGTTTTGTGGATTAAATGACATAATGCACATAAAATGCTTAGCTCACTTCCACCCAGTACTCAGCTAGCAGTTAGGTGGTGCTCCTATGCTCAGCAGGGTCGGGAAGGCTGCTGCCTGAGCCCGGATAGCTTTCTGGCTGAGCTGCTTACCTCGGGTGCAGCCACTAAGCCCACCGCCATCAGGGAAAGACAGCCTAGCACCCAGGGCACCGGCGTCCACAGGACAGACGACCCCTTGGCAGGTGCCTGCTTGGTTTCACAGACAGAACAGGAACCTGGTAGGCACGACAGGGTCCCCTTGCTTTCTCTCTGGTTGAGCATGAAGCAAGAGGGTGCAGGCGGACCCCAGGTCCCTAATGAGAGAAGGCAGCATGACTTGTGTGTCTGCCTGTCCCCCGAGCCCCCTTCACCCAGCGGCTGAACCCGCAGACAATCTCATTACACCCACTCTGGCTGCCTGGGTGCGTGCGAGACACACATTTCATCTCCATCCCCGCTGGAGTTGTGATGGGTTCTAGACAGAATTATATTTTACTGCTTTCCATGGGGCAGCTCTCGGTGCCTGGCGCAGTGAGAGGGAAGAAAGAAAAACACACGTCTCCCGAGGCCCTTCTGCGAGGGAAGCTGGGCGAGGAGTCTGAGTGACCACTGTGCCCAAGACGCACCCATATGCACCTCCCCCCAGGCCCTCTCCAGGAAGGGCAGGGATGGACCTTCCCATGAGCCTCCGATATGGCACTTGGCTTTCCGGAAGCCTTGTATTCATGACCTTAGGAAGGACCCCAGCCCCCACGGGCCAGATGATGTCAGAGCGAGAGCCACCTGGCATGGTGCTCAGGGAGGAATCAGGGCTGAGCCCAGCCCCGGACAAGGCACAAGGCCCAGCCGGAAGGGGTGTCACCCCCCTCCTCCTCAGTCAGCCTGTCCCATCAGGACCCATATAAGGAAGACAAAAGGAGCCTGCGGGTGACCAGAAACACCGGGTTCTGCCTGAGGAGTCAAGGTCAGGACACGTCTTGGGGCCTCCCTGGGCTTCAGGGACCCCCAGGCATCATGGGGGGAAAGGGGCTGGGGTGGCCAGGCTGGAGGGACTTTGGTAGAGCCTGGCGGGTTGCTGGGTTTGAGCTCAAAAGTGTGCGCAACCGAGCAGGTAGGCAAGACCACTCTTTGAGCAAAGGCCGTGGCGAGACACCCGGACTGGGAGGGGAAGAAGAAAATTGAGTTTACTGAACTTAATCTGTTTTTCCATGATTAGCTGGGCTTTGACGTCACAGATGGAATTTAGGAGCGAGGCTGTGTGGAGACAGCGGAGGATGGAATCTGTCCAAACGCAATTCAGCTGCATTCTGGCCATTAGGTCTGGAAGCGACTCCAAGCCAGGCCATCGGAGCCTGCCTAGACGTCTGTGACAGCGTGGAGGGTGGCTGGCGGGGGAGAGAGGGGCCGAGGCAGCCTCCGGTGTGTCTGGAACATCCCCTCTGGTTCTCTTGGGTCTCTCCTCCACGTCCTCCAGGAAAGCCCTCTTCCTCTGCTCTTGGCTTTCCAAGTCTGCAGGCCCCTCCCTAATCAGAGGCCGAAGTGGGTAACAGAACTTCATCTGCCCCCACGTGGGCAGCTCTGCCCCCACCCCCTACATCTAGGGGACGGCTAGCTCCAGACGAATGGGGAGGGCGTAGAGGAAAGGAGCAGTTCCTTGTGCCCCAGGGACCAGGCCCACCAGGGATGGGGGGGTGTATGCATGAAGTCAGCACCCATCAGCTGTCTCTCTGTCCCATAGGGGGGTCAAAGCAGGGGCAGGCACATCCCCCAGGAAAGTCTGAGCTGGAAGGAGCTGGGGTGGGGGGAGCGTTCCAATCCCTGACTCCAGAGTGTTCCATCTTTAGCTGGTAGATGGTGGACTTCAACCAAAATTTTCTGGAGGCAACTCCAGTCCAACGGTCACCCTATAAATGAGACTGAGACCTGAGAGCTGGAGGACCCAGCCTCACCCCCTGCCTGGCCTGAGCAATGAAACAAAGACTTATGGAGGGACTTTGGTAGAGCCCTGGGCCCCCCTGTAGGCACCAACATCCCAGGGAAGGCCGTAAATCTCATCATTGTGTGCCCGGAGTGCTGGGCTGGGGAAGACTGCCAAGCCACCACAGGACTTGGCCATCAGAAGCCATGGGATGGAGAGGGGACACCGCAGGGCATGCACTGACCTGTCAGGGGGCGGGATCCTCAGAAAAAGCTTGAGGGTTTTGTAGCTTTTCTTCTGCAACACCTCAACCCAAACGGCAGCCAGGGGGCTCCGTGGGAGAGCTTTTCATCGCTGTGGTTGAGAGCAAAGCAGGCCCAGAGAAGATGGGTTGCCCTGCTCAAGGACAGCCACAAGCCAAGTGCGATTGGCACCCCAAATTCCTGACTCCCACTCCCTTGCCAGGCCTGCAAGCTCCGACCCTCCTTGTCCGGAAAAGGGGAGAGGAGATTTGCAGGTGAGGAAGTTAAAACTGAGACCCAGATGCTCCGGCCAGAACTCCCCTCCTGCTCTCTATTCGTTGCCCCTCAGGGACCCTGCTGGTCACTCCTACTGTGACCATCACCACACTGGCCTCCGGGGGTGCTCCCCACAGCGGGCAGGGAGTCCAGCTCAAACAAGCCAAGTGCCACTGCCCTTGTCACACCGCTGAGATGTGACAAGGGAAACACAACCCCAGAGGGACCCTGCCCGGCAGCCCGGGTGCGGGCTGGCCCGGTCGGCGGGGGCGTGCTCAGGGGCCTCCCGCCCCCGGTTGCCTTGGCTAGGTGCTACCACAGCGGCAGCAACATCCAGATCATTCTCTGTCAGCAGAGCACACGTCACTCACCTAAGGACCTGCGTCTAGAGCACGCTGGCCGTGGAGAAGAGCACCCCTCTAGGGAGAATCCCCCAGCTCCTGGGGTGGAAGAAGGGGGAACCCCCAGATGTCTGAAGGCGGGACGCACCTCCCGGCGGGTGGGGTTCCGGTGACTTTGGTGCCTGGCACGGGGCTGCCCTGCGGACACTGCCCCGGAGTGCCTCTGCTCATCAACCCACCGGGGGAACAGAAGCTTTAGGGCGCCCAGCGCGCTGAGAGGCAGAGCTGGGATTTCACCACCACTGGTGACGACCACTTGTTATAACGATGGTGTGATGATAACATAGTAAACGTCAGTGACAATGGCAGCTAACGGGCTGAGGGCTTACTTCCCGGGCCAGCCTGGGCTCGGTTTTGACCGCACACCTTGGGTGGGCCCAGCGCCCGGCAAGCCTGCTACGCTGATCCAGCCCCTGCGCCTCCCAGTGGCTATCGTACACCCTCTCAAGGGTCCCCTTCTGTCTCTCCTCAAATTCCCACCATCGAATCCACCAGCCCACCTGCACCTGCTGCTCCTGGTGGCTGCCATGGGGGGCGGGCCTGCCATCAATCTGTGCCTCTCTCCTGGACCCCTGCCCCCTCAGCACGCAAACGTGCAAGGAACCGCTCGCTCCCAAGTTTACAAAAACCAAACAAAATCCCATGGCCCTCTTAACCCCACTCTCTTCTCTCGGTACCACCCCTCTCTCTGCTCCCCCTTTCTAGCAAAAATCCTCTCAAGACTTACCTATACTTGCAGCTCCCATTTTCCCACTCTCTTTTTGACCGACCACCCCACCGCAACTGCACTGGTCAGGCTCACCATCGCACTCCCCATTCCTCTGGAGCCCGAGTGGCTAAGCCAATTCTCAGTCCTCATCACCTCTAGACCTCCGTCCATTCCTGCATTTGATACCCACTGATGGAGCGCGTGCAGGAGACAGGCAGGTAGCACTGCCCTTCAATAGATTTCTGCCTGGACGAGGTTCTCTTTGCTCAGCCACCCACCGACAAAGCTCCGAGCCGACTGTGTGCGAGATTCCAAGTTCGCTCCAAGCTGATCAGCCATCAGCTGCAAATTATGATTTGTTTTTTCTTCCAAAAAAAACACAGTTGGTATTGTGCAGCCTGCAAGTAGCCCTGTGGGGCTGACCTCAAATCTGGAGGGGCACAAACCCCATGTTGGAGTTTAGGAGCTGGTATCCCTAGTCCTGCCCCCTTAAGCCTACCGCATGCCTAATGCCCCACGATTCCTTCTGCAGCTGCGACAGCCCAGTGGGGTGCAGGTGCAGTGGAGCATGAAAGTCCTCTAGCTCGGAGAAACTCCCCACAGCTCCCTGTAGTGCCTGAAACCACGGCTCCCAAACTTGCTGGATCCCAGTAACCAGCTGGAGTACGCTTTAGAGATACACATTGTAGAGCAACTGAGCGGTCAGAGCCTTAGCAGCGCCCCCCTCCCTGCACAGCAGTCCCTCATGCATAGCGTGAGGAGGACGCAGGAGGAAATGTCCAGTCCACCCAACGCTGACGCTCCTGGAGGCCCTACCAGGGTCTCGTCATACCCCACACTCCGGCACATGGCAAACCAGACCTTCTGCTTGGTCTCTTGGCTTATAAACCCCTTCAACCATGTTACACCGTCAGGCTACCCAAATAAATTAGGAGTCACTTAACCCTCACAAATGCCTTGTGTCAGATAGATTGCCCCCATTCATCATCTGTTTTATTGAGATATAATTCACATACCATACAACTCACCCTTTTAAAGTGTCTGATTCGGTGGTTTTTAGTATATTTACAGACTGTGCAACCATCACCACTACCTAGCTCCAGAACGTTTCCTCACCCCAAAAGGAAGCCCGGGTCCCATTAGCCCTCGCTCTCTGCTCTCTCCCACCAACTCCCTGGCTCTCATTAGTCTGCTTTCTGTTTCCACGGACTTGCCTCTTCTGGACGCCTCACACAAATGGACTTGTGCACCGTGTGTGGCCTTTTGTCTGGCTTTCTTTCACTTCGCATCATGTTTTTGAGGTTTACCCATGCTGTGGCATGGATCAGTACCCCCTTCCTTTTTATGCCAGAATAATATTCTACTTCATGGCTATTATGTTCATTTTCATAGCTGAGGAAGCCAGGACTCCATGTCATCAAGGTACCTTGTCCCCCCATGACTCAGTAAGTGTTGGAGTCAAGTCTGTCTTTCCGTGCAGCCAAGATGGAAATAGCTTAAGAACTGAATAATCATCATCTAAATGGACAGCAATTTATATAAATATATACCCTTGGCATGAATAATAGCATTTTATGGTTTACAAAAGCTCTTGCTTCATGCTCTTGCTTTTTCAGATTAATCTTCCAAGGTGGAAAAGACAAGTGCACCCCATTTTTGGAAGAACAAAACATGTAAGTGGTGTGTTCAAGGCCAGAGATATCTATTGATGGATTCGTGGTGGCTGCATCAGAATCCAGGTACAATATGAGCAAACAGGATAGCTTTAATACTTTTTTACAAAGATGCCATGATTTATTTATTTTCTTTAGATTTTATTTACTTATTTAGAGACAGAGAGCATGAGCAGGGGGAGGGGCAGAAGAAGGAGGAGAGAGAGAAGCCCAAGCAGACTCCCGATGCGGGGCTCCATCCCAGGACACTGAGATCATGACCTGAGCCGAAATCAAGAGTCAGACGCTTCACTGACTGAGCCACCCACGTGCCCCTCAAAGATGCATGATTTAGAAAAATACTTTTTTTCCCCCCTCTTTCGGATTACTTTGTAGTGAATGCAAACCTTGGAGCCAAGGGAAAACCCACGTAAACTCCATCCAAGAGTATTTACTTGGTTTTAATTTAATGTTTCTGACTGATCTTGGAAATAAAGGTTGCTATTTCTTTCAAAATACAGACTCCTTGGTTCCAGCCCAAATCTACTGCATTGCCAAGGGGGGGCCATTTGGATGATTTATTGAGGTTAAAATCTCAACCTCATAACCTGGCAGATAAGGTCCTTAAATTCTAGTCTAACAAACTCCTCCAACCTCCTCTCCCAGCAAGAAATCTTATACCAGGGCCAGATGTCAGGCTCCATACCAGGACCTAGGGGCCCAGGGGACCAAGACAGAGCCCCAGGGAGCCTCTCGGCCACACAAGAAGACGGACATCGCCTGAGTCATCAAAGACCTGTCGGGGAATAGTACTCATCCTTAAAAAGGAAGGAGATTCCTGCTCTGGGCACCCAGCATGTTTCGTTCTCTTGGAGTAAGCCAGGCGAGCTCCTGAGTCTGGCCTCGGCCGTGCCTGTTAAATGCCGGTACCCCAGCCTCGACACAGCTGCTCCTTGTGGTGATCTGGGCCTCGGGCCAGACGCCGCGCCCCTCTGTGGAGGACCCCCACAGCTCACCACGCTCCCGAGTGATCGGATTCGCTCCTTGACAGCGCGGGCAACCCCACCCCGGGGACCTCGCCTGCCTCCTTCACGGCCGGAAGAAATTACAGCACATCCGTCCCATTCAGCCCTTTCACATTCTCTGATTCTGGGCAACAGGGGCCTGGCACTTAGTAGGTACTCAAGAAGGTTCGCTCGGTAAATGTTCCCCAAGCCCCCCCTCAGGCAGATAATGCCACTAAGCAGCCAAAGTGCTAATTACAAACTGCTCTGTTAGCTGTTCCTCAGAGCAACTAAAAGATTCTCCAAGAATAGCACACGATCCTTGCCACATCCCTGGAATAACAAACCCAGTTTCTTGACAGCGTCTGTGACTCAGACTGTTCAGAGAGCCAGACTTGCCTCCCCGCCAGAGTGTGTTGTGTGCAGGGGCATAAGCCTCAGGCAGACAGAGGGCTGAATGCTGATCTCCACAGAGAGCATGGGGGGCATCTGGGGCCATCCCAGCCCCTTTCCTGTGCGGGAGGCGGGTGTTTGGAAGAGACAAGCTTGGCCCTGAGTGAGATCCTGCAACGCCGGGTGGCCCCAATCACCTTCGCTCTCAGATGTGCACAGCGCATTACAGTTTATCACACCAGGCTGCCACGTCCTCATTAGAAAGTCAATGCTTGCAAGTAGCCAGGGAAAGGTGGGTAGAGGAAAGCCCAGAGGGGCTGAGTCATTTGATGGGGCCACACAGTGAGTCAAGGGCCGGAGAGAACAATTCGAGAATCCGTATCTCCTGGCCTGTGATCCAGGGCTTGATCTACTGTGCCCTTGGGTAAGCAAGGGTCCAGGCAGCTGAGGCCACCAACAACTGGGTCCAAATGCTCAACTCAGTAGGGAGCAAGCAGGCCTGGTTGGATCCTGGGCCAAAAGGCCCAGCCAGTGTCCCCAGGGGGAAGTGTGCATGTGTGCATACGCAAATTCACGTCTGTACAACTCTGCCCAGGCCCTGCTCTGTCTCACTAAGTGAGTAGTGTGGCCTTTACAGCCAGCCTCCCAGGGCTGCCAGGGAACACTATATGCCTGGAAAATTTCCCAGCTCTCCTTTGCAGAGCTATTAGCTTCCCTTCATCGCCCCATAAAATCCTCCCGGTGATGATGGATGCCATCCCATCATGGGAGGGAGGGAGGAAAGAAAATACAAAGGAAAAAAAACAACAACCAAAAAACCTCTAGTTAAACTTGGAAAACCCCAGGCACATTACTTGGGAAAAGAAGGCATCAGAGGTAGTTGGGTTGCCTAGTTCAGCTGCACAGGCTGTGCACTGCCCAACTCTAAGAAGTGACATTCTCATGGACTACAGGATTGGCAGTCCCCTGAGTTGGGCAGTACAGGGAAAGGACCCTGCTTGATTTGGGGCAATGTTTTCAAGAGTCTCAAGGTTCACTCCTCACTGACACCTTGTCCTAGCACAAGGAACTTTCAGTTCTCAGGAGCAGCCCATTGGTAACCAGTGGGTAGGAAGAACTGACCCAGATCGGAGAGGAGGCAGGGTGAAGGGTTTGGCATCTCCTGAGTCATTCTGGGGGCTGGGCTGGAATCTAGCTCTGAGCCCAGGACCTGAGAGAAGAATTAGCCATCTTTTATGAGCTGAATCTCACTTACTTCTCCACATTCTCCTTCCTCTTTCCAAAGCACTCCCCATTCCTACCTCTGTCTTCCACCAGTTCTGGAAAATTCTCAGCAATTAGCTCTCCAAACATGGCCTGTAGCTTATTTTTCTCTTCTCTCTGTGGAACTCTAATTGGATGAAAGTCAGGTGTTCTCTCCACATGTCTTATCTTCTCTACACCTTCCTCTTTCTAGTGTCGTATTCTGGGTGGTTTCTTCACGTCTAGCTTCCAGTTATGAACCCTTTCTTCGGTTATGACTACTCTCCTATTAAAGTTCTATTTGGTTCTTTTCCAAACCTGCTTCATCATTTTTTATGGCTTTTTATTCCCTGCACGGTTTTTCAGCCATGCCTTCTATTTATTTAAATGCACCGGACGTGGTTATTTTCCTGTCTCTGCCCAAATACTGCCGGATCTGAGGTTCTGAGGGTCTATTTCTGCTGTAAATCGTTCCTGCTGGCTCTGGCTCTGGCTCTGGCTCAGGTTGCCTTCTCTCTTCTTAGGCTCGGTTATTTTTGACTCCGAACTGCTCATTCTCTGTGAAAGTTATGTGTAGAAATCCTCTGAGACTCAGGACGAGGGTCTGTGCTTTCGGGGAGGATATAGGTTTGCTTCAGCAAACGCCTGCATTACTGCCCACGTGAGAGCACCCTCCACCGCCAGCTAGCGGTCCGTTTGCACGACCCAGTGGTTTGGGCGCAGCCTGGTCACAATTCGACTCTGTTCCTCCTTGGCTAGATAATGAGTGTATTCGTTTCCTGGGGTTGCTGTCACAAAGAACCCCAAACTGGGTGGCTATAAGTAATACGTTGATTTGCTCACGGTTCTGGAGGCTGGAAGTCTGAAATTAAGGTGTCAGGTTGGTCCCTTCCTCCATGCCTTTCTCTTAGCTTCTGGAAGTTGCCTGCAATCCTTGGCATTCTTTGGCTTGTGGTGGCATCCACGCCCACGTGGCATTCTGTGTGTGTCTCTGGGCCCCTGTGTCTTCACATGGCCTTCTTATAAGGACGCCTACCCTACTCCAGTAGGACCTTACCTTGGTCCTTGATTACATCTGCAAAGACCCTATTTCCAAATAAGGTCACAGATCCACTGGTAGCGGCGGGGGGTGGTGGGGGTGGTGGTGTGTGGACACAATTCAAACCACACTCTTTCCATTGGGTGTATGCAACCTCTCTGAGCAGCCTGAACCTTATAATCTCTACATTTTCTTCTCAGCCTGGCCTGGCTTTAGAATTTTTGCTCTATTCACTACAGCACACTGCCTTCCTTCTGTCACCCCAATAAAGAGGACCTGGTCCCCTGCAGCCTCACCTGTGCCCCCAGGGACAGGACACAGGAAAGAACAGTGTGACAGAGTTCTCCCAGGACTCCCTCAGCAGCAAGCCAAGGGCATGCGTTTGTCTGTTCTATGAGGAGAATGGTCCTAATTTTGAACAACTGAACTACTTAAAAAAAAAAAAAAAAAAGCCAATAGTCAATATAGTAAATTAGATGAAAAATTTTTTTTTAAAAATATTAAATCTTCCTTCTATTCTTGGGATAAATCCTGCTAGGTCATACTAGGTCATGCTTGCATTATTCTTTTCATATCTGGCTGAATTAAATTTGCTTTTTTTTTTTTTTTTTTCCCGGAAAGATTGTAGGTTTCTATTCAGAAGTGAGACTGGCCAGTAGTTTGGCTGAGTTATCCTCTGATTCTGATATCAGGGCTACTTGGAAAAGGACTCAGAGCACCTTTCCTGTTCTCCAAAACAGCTTCCGTAACATGAGGACTATCTATTTCTTGAAGGTTTAGGAAATTTTATCCCCATTTTAGGGGCAAATTTATTTTCTTGAGAAGCCAATTTTGGAAGTTTTTATTTTCTTAGAAAGTCCTACATTTCACTTATATTTTCTAATTGGCATAAAGGTGCATATAATAGTCTTTTCTTTTTAAAATCTCCTCTGTAGTTATATTCTCTTTTTTTTGTTTGTTTGTGCCTTCTGCTTTTTTTTTTTTAAATCAGACTTGCCAAAGTTGGGTCTCTTCAATTAGTCTTCAAAGAACAAGCTTTTAGAATTATTGATGAATGCTACTCCGTTTTCTGACTTCACTTGTAACAATATCTTTTTACCTTCTCTGAGTCTATTTTTCTAGCTTCCTGAATTGAAAGCAGACTTCAATACTTTTTATAATTTTTAGTCTTACCTGCTTCTTAATAAATGAATTTAGGGCTACAAATTGTCCTTTGAGTACTGACTTGGCTTTACTCCATAGGTTTTTATATTCAGTGCTCTTACTGCTCTTCATTTAAAATCCTGTAGTTTAGGGGCGCCTGGGTGGCTCAGTCGGTTAAGCGTCTGCCTTTGGCTCATGTCATGATCCCGGGGTCCTGAGATTGAGCCCCGCATCGAGCTCCCTGCTTGGTGGGGAGTCTGCTTCTCCCTCTCCCTCTGCCTGTTTCTCCCCGTACTCGTGCTCTCTCGCTCTATCTCAAATAAATAAATAAAATCTTTAAAAAAAAATAAAAATAAAATACTGTAGTTTAAAATTTTCACTTTGACTCCCTCATCTAACCTAAGAGTTATTCAGTTTTTTGTACCTGATGTGTTCTTCTTGAAGGACTTTTCTTGTCAATTCGCATGCAGTTGTAAGAAATAATACAGGGAGATCGCTTGCACACTATCCAGTCTCCCGCAATGGTAACATTTTACAAAACTATAATATCACAAGCTGGATACCGACACTGATAAAATCTACAGATTTTAATCATGTTTCCCCAGTTTTCCTTGTACTTATTTGCATGTGTGCTATGTGTGTGTATTTCGTTCCATACAATTTTATCATCTGTGTACATCTATGTAGACATCTTGGAGACTTTCAAAGCTCAATATTGTTACTCTGTATTTGTCATTTTTCCCTCCTCATGATATCATCAATTTTTATTTACCATATTTGAAGCTACATCGTTAAGTACGAAAGTCCACATCTTTTTTTTTTTTTTAAAGATTTTATTTATTTATTCGTGAGAGACAGAGCGAGAGAGAAAGGCAGAGGGAGAAGCAGGCTCCCTGCCGAGCAGGGAGCCCGATGTGGGACTCGATCCCAGGACCCTGAGATCATGACCTGAGCCGAAGGCAGACGTTTAACCATTTGAGCCACCCAGGCGCCCCGAAAGTCCACATCTTTTAACTTCAACTTCCTAGTGGAATATTCCTTTTACCACTTTAAGCAATTCCTCGATCCCTAAAATATGTTCATTTTACTTCTCTTTCATCTGACATTAACATTGCTCATTTGCTTTCTTTGCTGTTTGTGAGGGATTTCTTTCCTCATCCTTTTATTTTCAAATTTCTTAAGTTTCTTTTTTTTCTTTTTCAGTTTCATTTAAAAAAATTTTTTAGCTTATTTTGAGAGACTGTCTCTTTTCTCAATCATTGTGCTTACTGATGTTTAGTCTAATTCTTGCCATTTTCTGTTTACTATATGTATTTCCTTTCTTCTTCTTTGCTCTTTATTGGATTCATTTTGTTTTGTTAGATATATCTTTTTTTTTTCCTATACTGCATTAGACGTTTTGTGTTATTTTCATTTTTCTAGAATAGGATCAGCAAACTTTTTCCATTAAGGGCTACATAGTATTTATTTTAGGCTTTGTGGGCCATGCAGTCTCTGTTGCAACTACTCAGCTCTGCCACTATAGCAGGAAAGCTGCCACAGAAAATACACTAACAAATGGGTGTGGTTGTGTTCCAATAAAACTTTATTTACACAAACAGAATGTGGGCCAGATCTGACCTGCAGGCCATAGTCTGCTGACTCCTGTTCCAGGGGTCCTCTTTAAATATTTAAACACACATACTTAAACATATAATTCTCTGGAGTGCCCAGATTTAATTAGGGTCCACCTCTCCTTCCCCAACAAGAGAAGAAACTCGATAGCTGTGTTCATTCTACTTCCTCATTTACCTACCAACTGTGTAGATCACCCAAGAACCCCTTCCGGGTCCTCATATGTTACATCCAGGCTTGGAACACACCTAGAATCCTCTCTCCCTCCTGGGTACGATTTGAACATTGTTTCCTTCCTCAGTCTCATTCTGTTTTCACCCCATCTTTTGCTAACTCCTCATAGTTTCTTATGCACCAAAGGCATCTCTTTGCCCACATGGATATTTAATAATATTTGTTCTATCACATCGAGGGATTTGGAGCAAGAAGAGAAGGCTGCAGTGTGCCCTCAACCTGCAGACTGTGATCTTGCCTCTGCTTAAAATGCCAGGGACCTTTTTTTAAGCCTGGCGTCAAAGAGAACATGAGCTGGTCCTTTCCCCGGTGGCAAAGGAAGGAAGGTGTCAGCCGCTACGTCCTCTCTGTGCACCCAGGCACACGGGCCTCAATGGAGCTGAGCATGAGTGCAAGTCCTGGCGGCATCTGATCTGTAACCCCAGCCGCTGGGGCTGGCTGCCCTGTCCTCCCTCTATGGTGATGTGAGTGTTCCCAGCAGGGCCCCCTTTCGCTGGAGCTAGCCCAAACTGGACTTCTGTTATTCACCACCAGAAAAGTCCTGACTAATCGTAGGGTGATGCATCATCTTTTCACCTTCTGCATGGTTCTTCACTTGCTGAGTAAACCTTCTCCTCCAGAAGGGCATTACAATAAATTTCACTCCACCCCAAGGTCAAGAATGATTAAAAATTTCAAATCGGCTAAGGTGTTTTTCTTTGTATAGTCATCTGCAATCTCACAATCTGCCTTCTGAGTCCACGTGAGTTGTGGGAAGGTCATCTGGTTAGGGGAAGGCCGCAGCTGATTGGGGTGGAGGGCAGACGTGGGAGAACATAGGCAGACAGGGAGTCCAGTGTTCTGGACGCGCACCAACCTTTCATCGTGTGGAGACTTTATCCACGAAACATGGACACTCTCTGTGAAACTGGGAAGTTGCTCTGGGCTGCCCCCCTCCCCGCCCTGCATGGGGCCTGGAACGACCTCAAAGGTTTGTCCCCTCCCAAAGGCGATAATGCCACCAGCTTGGCCACCTGGCGCGTGAGCAGGTTTGGTGCTAAACAGATAGGATAACTTGGTACTAAAATAAAGCCGAGCTTGGTGACATCTTGACACAGCTTTGCAGGAACAGCGGGCTCCTGTGTACTCAATGTCCTGCTCTGCACGCCTGTTTGTAAATTAATCACACATCAGTAGACTTTGCTTAGAGTCACATGTTTCTGGACCACTTGGAGGGGAGATTAGGCTATGGGATCTTCTGATCAACCTCAAAACCAGACCCCTCCTTTCAAGATCCTAGATGGAAAATCTCCTTCTTGCCCAACCCCTGAGCCACTCTCACCTTGCTCCCCGCCCCTGTAGGAGCACACAGGGCAGGGGGAACTAGTGCCGGGGGCTCCCCACAAGCTCTGTCTACAGAAGTGTCCTCGTACGCTAATAAGACGATCTTAAGACAGATCTGAACATACACGCTTGTGAGGTGTCGGTGGGAGCAGTACGAGAGCAGGAAGGAAAGAAATGGAGAGAAGTTAGTCAGGGAGGGGCACCTTTTATGACAGGTCCATGCCCCCGCTAGCCATCGCGCAGCCCCTGCCTCTCCCGGGGGCTCTGCCCTGTGGTGTTAAGCTCACACCACCTCTGCCCCCAGGTCCATCTGGCTCTTGGAACATCATCGCCCAGTCCCAAGCCCCGTCAAGCTTCCTTGAGTCAGCTCTGAGGCGCCCCAAGGACTGAGTCCCAGACCCTGCCCCTCAGGTCAGGGTGGTTGTCGAGCGTCAAAGGAAAGACTATCAGGCTGAGCTCGGCCACTCGTATGTGTCACAGAAGCCTGGCCTGAGTTGACTCGTCTGGGAAGGAGAGCTAACAGCTGAACTTTGCCGGAGCTCTTGGGCAATGCTGGGTACCCAGGTGGAGGAGTACAGGCTGATAGCTCGCATTCACGTTGCCTGGGAGACCAGCTCCCGATTTAGAGCCGCTCCAGAGCATTCTGTGCCAGCTGCTCACTGGGAAGGCTTCACCTGAGTGGACAGACGTAGGGACCATGCCACAGCAGCCCCTAGCTCTGGAGGGTGCCCTCACGGGCCTGGCTGGCTTCTGTGTTGCTGCCTCCTTCAGCCAGATGCCAAGCACGAAATAATTGAACTGACCTGCCCCCCTCTTCCAGCAAGTCCTCCTGGGTTAGCAGACAAAGGCTGGAAGTCTTTCTGCCCTCTCCCAATCCTGTGGGGCCCTGGACCATGTCCCAGGCCTCCTTGGTGGTAACCAAGAGTAGGCCTCGAGATCTGGCTCTCTCCACGTTCAGCCCAATTAGGGGGTCACATGCACTTGGCTGCTCCCCCAGGATTTCATGAAGAACGAGGCCAACAACCAGAGAGTGGAGCATGCATTAAAGCTTCCCCCGCAGGGCTTTGTCATCTGGGAGTTCACTGTTCACTGAGCTCTAGCCCTCGGCCTTGAGGGGAGACTGGGCAGGGGCGGCCTGAAGGCATGCTGGCTTTGGGAAGTTGAGGCTCTCTGAAGCCTCAGATCCCCAAAGTGGGAAGCATGGGTGTGAACCAACGCTCCTCGTCCCTCCTCTCGAGCATTTTGCAGAAGAGTGAACAGAAGGCTGGGCCTTCTGGGTCAGGCACTTCAGCCAAGGTCTCACGGGGCTAAGAACCAGGCCAGCATGCAGACCAGGTCCCCAGGCACCACCTGGGGTCCCTCCCCGTGGGTCTCACATCACCACGCAGAACCAGGGACTCTATCTGCCCCGCCTACTGTCCCTGTTCTACCTTGGCGGTGGAACAGCTGCCCAGCTGCTCCCCACGCTTCCAGTTTGGGTCCCCCCCAAATCTTCCTAGAAGCTGTCAGAGTGCATCTGATCACATCTGACAGCTCCCTCCAGGGTCAGAGGCCCTGCTCCCAGAACATTCCTCAAGGTCCTCGTGCTTTGCCCATGACCTCTCTGGTCCTCCCACCTGGCCGCCCCGATTCTCCAGCTCCAGCCGCTCTCCTCGCTGTTCCCTGAAGCCCTGCCGCAGGCAGCCTCCCCCCTTCCCCCCACCCAGCACCCCGGCTGTGAAGTCCTCAGGGCAGTGCTCACAGCTTCTACCCAGTCCCCAGCATCTGGCACACGGCGGGACATGCCTCCCTGTTGCCTCAAGCATTTGCTGCGATTCACACTTGCTGCTCCTTCTGTTGAAAAAGCCCTTCCCCACCTGGTCTACGTGGCAAACCCCCGAAGGGTCCCGTAGACTTCGCCTAACCAGCTCCCGCTCTATGAGCCCTTCCTGACCACTCCAGGAGAAGCTGGGTGCCCAGGGTCCCCCCTGACAAGCACCTCACCTTCTGTTCCCACACCATTACACTCTCTGGGCCCAAACTGCAAGGCCCAAGGGCAGTGCCCACGTCCATTTCACTCAGTGCTGGGCACGCCACAAGGCGCCCTGCAGACGTCTAGAAATCCTTGGCAAGTGGGGGTCAGGGATTCCGGGCAGGGAGAAGACCGGCCAAGGCGCATGGCAGGGCACAAAGAACCCGGGTGTTTCCAAATGGTCAGAGAGTTTGGGGGGGTGCTTTGGGTCATTTCTGGGGATCTTCCAAGGAGCAGTCTTGGTGGGGGGGCAGTGAGTTGATGAGCCACCTCCCCTGTGGTTCATTACAAGGTGGCCATTGAGCCACTTAGCCTGAGTCCTGGTAGAGGGTCTACAAGACGGAGTGGTGGGCACATATCAGGCCAGGAGGGAAGCTGGGCCCCAGACGTGACCTGCAGCACTGTGGTTTCTGGAGCTGGGTCTGTGCTCTCTGCTGGGGCGGGGGAGGTACTATCCCAGCCTCACAGGCCTCCACAGAATCCATGCCCCATGAGGGCGGAAGAACTGTTTCTCCAGCAGGTCCAGCTTACTGCTGACTAACTTGTTCATGGAATCTGCCTCAACTTCCCTCTTGGACCGGTGCAAGGCTACGAGCTACAGTCTGGTCAGACACCAGGCTGGCCTGGGGGCCACAGAGCACGAAGTACAGGTGAGCTTAGGGATGGGGGGGTGCAAAGCAGAACGGAAATCAGGCCAAAAGGCCCCTGGCATTCAATGTATATGTGATTCCGGTGACGTGATGATGTTGAGCTGGCAAATCCATGGAGAAGGAAATCAGATCAGTGGCTGCAAGGGGCTGGGCGTGGGGAGATGGCGAGTGACTGCTAATGGCTTCGGGGTTTCCTTTTGGGGTAATGAGAGTGTTCTGGAATAGATGGAGGTGGTGGTCACACGACCACAATCTAATATATTGTGCATGTACTAAATGCCACAGAATTGTTAACATAGTTTTATATCATATGAATTATATCTCCAAAAAAATTTTTTTTTTCAGGGAAAAAAAAAGTCAGGCGAAACTCCAGTTAATCAGTTTCCCTTCTTTGTCCGAGTGCTGGCAGCCGCCCCTTTCTCAGGGAGCCAGCGTCCCAGCTCCTTATCCCAACCATGAGGCCTTGAGGGCTCAGCGCACCAGTCAGGGGTGAGTTTTCCAACTCAGCCCTTGTTTCTTTACAGACTGTAAGAAAGGAGAACTGACTGGGTCCCTCTTCTGCTTAAAGACCTTCAAGAATTCACCTTTATTCACCAGAGAACACCCAGCCTCCTTATCCTGGTGCTCGAGCTCCTGCAGGAGCTGAAGACCGGACAACCCCATGCGTCGAGGTCCCGGGCCAATCTCGGTGTCTTCACTTGCTGCCATCATCTGGGTCCCCACCTCCCCAGGGACACCCTGCCTAGGGAGCCGAGCCCTAACATCATCTGCCTTGCTGATAAAGCCGTCCCTGGCCCACAGCTGCCCTTCCGTCCGCCAAGCCCTCGGCGCACGGAGGGGGTGTCACTGTGCATAATGCTACCATAATGCTCTGAGTTCTTAGAGGGACGGGGGCCGTGTGTCATCTGCTGTGGACCCCAGGGCCTGCTGCCACCAGAGGGCTGTCCAACTTCAGGGGGCGCTCTTCCCTTCCACACAACACTTCCACCCACAGATCCCTCAGCGGCTCCTCCCGAACAGACATACAGCCCTCCCACAGATAAACAAATGGCTCTGCAAAAACAAAGGTCAGAAGAAAGCACAGCTACACCTCCAGTTGGAGACATGTGTGGATACAGAGGCCAGCAGCACACGCGTGGGCAGAGGATGAAGGCCAGGGTCATGAGGCCCAGGGAACGCCCACGGCAAGTGGAAAGCAGAGCCAAGAAAGCGTTCCAGAGTCCCCGGGCACAGGTGTGGGTGCTTTATAGGTGCCCGGGGTGGGGCAGGGGTTCTTAAGGGTGCTAGGTTGACACGGACAGAATCACAGAGCTCAGAAACTGAAGGAGAACTTGTAACCCAACGCTATCATTGTATGGATGAGAAACTGAGGCCCAGAGAAGGGCTGGGAGTTGATCTGTTCATCCATCCATCCATGCATTTATCCATCAATGCATCTATCCATCCATCCACCCATGCATCTGGCATGCATGCATGAGACCATGCATCCACCCATCCGCACGTGCATCCATGTATCCATCTATGTACCCATGGATCCATCCATCATGCCTCACATCTGCATCCATCCATCCCTCCCCTCCCTCTAGGGACTGAGGGCAGAGCAGGAACTGGAGCCCAGAGTCCTGTCCTCTCAACCCAGAGCTCTCTACAATGTGTCACAGTTGCCTTCTTTAAGCCCATGGCAGCTTTGAGAAACTTTCTGACCCAACAAGGGTCGGCAAGAGAGCCCCTAGTGGTGGGGCTCGTGGGTACGGACTACCCCAGGGATCTGCTCTGAGGCCTGTTCACTGACAGCTCTGTCGAGGTGGGAACTGCAGCCATCACGGGGTCCCTCTGACCGTCAGCGCACTCTCTCACTGCGCGGCGAGGCGCTGCAGGGCAGGCGTGCCTCGGGTGGGGGCTGGGGAGGCCTTCCAGCGGCCAAGAGGCTGAGCAAAGGCTCTGAGGCAGGACTCTGTGGCAGGTGGCGAGGGGTCCTTGGGTTGTCGCAGGATGACTGATGGGAGTGGGAAAGAGCTTGCATGCTGGGGAGCCTGGACCCTTGGGGGCTTCAGAGCCCACCAAAGCCCAGATACAAGGGAGCCCCTGAAGGTTGTGGGGGAGGCGGTCCCAAGAACAGTGGGCAGATGGGATTTAGGCAAAGTTGCACCCTCTCTCTGAGCACCCGGGCTTCCGTGAGTACTGCAGAGAAACCCCAAGGGCGGGAGCAGATCCAGGGCAGGCTGTCAGCTGCTGGGAACAGACAAGGTGGGAGGCGGCGCAGGTGCTCTTAGAGCAGGGCCTGAGCAGCCGGGATTACAGCGGGAGGTGGGCGGGAGGTCCCAAGGGAGGCCCTGCAGCAGCAGAGGGGCTCCTGCTTCTCCCCCTCCCTCCTCCCTGCCAAGGGAGGGGCCTGACTCGAATCTGCCTACTCCCCTGCATGTGCACCTGGGTCCCCATATGCTTCCTCCCTCCCACTTCAACGTGCTTTGGCTGCAAATCCAGGGAGACACGTTGCCGTGTCCCTAGACTCCCTCCCAGGGAGGCAGCGGGATGGAAGGGCAAGTTGGAGCCCCAGCACTTGCCCTTCTCACCTCTGCCCTAGATATGATACTTAAAACTGAGCCTCCGTTTACTCATCTGTAAAGAGAGGTGGTGATACATCCAGCGGGGGGGTCAGACATAAGCGTGGAGACGCCGTGCCTGTCAATAAAGATGTACTCCATTCCCCACGGTAATATCAGAACCATCTAACTGCTGGGCGCTGCTGGTGGCGTGGGCTGTGGGGCTGGGGGGGGGTTCCTGCAGGCACTTGGGGCGGCATCCTCCCTCAGCTCCAGGAATCCCAGGGGAGGGACACTGTGGGTGCCTGGAAGCAGAAGCTATTTGCAGAAGGCTAAAAGGAGAGGTCTTACCCTCCGGGCCAGATGTATTTAAGAATTCAGAGCTCCCTGCATTTAGACGGGTAACACTGCATCGTTCAGCAGCATCCAATAACCAAATATATTGACATTTCTGCAGGGAAATACGGGAACATAGGCTGCATAAAGGTTATAAATAGCCTCACTTGGACTATAAATAGCCTCACCTCAGTTCAGGCGGGATTTTGTTGCCAAATGAGTTATGAGAAAAACGTTTGGTTTTCTGAGCTTGCTGGATTCTGGAATCGAGGCTAAGGAATTACGGCTCTGCATTTCAGCGTTTCTTCCCCAGGAAACAACTGTGCGTCAGCCCTGGTTCATCCCACAGCCGATGCAGGCCAGATGATGAGCATCACACACACCCGGCCCCCAAAACTCGCCAGGCCCCGACCCCAGGGCACAGAGTGCAAGTCACAAACCAAAGACAGCTTTGCTCGCACACATAAACACACAGAGAAATGTGTGTAAATATAATCGCATCAGCAAACAATGATGGGAGCCCTGCTTTAGGGATGGAACCCAGCCCCGTGTAGCCCCAGCGGCCACAGACACCTGCACCTGGACGAGAGGAGGAAGGGGCGAGGAGGAGGAATAGGGCTGGGGCGTGGCGGCCATGGGCTTCCTAGTCTCTGGATTCTGGAGGGGCAGTGAGAGCACCAGACAGACTGGGGTCTAGCTCTGGCCCTGCCACATAGGAGCTGGCGGCCTTGGCGCGGTGGCCTGACTTCCTCACTGAGCTGCATTTCTTCACCTGCCAAGTCTACATAGTGGGGCCTCCCCAGGTTCTGGGGGGTGCATGCATGTGCCCCCAAGGGCCTGACACACGGTGGTCCTTGCGAAATGCTTGCTGACCATTCTGTGACGTTGCTTCAATGTCCAAAATAAAAAGAGCCGCTGTAACGGGGCAGCTTTTCAGTCCCAGAGATGCCCCCACGTCCCCAGGGCTCTCTTTTGAGGTAAGGCCCTCCTGGTTTCTGTCCTGTATCAGGTTTTCCATATGAATATACACAGATCCTTCTGGCTGATCTGGCTGGGCTCAGGGTCTGGAGAGAAAAGCCTAGAGCAGCAACAGGCTTAGCCTGGAGGAGGGGGTGAGACATCAAAGACAGAGCACAGGCTTTGAAGCTAGGACAGGGTTCCCCTCATGGCTTCCCCTTTCACTTGGGCTTGGCAAGTTACTCGAAATCTCTGACCCTCAGTTCTTTTTTTTTTTTTTAAGACTTATTTATTTATTTTTAGAGGTGGGGGCAGAGGAAGAGGGAGACAGAGAATCTCAAGCCGACTCCCTACTGAGCACAGAGCCTGACACGGGGCTCGATCTCACGACCCTGAGATCACGACCTGAGCTGAAACCAAGAGCTAGATGCTCAACCAACTGCACCACCCAGGCGCCTCTCTGACCCTTAGTTCTTATGCTTATAAAACTAGGTCCAGTGCCATGTACCCTCAGAGGGCAGTTGAGGGGGAATAGATGAAGGGACAGTGGGACATAAAATGCCCAGCACACAACACCCAAGCGATGACCACGGCTGCCATGATTGCTATGAGGTGACACGGTATTGGAACCGCCCTGCTAACGGAGCGCCTCCCTTTGAACTGCATCCTCATGCTCCAAACAGTTAGGGTTAGAAGAGATGACTCACTGAGATCATTATTACCAACCCTCCCACTGCCCGTTTGGGTCCCCTGCCCCCACTCTCTCACCCACCCCCACGATAACGCCAGGCGGTGTGCAGATGGGCCTCCCCCACCTCCAACAGGAGGACTGAAGCCAAGGGAGCGGCGGGGACTTGGTCAAGGTCATGGCACAAGTCAGTCATAGGGAGGAAATGAGAATCCCTGATTCTAGGCCCCAGGCTATAACAAAGCCATCCGGGCTGCGGCACTCTGGGGGGAAGAACCTCCTAAGGGGGCACAGGTGTGGGAAGTGACATTCGGTGACCTGGGCTGGGGGAGGCACAGGGCAGGGGAGGCCAAGGGGAGGCCAAGAAGAAGAAGGGGTGCCTGGGTGCAGGAAACAGAGTCATCCTCTACTGGCCCAAGACCATCGCACACAGTCTGGCTCTTCTATCTTTGGCGGGGAGCCTGGGGCTATTTGGGGAAGCTCTGCACACAGCCCGCCACTTCCCTGCCAGGCTGACTAGGTCAAAAACAAAACCAACCCAGCAACAGCCCCATGTCAACAGGGTGGGAAGTGAGGAGGTGCTGAACAGCCCTGAACTGAACAGCAGGAACGGGGGAAGTGGGGGGCGGCGGGGGCAAGCACAATCCTCCCACCCTGCAAAAAAAAAAAAAAAGGTGGCAGGAAACAAACAAACAAGGCTAGCTGGAAGGAAAAAGACGCAGTGGGAAAGACTAGTTTTGGAACCAGACAGATCTAAGTTCAGATTCAAGCTTCGTCTTCAAGGAAGTCATTCAACCACTTCAGGCCTCAGTTTACCCGATTGCCCACCTGACAGGGGTGGGTGGGATTAAATGAGATAACACTGGGGCCCTAGGCACGTATACGAAGGGTGACACCTGCCCTCCTTCCTGACGTGTCTGGTCATCCCTCTGGGTTGCTTAAAGCCACCTCTGCTGGCAGCCCCCTATGGCCCCCATCCTGCCCCAAACAGGTGCTCAGCAAATACCTGTGGACGGAATACACCAGGGGATGGGGCTAGCCATAGAGACAGCAGGACCAAGGATGGGCACAGTCAACTGGGCGCATTTCCGAGGAGCCCAGCCCCTCGTGAGTAGCCGACACAAGTCCCCATGTGAGTTCCTTGGCTCAGGTCACTGCCCTTCAGATGAGAGGCAAGGGCTCAGAGGAGAGACATGCCCAAGGTCACCTAGCAAGTCAGAATTTCAGGAGGCCAGCAGCCTCCCGCAAGGGCTGAGGTTCTCAGCATGCTGTGTCCTGGTCTTTCTGGAGGAATAAAAATGTGGGCTGATGGGCAGCAAAGGTAGTGTGGCTCAGAGAGGAAGGTGCAGGTGTGTGTGGGGGGGCATTCTGGAATGATCATCCTTCCCCTGGGGCTTGGGCTCAGGGACCTGAGCTAATTACAGATTAAGGGGGATGGGTGCGTGCACTGGAGATGTGAACCCTGGCTCTGTACTTGTTCTCACTCGACTCTCAAAAAACCCCAGGGTTGGAGTCAAAATAGCCAAAAATGGAAGCAACCCAAGCATTCATTGATGGATGAACTGATAAACCAGTGTGGTCTATCCACACACTGGAATGTTCTCATCATTCACAGGGAAGGAGACTCTGACATGTGCTACGTCGTGTATGGTCCTGGAGGACCTTGAGCTGAGTGATACTAGCCAGTCAGAAAGGACAGGTGCTGCAGGATTCCACGTACATATACACGGCATCCAGAAGAGTCAAATCTCCAGGGACAGAAAGCAGGACGGGGTGCCAGGGGCCGGGGGAGGGAGAGGTGAGTGTTGTGTGGGGACAGAGCGTCAGTGCGGAGACAGCAACGAGATCTGAAGATGATGGGGGGGACGGCTGCACAATGGGAATGTGCTCGACGCCACATAACTAGACACTTACAGATGGTTACAGTGGTAAACTCTGTTACACGTATTTTACCCCAATTGAAAAAAAAAAAAAGCTCCAGAGTTGGGTACAGGGTCTCCTGTCAGGGTGATACAAATGTTCTGGAACTAGACAGAAGTGCTATTTGCACACCGTCGTGAATGTACTAAATGCTACTGAATTGCTCACTTTAAAAGAGTTAATTTTATGTTATATGAATCTTACCAAAAAAAACAAAAACAAAACAAAACTTTAAAGCCCCTGGGTGTGAGCCAGGCAGCTCCTGTGGACAGGCACCCTGGGAGAGGCTCCTGGGTGAGGGCGGGCAGGATGCTGAGCCAGAGGACAGAGCAAGGGGAGGGGAGACCCAGCTGCGGAGGTGGAGGGCTCTGTGGGGGCAGTGGGAGGGGGCTGATGGCCTTGGGTACTGGGGGGTACCCCCTGCCCCCACCCTGCAAACCCACCAGCCAGCCAGAGGGAGGGTCTAGGGGTCTGGGGCTGACTCTGCCACATCACCTTGGCTGCCCTTGGGGGGGGTCCCTGAGCTTTTGGATGGGGCCATCCACCCAGAGACAAGCACAGGCTCAGAGCTCTTGGGGATGGGGATGCTCTCGGCAATGCCCACCCTAGAGGGCTGCTAGACCACCTCCCAGGATGGGATGCTCATCGCCTACAAGGTCCTGCCAGGAAGTCCCTAAGCTGTGCAGTTGGCCTCCTGGGGACTCAACCTAGGGTCCCGGTTGGCTCTTCAGCCACATTCTGCTTTTCTTCTCTAGGACACCTTAAAATAGGTGTCCACATGGCACACCCTCTCCGGGGTAGCTGCCCCCTCGGTCACTACCTCCTCTGCTCTGGGCTCTCTCCTTTTACTAACAGAGGCAAAGCTGCCCTAGCTGACAACAGAGCCGGAGGCTGCTAGAAGCCCCAGATCTGGCTTCTGGGACCAGCTGCCAGCCCACTGCCCCCCTGGCCAGTGCAGCAGACCTGCCCTTTACCTGGTGACATTCCGCCTGCTGAGTGGAAATTCCTGTCCACCTGGAATCTCGGACTGTGACCTGATATGGAAGCAGGGTCTTTGCAGGTGTGATTAGTTAAGGATCTCGAGATGAGATCATCTCAGATTTAGGGTGAGCTCCCAATCCAATGACAGGGGTCCTTGGAGAAGAGGAGGAGAGACAGAGGGGTTGGTCATGGGCGCACAGATGCAGAAAAAGAGTGATGCAGCCACAAGCCAAGGTGCACCTGGGGCCACCAGAAGCTGGAAGAAGCAAGGGAAGATTCACCCTTAGAGCCTTCGGAGGGAACACGGGCCTGCAGACCCCTTGAGCTCAGATTTCGGACCTCCGGAAGTATGAGACAATACAGTTCGGTTGCTCCAAGCCCAGCCTTCAGGCCGGTGTGATGGCAGCCCCAGGAGACAGGACGCGGGCTCTGTGGCATTGGGAAGCAGGACACTGCCCAAGCTGGCTGCACAGACGTTAGCCAGTGTCCCCCTGCTCGGGGGTCTGTGGGAGAAGAACCCAGGGTGTCCTGGCGGGGAGGCCACACCAGCACCCGAGCAGGCCTGAGCAAGCCTGTGACCGGGCTGTCACCAGGCCTGCAGCCAAACAGCTCAGGGCACTTGGGGAACCAGCGAGAAGCCCTTCTGCATCCACGGTGAAGACACTCAGGGGAAGTGACCACTGGATGTGCAACCACCCGGCCTCCCCGTTTTCCCTGCTTCCCCACACTGGCACCTGGACAGCCTTTTCTAGGCCCCCAGGTGCACCAGCCCTAAGCAAGCAGCCGGAAGCCCTCCCTGGGTGAGGTCCTAACCCAGGGACCGCAGCTTTCTCTGACGAGAAGCGCTCCACCCCCACCCTGAGCTTTGGCTCAGCATCTCCTACCCGTCTCTATTTTGGGGGAACCTCTCACTGGGGGTAAGAAGCTGGCCAAGGCTTCCCCAACAATTCAGCATCTAGAAACCCCCGGCACTCCACCTTCCTAGCTCTGTGGATGCTACCATGCCTAGGGACCAGGTGAGGACCATCCCAGCTCACAGGGCTCTGAGAAGCCCAGTCCAGCATTTCTCAAACTCATGGACAGGGACGAGCTGCTTTAGAAACATTTAGTGAGCTTGTTCAAAATGCAGATGCCCGGCCCTCCTGCCCAGAATCAGAACTGAATCAGAACCTCTGTATGAGAAGGCCAGGACCCTGCATTTAACACACGTTCCCACAATGATATCAGGAAGTCTACCGGAGGTGAGAACAAGTGGCCTGGGTTCCAGGTGTCCCTCTGGGTCTGGAATCAGAAGACTGAGCCCCCTGTGCTCAAAGAATCCTTCTCCCAGGTAAGGCTTCCCTGAAGGCTGGTCAGCTCCCCAGGCATGTGGCACTGACTCTCCTCTTGGCCCCTGAAGGCTGGTCAGCTCCCCAGACTCTCCTCTTGGCCCTTCCTAGACTTCAATGGCACCGCATGCTCTGCCTTCAGGCTCAGGTCCTGCGGCTTGCTCACCGCTGCCTTCCCGGGGCCTGGCCAGAGCAGTTGCTCGACAAAGGCAGGTGCCCGGCAAATATTGGTTAGGTAAATGATGTGCAGTCCAAATTCTGCCCCAGAGCAGCTGTCTGACCTTGGGCAGTTCCCTCCACCTCTCTGCCTCTCCGTAGAAAAGATTCTGGTCCTCCGCCTTGACCATTTCACAAGGCCACGGTGAGATTCAACCAATAAACCTGGACGCAACATGCTTTGGAAACTGCAAAGCCCCGTCCAAGCATGAGCTCTGCACACCAGCCATAACGCAGCCATCAAGTTCTCACTGACCGGAGATGAGCGGGAAGCCCAGGGCAGCAAGGTCAGCCAGGAGATGGTACAGGTGGACAGGGCGGCGGGAGAGGGCCCGGGGCAGGCCGGCTCCCGCAGTGAGGCAGGCAGGCAGATTCCAGAGGCTCGGCCAGCCTCCTGCCCACCCCGCACAGTCCACTGCTCTTGGGGGCATAAGCCCTGCCCTGGTCCCACACCCTGTGCGGCTGTGGCAGGACCCTGACCCTTTGCGGGCCTGTTTCCCAGGGGCAGCGAAGGTTTGAGCTAGACCATTTCCAAGGGCCTGAGGACCACGGTGACAGTGGCTCTGTGCCCTCAGGGACCCCCGCACTGGCAGGTGCTCGCTGGTGTTCCCCTAGAGCCCTCTCTTCACAGACAGGTTCCCGGAGTGCCCAGAGGAACGTGACCCTCGCCAG
Organism: Phoca vitulina; assembly: GCF_004348235.1. Classification (NCBI taxonomy): domain Eukaryota; kingdom Metazoa; phylum Chordata; class Mammalia; order Carnivora; family Phocidae; genus Phoca; species Phoca vitulina. Next base: position 10,105,271 of record NW_022589749.1, read on the forward strand.
GCTGAGGCAGGAGCCCCTCCCACTGGCTGCCATGCTCGGCTCGCCCGACTCCCTAGCGGTCAGAGAGCAGGGCTGCCTGGCAGATGGAAGGCTCTGCTCCAAGGCACCTCAAGCTCTATGCAAGGCTGCCGCTTGGAGCCCTGCCTTCTAAATGACCTCACAGGGACCGACCGGTTCTTCAGCCTGGCCTGGGCTACTTGCGGTGGGGGGGCCCTCCTAAGGGCCCAGCACCCACATGCCGCTTCATGAGTCAGCCCAACCCGGATCGGCTGTGGGGTGAGCTGGGCCCGAGAAGGCCAGGACTCAGGCCAGCGCTGCTCAGAAGGCACATCACCACATCCCCAGCACAAGCCCCCCACAGCTGTAAACGGGGAGCAGTGGGGTAGGGGCCAGCGTGTGGGGGGGAAGGGGGGCTCCATCCTGCTTCCAGGAGCTGCCCAGCCCAGCATGGCTCTGGGTCACTCAGGAAAGCTCCTCTGGGTCTCTGTCGGTCTCCCCATCGGCCAGGCCTGACCCGGAACCCCAGTGTGCCAACTCCTGCCTGGGAAGGCAGAGGGCTAGGTGGTGATCCAAGCAGCGATTCTGGCCCTGGCTCTCTTTGTGGATCCAGGGGAGGCCCCTCCTTGGCACTATGGCCGCAAGCAGCTCCAGCCTGGACACACCCCCGTGCCTCAGTTACCCTGCTGCGCCGTGTGCGCTCAGGGGGTTGGCAGAGCCCAGGCTTCATCTGCCAGGCCCCGGGCAGCTCAGTGACCACGCCTCCTGACAGAAGGTCCCCCTGGCTGCGAGCGGCCCCGGCCTTCCAAACATTTGGGAGCACGAAAAGCTGCAGCTGGCCTGGCCCTGATCCTAGGAGGACGGGCTTTGATACACAGCGGCCATTTGAAAGCAATCCATTTTTAAGTCCTGCGCTGGAAGAGAGCCCTATAAAACGGTCACCCTGTCACCTTACTCCTGCGAGCCAGGCAAGCACAGTCTCACGTTCTTTCCCAACAGCCCTGTTCTGCATGGAGGGAAGCTAAGGTTCCCGGGATTAGCAACTTCTGGAGGTCACAGAGCCGGGACTCACCCTCCAGCCCGTGGCTAACAAGTCCTGCTCTTCCTGCCACCCCAGGTCTGCCCCTACCTCCCAGTCTCCCCATCCCGGGAGCCCAGAGTCTTGGGAAGGCCTTCAGCCATGCAGGTGAGCAGGGGCCCAGCGGAAGGATGAAGCCAGGCAGCTAGAGCGCTTTAAAGTGAACCGTCCACAGCCCTGACTGAGCCCCATCACAGCCACAGGCCGCGATAATGTGTGCCCACGCCTAGAAAGCTGTGAAGTGCTTCACAAGGGCACGGGGTGACAGGCCGAGGGAGGGCGCCGGCGTGGAAGAGAGTGCTCCGCTCAGGCCGTCTCTTTTGTCCTTCCCGGTCTCCAGAGGGCACCTGCCATTAACCCTGCTGCACGGGAGACTGAAGCTCGGAGAGGCCAAGGGAATTGTCCAAGGTCTCGCACCCAGGCTGATGGCAGCGTGGGGATCAGGACAAGGTCTTCTGACTCGCTCCCACCCTCTGTTCTTCCCCAGCGCCAGCTGGGCACCTAAGGGTGGGAGACACCCCCGAGCTGCTCTGGGGTGCTAACTCCTGTCCGCCCTGCTACCCTCTGAGCTGCCTTCACAGAGGTGATGGGGACCTGGGGAGGAAAGTGCCTCTCGCTATGGCAACAAGGTGGGGAAACTGAGGCACACACTGGGCAGCTGCTGCTAGGCTAGACTGAACAGAGCACGTCAGGTGTCTGGTTCATTCACTCCCACCAAGCTGGGCTTTGTCGGGGAGATAATGGAGGCACGGGAGTTTGCAAGGAACAGGGACGGGACTGGAGGTCTAGGGCTCCCTCCCCTCAACTGCCTCGAGGATGGGAGGGTGGCCATTTACTGCGAGGGGCTCGCAGGAGCCCAGGCGGCAGGGGCCACAAGGCTGACATAATGGGTGCATTTGCAACCACAGGATAAACCAGCACCCCATCAAGAAACCATCAAGAGTCACAAAATTTTCTCTGGGCCTGGGACAGCCGGTAGGCTGTGTCTGATGGAAGAAGAGACTCAGGCCACAAGGCAGGGGCCCTGGGGAAGGCATCCCAGCCTGGTGCCCCATCAGAGAGCCCACGGAGGGAGCTGGGGAGGAGCCTGAACTCAGAGGCCCTTGTGCCCAGGACCGCTGCCTCTCGAGAGACTGCCGTGGCCTGAAAGTCTCACCCCCGTGGCTCCCTCTCCCCCTAGCCATCAGCCTTTTCCATGTGGCTTCTTGTGGGGGTCTCTGAGGTACAAACCCTCATCTGTTACGTCACTATTCTGTCCACCTTTGGGGAAAAGCCCTCACATTGCTTAAGTCTTTTTTTTTCTTTCACATAATTTTTAACTTACAGAAAAGTTGCAAATATAACGTGAGAATTTTCATATACCCTCTCCCCAGCACAACTGTTTAAATCACTTGCTTTACCATGTGAGTGCTCTCTCTCTGCATGTCTCTCTGCATACGATCTACACGCATACAATCTGCTCAGAACCATCAGAGCGTAAGGTGCTGCAAAGTTCACAGGCATGATCACAATCCCAGCCCTGTCCCCCCATGCCAATTCATGGGGTTCACTGCCAGGCACCCTCACAACCCCTCCTTCGTGCTGAGGCGTGTGAAGGAGGAGGAAACTGAGGCCCAGTCTCCTGATGTACGGTGCCCCTCCTACTACACGGAGCCACCCACACCTAATTCTCAGCATAGAGCAGACAGACCCCTCTCTGTGGACTGTCTTCCTGACATGATGATGCCGGAAACATTTTTAAAAGAAACCAGAATAAAGAGCGGGTCCGGACCCGGTGATGGAGATTCTCTACGGTGCAGTGTTGACTCCCAAGTTCCAGGCAGGAGTGGGGCTGGGGGAGGGTAGTGAGGGGCTCCCCACTCAGGCCCTGGGCTGCGGCCTCCAGAGCCTGCTCTCTGCTTCTTTCTTTTTCCTTTTCTTTCCTCAGACAACTGGGATGGATGCACTCCTCTTCATCCCAGAGCCCTGTGGCACAGGGCCCAGTGAATGAATGAATTTGAATCTGAGATCTGAGTTCACGCTGACTTCCCCGGGTGGGCTTCTCAACCCCTCTGAGACTCAGTGTGCTCGTAGGTAAAATGGGACCACACCAAGCACTTCGAATGCAGCTGCAGACCGTTAACTTAGATGAGATTTGTGCCACAAGGCAGTGGGGGGGTGAGTCTGCTGAGACTGTGCTCTGAGAAACGAACCAGAAATGGGGAGAAAACGGGAAGCAAAGCCAAGGAAGCCTAAATATGAACACTCCAGAGCGTGGATACGCGTGCGCACACCCGGCCTTGCTCAGCACATCTACCGCTTTGCAGTCTCTCTGACAACTCCCCTTCCTTTTGGCTTGAGACGCTCAGAGGCCCAGGATGCAAAGCTGGCAGCCAGGGGCTTTCCCTGCAAACACAAACGCGCCGGTCTCTGTGGTACGGCTGACAACGCAGCCCCGGGGGCATGGGAAAGAGGGGCACCGGGAGAAGTGGGTAGGAGCTGACTGTCTCACGCAGGTAAGACACAGAGCCGAAAAGCGGTGCAGAAGAGGGAAGTCGTACAATCCTATCAACACCAGGGGCCGTTTATAGGAGATCACGTTGCCATAAGCAAAATGCCAATAAGCCATAAGCAGCCCTGGTGGCCGAAGGGGAAGATGGATCTGTCTGTGTGAGTTTGCACACGTGCGACTGTTTGCGTGTATGCGTGAGGGTGTGAGTGTGCCTGTGTGTACGGGTGTGTGTGCGTATGTGTGACTGCCTGTGTGTGCAGATGGCAGGGGTGTGTATGTGAGTGTGGGTGTGAGTGCACACGTGTGACTGCATGCATGTGTGTGCACGTGTGTGTGTCAGGGACATCACAACACAGGTTGGGATTGTTGATGTTCATGAGCTGCTTTTCTCCTGCTCACTTCCTGAAACCATGTGTGTCACGAAGATCAGCAGCCACCACCAACGGACCTTCTCCAGGCTGGGCACGGGGCTGGGCCGGGGCACCGGCTCAGCTTCCCAGGCGGACGCGGTCCTGAGTCCTAGAATCCCGGATGCCGAACCAGCGCCGCCCTCCTGCCTGGCACAGCCTGGGTGGTGGACGCCAGCGTTCAGGGGAAAAATAAAACAGATTTTCCTCTCGTGAGATCTGTCTGAACCACCGGGCTTCCCACCGAGCCCTTCCCTGGATCCCAGGGCTCCCGTGGAATTAAAGAAGAGAGAGTCACTCACCGCCTGAAAGCCAGCCAACGGGTGATTATTCCACTTTTCCTGGAATGAGCTTTCCACACTTTCTCTGGCTGGAGCCATCGGCAGCCAGGGCTCCCACCTCTCCGACCTGCTCTCACACCCTCTGCAGCTCTTTACAAAAGCTTTCAAGTAAGTCACTGCTACGTGAAATGACACTAAGAGAGGAGGCCGGCTCCTTGTGCTGGGGGACCCGAGGAGGGGGGCTGCCACGGAGCACTCAGAATTCACTTCAGATGAAAGCAGGCGGGTTGGTGGGGCAGCCCCGCTGTGCTGTCCTTCTGACTTTCAGGCTTGCTGGGATCACTGAACACACACGTGTGTCACCCAAGCAACCCCCCCAACCCTGGATGCACATGAGAGGCCCCCGGGGGACAGAGTCCCCCCAGCTGCGGCACGCCCCCGCGGCGGCTGAGAGCAAAGACGGGAGCTGATCGCCGCCACACGTGGGGCAGACCTCTTTTGTGTCACATTGGATAATTCCTTGCGCCAGCAAACCAAAAGCAAACCAAACAAAACCAGCACACCGCCCCCCCCACGCACCACTCAACTCGTAAACTTATCGGAATTTACAGCAAACCAACGAGAGTCCAGACGCGGGTAATGTCATTAAGAAGCCTGCACAGCGCCCAGATGCCAGGAGGGTCTCCGTGACAAACTCCAGGCTCAAAGCGAAGGGAAAGCAAGACGGCGCAGACATCTGCAGACACAGAAGCATTCTCCTCATCCAGCCCAACAGGAACCAGCCTGATCATGAAGGGGAAGCAACCAGAATGCAGGGTGGAGGGCAGCTTGGGAGAAACAGGGCTTTGTGGGATGTGCAAATGCAGTTGGAAGAGGCCGGACCGCAGAACCAGACGGGGAGCCCTGTCTCGGGCCGCCCTCGAGGCGGATTTGTTATTAAAGCAATCTGTCAGAGGAGACACTGAAACAGAATATATAATCCCACCAGACGCCCGGGAGCCTGACTCTGAGACACATAGCTGCCGTTTCAGCCCCCCCCCGCGTCGGGCGCCACCTTCAGAGTCTCGAGCTGTTTCCCCTCATACCTGAACCAAACTTTGAAGCTTCCCTGTGAGTCAGACGGGCCACTTGGCGCTCGCCTTCTATTTAAAGATCACAGAGGGCTTCTCAGACAACATTCAGCCCGTGGCTTCTAAGGATGGGTACTAAATCCGTTCCCTTTGGGCCTCACTTTCCATTAACCTAGGAGATGTTCTAGTTGACCATGGGAGGTTCGCCCCTCCGCTGCTGTGCAGGAGGCAGAGGTAACAGGGAGGGGGCTCCCTGCCCCCCAACCCCCCCCCTAGGGCGCAGATCTGGGGAATGCCCTGGGACCTCAGCCACTCCCTCCAGGAAACCCATCCTAAGCACCATGGCTGGAAATGGGGAAGACGAGACAGAATGCCGACCCACTGGGCAGCGGTCTTAAAATCCCGTCTGCACCAAACTCTGCCGAGGGACTGTCCCAAACAGATGGCCGAGCTGCCAGGAACTAGCCAGCAGATGCTTCTCGCTTCCACTATCCTCTCGGAGATTCTTTGTTACGGGGACAACACATTCCCCCACTGAACTCCATTTCCAGGTGAGCGTGAACTAGGCAGAGATGCGCAGCGCGCGGCGGGGGGGGGGGGGGGGGGGGGGGGGGGGGGGGGGGGGGGTGCCGCTGGGGAGCTCTGCCCCATCTGGGGTGCAGGTGCGGGCCTCGCCATGTCCCCTCCCCCGGCCAGATCAGGTCCGGGAAAGCAGGCTGCCCGTGCTATGTAGCAAGTACATGGGAAAACAGGAGTGCAACAGACAGCAGCGGGCCCAAGCGCCTGGGGCCAGGAGCCAGGCTGCTCACAGCCGTCGGGAGACCCCACGCCCCCCAGCTGTGCTGAGCCCCCTCCCAGCCTGCGAGGCAGGCCGTGCCTCTCCCTCCGCAGCTCCCTCCAGCCCCGCTACTCAGAGAAAACAAGCAGCCCACGTGACCAGACCGAGCCTTCCTTGCTAATAAACCCGTCCTGAGGCTGTGACAGTTTTCGCGGAAAATTACCTTTCAGGAAGAAAATGTAAGGACGGGGCAGAGGGGGGACAGAGTGGGAGAGCCGGAGCGGCGCGCGGCAGCCCCCCATGTCTGCGGAGGTCCGCCCGGCTCCCCATGCTGCCGGCCGCAGGGAGCCGCCCCCGGCTCGCAGCTCCGCAGGCAACCCTCGCCCGGAGCGCGGAGGTTCCCGGACGGACAGACGGCCGGCCGGCCGGCACGCAGGAGCCCGGGGCTGGCGGGGACGCAGGAGGCAGGGAGGCCGGGAGGAAGAGGTGGGGAGAGGGGAGGGAGGGAGGGAAGAGGGAGAACTGCTTCTCTCTCCTCCGCTGGGACCACTGAGCTAAGTTGCCATGGAGAAGGGGGGGCCGCTGGCAGAGCCTGAGGCGGGCGGAGGAGCCATATGCCGGAGGGAAGGCGTCAGCCGAGAGCCAATCCGCACCTTCTCCCGGCCGCGCAGCCTCCCCCAACCCAAGCCTCGGGCCCACGGCGGCCCAGGGGCGCAAGGAGCCGCTCGGCGCGGCGGGAGCCTCGGGCTTCCTCACCCGCTCCTCGCTCCGTCACGCCCTGCCCTGCGGAGAGCCGTGTCCCCATCTCGGGTCGCGCTGCCGGCCGGACCACGGGGGCTGGGACCAGAGCCCCTCCGACCGCCTGGGCAACGCCTGGGGCCCTGGCGTCCGGGGAGGCACTGCAGACCTCCACCCGCCTCCCCATGTCTAAAAATCAGAGGGGCCGGACCCTGAGTCACAGGCCGCATGAGCGTCAGCCACGTCTCCCACCCTCAGGAACAAGTGTGTCCCCCCGCAGAGGGCTCCTTTGCCCAGAGCTGCCTATGCGGAGGGGCAGGATGGGGGGGTGGGCAGGGGATGGGGGGCGGACTCCCCAGGACACCTGCTCCCACCTGCCAGCCGGGCAGCCTGGCTGCTTCCATACAGAACCCAACTCCAGGGCCGGCCTTTGCCACTGGCTCGGTGGCACTCCGAGCAGCAGAAATGGGGCTGGGGAGAGAGCCAGGAGGCCTGGCTTGGGGGTCTCCGTATCTCCTCATGGAGATCATGCAAGGGGGCAAGTCCAGCCATGTCTCTGGGCCTCAGTTCCTCATGACAAGGGAGGATAAGCCCACCACCCCCCTCTCCCAGCCTGCACCCCCAGGCCCTGGGACACCCGAATGGCCGGGGACAGTGAGGGGGCACGGGCACCGGGAAACACACCACCTCGGGGAACCCACCCCACACCCCGCCTCTCCTCGCTCCCCGAGATGGACTGGATGAAGGCTCTACACAGCCTGAAGCCAGCACAGAGGCCTTGGCTCGCTGCTCTGACGCAGACAGACCAAAGGGTGGCCCACGCGGGAGTCCAGCCTGAAGGCCGCAGCCTTACAAACATTCTCCCTTCATGGTCTTTTCATGCGTTTATTTTTATAAGTTTTTATGTACGTATGTAAGTAAGTGAGTGAGTGAGCTCTAGGCCCAACGCGGGGCTTGAACTCATGACCCTGAGCCAGCCAGGCGCCCCTCCCTTCACAGTCTTGTTGTCACGTTTTCCCCTCGAACCTTTATTATGAAGATGCTCCAACATACAGCCAAGTCGGAAACATTTTATAAAGCACATCCCTCCACGCGCCACCTGGATCCTGCCATTCTGTCTCACTTCTTTAGGGTGGCAAAACGGATATAACCCAAAACTGACCGTTTTCACCATTTTAAAGTATTCAATTCGGGGGCCTGTGGTACATTCACAGTGCTGTGCAACCATCTTCTTCAGTTCCAGAACATTCTCATCGCCCCCAAAACCAGATAGCCTCTCACTTTCCCTTCCTCCTCTCCCCAGCCCCTGGCAACCACCAGTCTACTCTCCATCTCTACGGATTGACCTCTCCTGGACATCTCATATCAGTGGAACCACGCACTATGTGGCCTTTGTGTCTGGCTTCTTTCACTTGGCATCATGTTTGCAAGGCTCACCCAGGTTGTAGCAGGTGTCCGTGCTTCCTTCCTCCTGGCGGCTGCACCATAGTCCCACTGGATGGATGTGCCAGATGCATTCATCCTTGGAGGGACAGGTGGGTTTTGGCTAGTGCTCTCTCACTTTTAAAAAGAGTTTCTTGGCGACACATCCTGAAACCCCTCCTAAGGGATTTGGTCTCGAGGGGACAGGCTGAAGAGGCTCCAAACTGAATATTTGCTCCCCACCGGTAACAGAGCACAGGAAGCAGGGGTCCCAGAGCCCGTGTGGGGCCAGCAGATGAGCCTTGACCTCCTCGGTCCCCAGCTCGCTGGGCAGCAGGACACAGGAGCATGCCAACCCCACATCCGTGCTCCGAGACCCAACGGACCCGGGCTCTAGTACTCTCTGGCGCCCACGGGCTACACAACCAGCAAGTCAGTCCCTGCTCTGAGCCTCAGCTTTTACATCCGTAAAATGGGGGCAACAGTCTCCATCGTGGGGTTGTGCTAGAAATGGGACGGGCACCGCCGCATAGAACTTTCCTTGATGATGGACGTGTTCCATGTCTGTACCATCCTGTATGGCCACCACCAGCCCCACACAGCTCCTGAGCACCTGTAGTGGGGCTCTTGTGGCTGGGAAATGAAATTTTAAATTTTATCTCACTTCAATTTAAAATGAAAATCGAGTAGTCACAGGGAGCTTGTGGTGATCACCCCGGACAGCCCCAAGGACTTGTTGAGATGGGACGGTGGGACACATGCCCAGGCTAAGCACCCAGCTCCGCAGCCCTGCTCCTTCATTCCTCCCTCTCCCTACTTACCCCACACTGTCTGGGTGGTAGAGCAGGCTTCTGTCTGCAGCCTGGCCCCCGAGGCCCCCTCTAAAAGGACAGAGGGCAGGTGGTCGGGCTCTCAGGGAACAAAGCAGGCCCCAGCTGGGGAGTGGGCTCAGAGGACTCCATAATGACGTGGATCCTTGAACCACTGACCTCTCCTCCTGTCCCTACTGGCCCCAGACTCCTATTCTAGAACCCCATCTCCTGCCGTTTCCCCAGACTCCTATTCTAGAACCCCATCTCCTGCCGTTTCCCCCAGCAACTCCTGAGGTCATCCCTGGAATGTCTGGGCCAGAGCTATAGGATTGGAACAGACCCTCCCCCATTCCTAAAGTGGCAGCCGGGACCCCTGTGGGGATGTGCAGCAGGTCCTCAGTCCCAGGCTGGGCTGCTGGGCTGGGCCCCCAGGGAGACCATCCCAAATGCGTACAGAAGCTTTCGAAGATTCCGTCTGCCAGAATCCAGACCAGAATCCCATCCGACCTGCTCACTTTGCAGAAGCAGAAACCCAGACTCAGCTGGAGGAGCACGGGCAAGGCAGGAAGAGTTGGGGGCTCAAGCCACGCCCCCAGCTCTGCCCAGTCTGCATGGGCCTCCTTAGAAGCCACTCTGGAACCTCCTGAGTAGGAGGGGCCCCACATCGGGGCAGGTCCAGGGCCCAGAGATGGCTGCGTGCTTCCAAGGAGCTATGCAGCTTCAAAGCCTGAACAGCAGGAACTGAAACCTAGCCAAGCCAGCCCACTCCTGTCCCTGACCTACCCCAACCGCCCACGATGGGGAGGGAGAAGTGACATCTGGGGACTGAAAGGGAGGACTCCAGAAAAATCTGCCGCAAAGAACCACAGCTCCTCGTGTGAACTCATGAACAGGTGTGGTCACCCAGAGCTGGGAGATACTACTGAGGACAGGGAGCCCCAGCCTGTCCCCACTCCCCGCCCCCCACCCAGCAAAGCCTCTTACTTCCCAAGAGCCCCTGCCTCCCCCAACAGAATGGCCAGAGGGATCCCCTTCAAACCGATGCCCCATGCTGTCCAGCATCAGTAGCGGCCTTCCCTCTGCCCACAGCCGCCTCCCATCCTCACTAAGGCCATCCTCCGTCTTCACCCCAACCGGGCACCGCCACCCCCCCAAACTTTCTCACTTACTTCACAGCTTTGATCCTTATGGAAGACACTACCTACTTTTCTTTCTTCTTCTTTTATTTTTATTTTTTAAATTGTGGTGAAATACATCACATCAAATTTACCATCTTAACCATGTTTAAGTGTCCGGTTCCGTGGCATGAAGCACACTCACACTCTCGTGCAGCCTTCACCACTGTCCACTTCCAGAACCCTTTCGTCTGGCAAGACCGAGGCTCTGTCCCCTTTTAACACTAACTCCGCACTCCCCCTCCCCAGCCCCAGGCACCCACCCCTCGCCTCCCCGCCCCCCAATCTGACTCCTCTGGGCATCTCAGATACATGGATGCACACGGTATTTGTCCTCCCGTGTCTGGCTTCGTTCACTCAGCATGTCCTCCGGGCCCATGCATGGTACAGCACATGCTTTTAAGAAAACAACAATCATCTCTCCCACTGCCGTGGAGGCTGCATGAGGACAGGTACTGGGGTTGGCTGTCCTCACTGCTGCACTCCCAGCTCTCCAAGAGCACCTGGCACTGAGCAGGCACTGAATGAATCTTCTGAATGAATGAACGAACGAATGCACGCATGCATGGAAACTTGGCAGAGGTCAGTCACCCACAGGTCTGGGCCTGCCCCTCCCACCACTGTGGACCAACTCCCACGGATGGCGGCCCCTCCCCATGCCGCTCCCCACTCCTGCCCTGCAGTCTCATGCCTGCCATTCCTAGGGGTGACCACACCCAGCACTGCAGGACTCCCCCCGCCCCATGGGCTTTCTCCGCAGACCCGGCTCGTCTATGGGAGGATTATTACAGGGACAGAATGAGTGCCCTGCCACGGGCGTGACAATTTGCTCTGAAACCTCACAGCAGCTAGCGCGGTGCCCAGAGGTGGGGAGAGAGAGGTGAGCAAGGGCCTGGAGCGTCCCCTTCTGCTCATGGACTAGGGAGGCCGGCACCCAGCAAGGCAGCTTTCTCCAGTGGGGATCTGGAAGACCTGGGGTCCATCTGGGGCTCACCACCTTGGCGGTCCCTTGCCTTTCACCTTCTCCACCTCCTGCCTGGCTATTTATGGCCTCCTAGCCTCTGAGAACTCATTTACCCATGTCCTGCACACACGCAACAAGCCTGAAAAGGGGACGGACGGTGCCGGGGGGTGCTCTCCCTTGCCAGGCTCGGGCTGCCCCGGGACAGGAGGTGGCTGGGAGAGGGCAGCTGCCAAGAGCCCACAGCCAGCTCAGCGCCCGCTAGACCTCAGCCAGGTCGAGCCAGGTCACTGTGCTGGAAGACAGTGACCCCAGAAGAGCCCCAGACCACGTCAGAGCTCCTCCCGGCTCGGGGAAAACAAACAGATTGGGACAGTGGAAAAACAGCTGTACCTTTAAATTATTTGGCCCACAGATATGAAAAACATTTGCATGTTGAAGCTGTGTGCATGTTTGGTTATTTTTAGGGTGAACCCAGTTGCCTCCCCTTGGAACCGGATGGAGCCCAAGAGGCACGTAGTCCTTTTTCCCAGACGGGGGTCCTGGTCCAGTGTCCCTGGGAATGAGGGCTTGAGGATGAGATCCCTGGGGCTCACAGGCAACAGGGCCCCCAGCAGGATGTGCCCCAGGGGCCAAGGCAGGTCTGCTGGGACTTTTCAGATGTGTCACTGTGGACATCACGGCCACCCACCTGGGTCCACGCAGCCCGCTGCCCCCTGCTCAGAGTAGGATCTGAAGGAAGGGAAGAAAGCTCAGGGCTCTGCCTTCACCCATGCCAGGCCCAGCTAATGGGAATATTTTGCTGACATATTTCTAGAACAAGCGGCAATTAGAGCAGATTTTCTCTTCCACTCCCCCTCCCCAAAACAGGAATAAATCAGTTCTACCAATTTCCCAGCTAATGATTTCCTCCATTAAATTAAAAAGAAGAAGAAGAAAATGTTTTTCTAAATGGATTACCAGCCCTGTGCTTTCAGAGACCATGTGACCTGTCAACCCCTCTTAAGTCCTGATACATCAAAGTCCCTTAATTAATTTTTAATAAATAAAAAAGCCATAGTCTAAGAAGCACTCCTCCTGCTTCTGCCCCCAGGCGGCCCGGCCCACCGGGGTCAGGTCCAGGCTGGGCTGTGGGAAGCCAGCTGAATCAGGCCAAAGGTGACCTGAGAGTCAGGGCACAAGACCCATCACCTGGGGGAGAAAAACGAGCCTGAGATGGGATGCACCTGAGCACACAGCCCAGGACCCAAGATGAACCTCAAGTTGTCACATGCGCCACGGAGGACCAGAGGTGGGATGAGGCCTTGGCTTCAAGGGGCGCCCACCTGGAAGGTGCAGACAGGTGAAGCCGTAAGTTGAGGAGCCCCAGCCTTCGGGCACAGGGACAACGTGAGTTACTGTATCTGGGACCCGCGATGCTCTTCCCCCTTTTGTTCCTCTGTGGCTCCTGGGACAGGGGCAGGCATGCGGAGCTAACACCCCACTTGTTTCTAAAAAGTCCACCCCCAACAGCATGGGCGAACCTTGAAAGCATTATGCTAAGTGAAAGTAGGCAGACACAAAAAGACAAACTCTTTATGATTCCGCTTATAGGAGACGCCTAGAACTGGCAGATTCATGGAGACAGAAAGTGGAATGGTGGGGATGGGGGAGGGGGAATGGGGAGTTAGTGCTTAATAAGGACAGAATTTCTGTTTGGGGAAAGAAAAGATTTCTGGAGATGGAGGGGAAGGAGGGAGGGATGGAGGGGAAGGAGGGAGGGATGGAGGGGAAGGGAAGGGGGAGGGATGGGGGAGGGAGGGAGGAGGGAAGGAGGGAAGAGGAGGCACAGAGAGGAGCCTCAAGCTAACAGTGGTAGACACCCCCCCCCCACCACCACCAGCTTCTGCAGCTCTGACATCCGGATCGGACTACGTGAGTCCCTGGAAGCTGGTGGTAAAGTTCTCAGGGCAGGTCCCTTGGGGAAGCCCACAGCAGGGTTGTACCGGCCTGGTTTCTCTGGAAGGTCTTCAATGTCAAGCCCGAGATCTGCATACTTAGTTCTGCTCAGCCAGCTGTGTTGGTCGGCACCCGAGGATGCAATTAACTCCCTCAGAACCCAGGCTGGAGTGCAGGAGGGAAGGAATATCTCCACGCCTTGCCAGCAGCTCAGAGACCCAGGGGACATCTGAAGGCCCTCACCCTTGGGGGGGGGGGGGCTGCACCCTGGTGGCGGATTCCCTGCACACAGTTAAAGGGTGAGGTGTTTTCAACTCCTTCTCAAAGGAGATTCACTCCCGTCTACACCACTTTCTTTCTTTTTTTTTTTAAGGAGGCTCCACGCCCAGCCTGGAACCAATGCGCAGCTTGAACTCACGACCCTAAGATCAAGACCTAAGCTGAGATCAAGAGTCAGATACTTAACCGACTGAGCCACCCATGTGCCCCCCCTTCCCTACACCACTTTCTAAAGGATATCTGCAAACCTCTTAAGTAACCACTGGGCCAGGCTACTGCAGTACTGAATTTCTATCTTGTCTCCCTGCTGCCGCTCCAGGCTCCACAGGGCAGCCAAAGTGAGCACTGAAAAATGTAAATAGAATATGTCACTCTTCACCTCAAGCCCTCCAGCAACTCCTTTCACACTTACAACCAAGACCAGAGTCTCTGCCATGACCTCCAAGTCCCCCAAGACCGGGCCCCTGACCCTTCAAGCCCTGGCACCTCCCCTCTCTCCTTCAGTTCCAGCCCCCCTGGCTTCCTCAGTGTTCCTCATACTTGCCAGGCACACTTCTACCTCAGGGCCTTTGCACCTGTCATTCCCTCTTCCCCAGATATTATATGATTTGTTTCCTAAGTTTAGAGGTCCTCTCTGACCATGCTGTCTAAAACCCCCTACCACCCCAGCCTCTCTCTCTACTCTATTCCCTTATTTCCCTTCCTGGCATTGAGCACTATGGAACAGTGTATCTTAAGAAGGGATTTCATTGGGTTCACCACTGAATCACCAGTATTTAGAACAATGCCTGGCACGTGAGCGGTGTTCAAACACTGTTGTTGACTTTATTTTTTTTTTTAAGATTTTATTTATTTATTTGACAGAGAGAGACACAGTGAGAGAGGGAACACAAGCAGGGGGAGTGGGAGAGGGAGAAGCAGGCTCCTCGCTGAGTAGGGAGCCCGATGCAGGGCTCGATCCCAGGACCCCGGGATCATGACCTGAGCCAAAGGCAGACACTTAACAACTGAGCCACCAGGCGCCCCTGTTGATGACTTTAGAAGGGAAGGTGGTTGGTGGACGGTGGTGGGAAGCTTCTGGGGACTGAGGCTGTCCTGTCAGTCGATCTGGACTCAGTCTGCACAGTCATCAGCAGTACACTTCGTGTTTTTACATTTCCTGCATGTTCGTTGTACCTCAATAAAAAGTTGTACATTTTTTAAAATAAGCTCTGTTGAATGAATGGATCAGGGATAACTAGACAATGGAAGATGAACAACAAAGCTTTGTAAAGGCATATACAGACTCAACAGGACAGAGCAGACCAAACCAAGCTGAACACAGCAGTCTCTCTCCTCGTCCCACCTAAAGTCTGGAGACTGAGAAGGTAAGGGACAGGTCCTTCAGGACGTGGCAACCACCGGGACTTCAGTGAGCCATCTTACCGGGAACAGCTAGGGCCCCTCTGTGCAAACTTGGACAGGCTCGAGGTTGTAAAATTGTCTCCACCACCACCCCCCTGGGTCATGGGTCTGAAATGTACTGTGTTGAAACTGGCCAGCAAGGTCGGTGTGTTTGTGTGTTTTGTGCCCACAGCAGGGGCATTACTGACAGAGGCTGTAAGTGCACGCTGCCACCAAGTGAGGGCAGTTCTTCTGACCAGCCAGCCAGTATGGCTCTCATGAAGGACCAACTGCACCTGGGCCTGGCCTACACCTTCCCTGCCTTCGTCCTCCTGCTTCCAAAGGGAGCCCTCGCCACCCTTGCTGCCAGTCCAAAGCCCTGTCCTGTGAAGACCAGCGGCTGCCCTCATTTCTCCGATGGGCCCAGCACTTGCTCTCTGCAGACCAACCCAGAAAAAAGGGAATCACTCTAGGCTCAGGTGGTCTGTAAAGCTGAGCCAAAGGAAGAGAAAGACAAAGAACATTGAGGAGAAAGAGAGAACACAAATTTTCTTCCCGTCCTCAGACAGAGAAGTTCTGGAACATCCCTGCCTCACCCTCACTGAAAACAATGATGCAAACAAAACCAGAGAAACCCCTGGATCAGCTACTGCTCCATGGGACAGGCTGCGTCTTCCTCTGCCTCCCCATCCCCCATCGCCTCCCTCCCCGTCCTCAAGCTCAGGACCAAAGACAGCAGGTTCCACGTACCGGCAAAGCAGACGTGACCTTTGGGTTCTGGATGTGACAACCCACCATGCTCTGGGTAAACGCCTTGCTGCCAGCCATCGAGACCGGCAATTATGACAGAGAGCCGACAAACGGGTATCTCTGCCGCTGGTGGAAAGACAACAAGATCTGCCCCATGAACAAAGATGACTCAGAGGAACAACAGAAGGGAAATAGCATTTATGGCACTCGCTATTAGTTGTCTACGGCTGTGTAACAAATTACCCCAAACTTCGCGGTTTAAAACAATAAACATGTCTAGTGTCATCCTGCGTCTGTGCATCGAGAATCTAAAAGTGGCTCAGCTGGGGGGCTCTGGCTCCAGGTCAACCGTGAGGTCACAGTCAAGCCACTTCTGAGGGAACTCGCTCCTCATGAATGGCGGCTGGCTTCCCAGGGTGAGGGACCCACAAGACGGGACAGCATAAACCATGTGGCGCCTTGGCCGTCACACTCCGTCCTTTCTCCAACATCCACGGGCCGCACAGGTCAGCCCTGCCAGGACGTGTGTGTGTTGGGGGAGCGGCATGGGGCCGTGACTGCAGGAGGTAGGGGCATGGGGGCCACCTCGGAATCTCCTAACCCTAGTCCCAGCCCCCCTCCTTCTATCCTCATGACACCTGGGAGGCCGGCACGTCCCTCTTCATTCCACAGATGTAGAAACTGAAGCTCGGGCAGGCCTTCTGTCCTGCCCGGGGACCCCAGTGGCTCTCTGCCCTCGCTGGGCAGTGTGGCCTCCAAAAGGAGTCCAAAGCTGGGGTGGTGATGCCTGGCCACGTGACCTAACTTCCCAGTGTTTTCGCATCTATGAAATAAGGTCAATAACGGCACGGACTTCATGGGAGGGTGGCAAAGATGAAATAAGATAATGTGAGAGAAGCATCTAGCATAGGCCCCAGGGCAGGGCCACCACACTCAGTCTATATGAGTTGCTCTAACATGTCACGAAACTCACGTCAGACCCGACGTTCCCGCAGGCACACGCGCCCCGCTTCCTCGGAGCCGGGAGGACAGGTTGGCAGCTAGCTGGTAAGGACGTGGCTGTGCTCACCCAGGACGGAGGCGGCTGGTGAGAAGCAGCACAGGGCCGGGCTGCTCCCATGGTCGCTCCCCCGCTGACGGGGCCAGGCCACCAGCCACCAGTCGCCTTGCAGAAACAGCAAGGAGCATTTCCTCACTTGGTCCTGCCGCCTCGCCTGCTCCGAGGAGCCTGACTTCACGGCAGGATCGCCTGCTGCAGCCGCTTCGTGAGGAGGCAGGCTTCCAGAAGCACCCGAGTGATGTGTGACCCCAGGAGCAGCCGCTCAGAGGTGGGAGGACACAGGCGAAAAACACGGCGCGAGAGCCGCCTTCTGTCTGTCCATAAAACCCGATGGAGGATTCTCAGTTCTGCCCATTCCGTTCTCACCACCACCGACAGGGGGGAACGTTATTAAGTCCGTAAATTGAACATCTCCATGTCGGGTCGATGGTTCTCAATGCTGGGTCCCCCTTCCCCTGCACAGGCCTGGCTGGGGGTGAGCTGGGGGCGGGGGGGACACAGAAGCCAGGGTCATCGTCTGTCCAAGACCCACTGCGAAACCAGACAAGGGTCAGCTCTGCTGACGTATTTTCGAAGACAGTGACATTACACTGCCAGGTCATCACCCAGAGCCTACGGGAGCCTGGCTGTCAAACCCAGAAAGCCTCGCCCCACACCGCCCTGGAGACCCCATCTCCACCAGCCTGAACTTGCCGCGAGGATCAGCCCTCCTCTCCGGCACCGCCCCATTGTGTGCGGAAGGCTCCTGCGCCCATCCACCCACAAGCTCTGAGACCTGCCTGCACCTCATCCATCAGCCCTGTCGGGCAGGGCTGACGCGGGAGTGAAATTCAATAAAGTGTACAAGCCTCCAGCGGGGCGCCTGCCTCTGGGAGACAGGATGGAGCTGTTTCTCCTTGCCTTCTTGCCCTCCTGCTTAATTTTGGAACCTGAGGGGTCCCTGCAGGGAAGTGGTTCAGTGGAGAAATCCCCCAGCTGGTGTTCTGCACGCGCACTTTGGGGTGGGTGAGGCGGGCCCCACCTGCTACAGCATCTTCCCCATGACCCCCCGTTGCAAGCTCCGGACCTGAGGACCAGCCATGGCTCAGGTGTGGCCTGCAGAGGGCTGAGAGGTGTGGTGCCTTTCAATACAATTGAATACAATTGAAATACTCTATTCTCCAGAAAGCACTGCCACACCACAGCCTTCAACGGGATTACTCCTCACTCTGTTTGAAAAGGGGAGACAATCTGAGCAAGATTAAACAAATGCTTAACAGCCCTCCCCTAATCCCTGGGTTGTGATCAATCAGGCAGCCTCTAATCTGGGCTCCTTCTGGATCTGCCCGTAAGGCCTCTTGAGGCCTTAGATGTCACCTCAAAGCAGGGCCTCGGGACATACATGCTCCAGAGTTCCCACCTGGGACCCAGGCCTCCTTCAGAGAGACCACTTCCGTGGCTAAGGCTTGGCGCCTTCCTCAACGGCGGGCTTAGAACCTCCCTGTCTCACGGAAAGAGGAAAGAAAAATCTCCAGGACACTTGAAACGGACCCTCCCTGTCCTGGTCTCCTAACTCTTCTCCCTCCGAAGCAGCTGCTCAGAGAAAGAACACCCTCCACCCTCCAAAGCCCCTCTCGGAAGCCACGGTTTATGCTGTTCACATTCTCTACTCACTTGTCCCCTGACCCCCTCAGCAGCCCAGAACTGTGCCTGAGATGGAAAATCACTTTTTTTAAAAAAAATGCACTCATCAGGGGCGCCTGTGTGGCTCAGTCGGTTGAGCGTCCGACTCTTGATCTCAGCACAGGTCTTGATCTCAGGGTCGTGAGTTCAAGCCCCGCGATGGACTCCGTGCTGGGTGTGGAGACAACTTAAACAAATATGCACTCGTCATCAACGGATACACGGAAAAACAAAATGAGGTCCATCCACACAATGGGTATTATTCAGCCGTAAAAATGAATGAAGTTCTAACACGCACCACCACATGAATAAACTTGGAAACATGACGCTAAGTGAAAGAAGCTGGTCACAAAAGGCGACACAGTGTATGACTTCATCTATACGAATTACCCAGAACAGGCAAACCCACAGAGGCAGAAAACAGATTAGTGATTGCCGGGGGCTGGGGTTCAGGGAGCAACGCGGAGTGACGTCTAGGAGTGATGAAAATGTTCTTAAACTCATGGGGGAAATGGTCACAGACAGCTGTGAACATACAATTGACCCTTGACCAACATGGGGTGGGGGGCCGCCCCCACCGAGTGGTGGAAAATCCATACATAACTTTTGACTCTCTAGAAACTTAACTACTAACGGCCTACTGTTGACCAGAAGCCTGACCGAAACCATAAACAGTCAATTAACAGGTATTTGGTATGTTCAGTGTATTAAATACTGCATTCTTACAATAAAGGAAGCCAGAGAAAAGACAAATTATTAAGAAATCAGAAGAAAGAGAAAAAATACATTGACAGTCTGTCTTGTCCTGTATTTATTGAAGAAAAAAATCCACATATAAGTGGACAGTTCAAACCTCTGTTGTTCAAGGGTCAACTGCACTGAAAATCACTGAGAAAATCACTGAATTGTACACTTTAATTGGATGAATTGTATGGGATGTGAATTAAATCCCAATAAAGCTGTCATGCAAAAATACGACTATTTGTTGGGTTTTTAAAAAGATTTATTTATTTGAGAGAGAGAGAATGCAAGTGGGAGGAGGGGCAAAGGGAGAGAGAAAATCTCAAGCAGACTCCCTGCTGAGCACGGAGCCCGACCTGGGGCTCGATCCCACACCCCAAGATCATGACCTGAGCTGAAATCAAGAGTCAGACGCTCAACAGACTGAGCCACCCTGACACCCCCAAAATAAGACTATTTGTAAACAACCGAGTAAGGCTGCTGGAAGAGGCTCTGAAAGGGAGGCTCCCTCTGCCCCCCGAGCCCTGTCCCCCGCCCACTACTCCGCAGCCCCCTTGATGGGCAACCATCACTCAAGGGTGTCGTTCCACCCGGGCCAGCGCTGGGAGGGAAAACAAGGGGACACGGCTCTCCCTAGCCCCGCAGGACCCAGAGGACAGGTGGTGGCCCTGGGCAGAAACCGCTACTGCACATCTCCAATCCCCCCAACCCTGAGGCCAAAGGCAACAGCGCATCAACCTCCAGTTGGTGAGCCGGACCCCAGCAGCACCCCCGGTCATGTCAAGGACGAAGCCTGGGACCCGAGCGGGAGGCCACTGCAGGCTGGGGTCTGAGGCCACAGCGGGGCCAGTGCGGACAGGGGGATGATGTGAAGGCCGGGTCGGGGGCAAGTGGACAGCAGAAACTGTCAAACAGGCCAGATTTCACCAGCAGCTGCCTCTGCCCACATTACAGGGTCACAGGCTTTCTACCCAGCCAGGTATTTTAGAAGTCCTTGTCTTATGTCAGCCTCGCCACCCCAGGCTGACCATACATTTCAAGGGGGCAACCTCAGCTCAGGTGACCAGCCGGGGGAATGGAGCTGAAGGGGCTCGTGGGGGCCAGGAGCACAGAGGAGCTGGTCAGGCCTCTCCGAGGGCCCCCCTGAGCCTGGCTTCTGCATCGGCGCAGAGGGATCCCCAGCATCTCCTTCAATGGGCAGTGAAATGGGCAAGTGAGGCCACCAACGTGCGTGAGCTGGCCTGCCTCAACTCGTTTTATTTCATCCTCCCTCGACCCTGGGAGGTGACATTTTACGATTCCCATTTTGCAGAGTCTGACAAGGCTCAGATGATGACAGCACTGGGCAGAACCCAAGTCCATTGCCTCTAGGGCTCGGGACCTCCAGCTGGCACCCACCTGCTTTGCAGACCACACGAGCCGGGCACAGACCGCCTGTCCTGCTGGGCTCAAGAGGCCCAAGGGGAAGCAGGTAGGTGAAGGAGCGGAGGCTGAGCCAGGTCCACCAGCAAGGGTTGGACATCCGCAGGGCAGGGGACAAGGCAGGACAGAGGGTACAAGAACACCCCTGGGTGTCCCCGAGGGCCAAGCGACTGCCCTCAACTTTCCAGAAGCACCTTCCACAGGTGCCAGGACAGACCCCAGTGGGGGCCCAGTGGATCTGGGTGTGGCCCTTGGAAAGACCAGGCTCTGCCCCTGAGTCCCCTGTGTGCCTCTGAACACATGTCCCCTCACCCAGCCTCCTTGGGGATCAGTTTCTCTATGATCTTGTGATATACTAAAAAATACATATTTGGTCTTTGCTTCCTTTTCCAGGCACAGAGCTCCTAAAACTCTTGTGATTTCCTGAGTGATAAGAGTGTTTTTGTGCTAATGAGCTAGAGGCTAAGCTCCCCAGCCCCAGGAGGGGAGAAGGGGCTGGAGGCTGAACTAATCACAGTGGCAATGATTTAATCATTTGTGCATAAAAACCCTAAACAGCAGGGTTCAGAGAGCCTCCAGGTTGACATACGTATCTGGGAGGGTGGAACTCTCCAAAATCCACAGGGACAAAAGGGCAGGACTTGGGGTCCTTCCGGACCTCACCTCGCACACCCCTGCATCTGGCTGTTCATTTGTATTCTTTATCACACCCTTTATAATGAACCAACAAACATCAGCAAATGCTTCCTGAGTTCTGCGAACCATTCTAGCAAATTAATCCAACCTGAGGCAGAGGGAGGGGTGTGTGGGAACCCCAACGTTGCAGCTATGTTGGACAGAAGGCTGGGTAACCCAGGACCCACCCCTCGCGATTGGCATCTGACATGGAAGGCGGTTGCGGGGCTGAGCCCTTCCCCTGTAGGGTCTGGGCCAGCTCCAGGCAGCTAGCGTCAGAACTGACCGACATACAGGACACCCAGCTGGTGTCCACAGATAACCGGAGAATGGCGTGGTGTGGAAAACCCACACATGTGGTATCAGAAGTGTCGCTGAGGGGGCGCCCGGCGGCTCAGTCAGTTGGGCATCCCACTCTTGGTTTCGGCTCAGGTCGTGATCTTGAGGTCGTGGGATCGAGCCCTGCGTCGGGCTCTGCGCTCAGCTCAGAGTCTGCTTGAGATCCTCTCTCTCCTTCTGCCCCTCCCCCCACTCGTTCCTTCTCTCTCTCAAATAAATAAATCTTAAAAAAAAAAAAAAGAAAGAAAGTGTCGCTGAGTAGAGAAACAGTTTCCTTCCGTGCCCTGTCGGAAAACTGAAGGACGGGCCTTGCGTGGCCTTCAGGAGGCTCCTGGCTCTGATCATCTCAGGCCCTGCAGACACTGGGTCTCCAGAGCAGCGTGGGGCCTCTGACTCACGCACATGGTAGCAAACATCACACCCTCTCCCTAAAGGCGAGATCAGGGCCACGCCATCTCTCCTTTCTTCTATCAGTATACACCCGCAGGATCGTAAATACATGAAAATATTTACATGACCAGATTAACTCCTGGGTCCTGCGGTTGGCTCAAGCAAACATGTTTATCTTTCTGTCAAACAACACTCTTAGAGTCATCTCTTTTTTGGGGTGCTGGGACTCACTCGGCACTCGGGTGAGGAGGGAAAAGTAGCGGGCAGGGGGATGCCCAGGGGGATGCTGAGAGCCACACACCAACCTCTCTTTACAGCCGGCCAACTCGGGGTCAGAGAGAACCCCCAGGTCAGGGGCTGACCCCTGTGGGAGTCAATTATCTTGGCTCCAGACCCAGGCTACTGGCAGCGGCCAAGCTTGCTGGACAAAGTCACCCCTCTGGTGACAAGGGGAGCTGATGGTGGCATGGCGCCCGCACCTGCTGATGGCAGCTCAGCACTGCCATCTTGAGAAATCCTACTTTCTCGGGCATGCACCCACACGTACGTCCTGGTTTTCCAGGCTCGGTTAAAAACACACACACACACAAATCTTTCAGGTATGCACTCAACAAAGCAAGACGTCGTGATGTTGCCATCAGCCTGCCCCCTCCTCCCCCCGCCTCCGACCTGTCATCCACACGGAGCCAGAGGAAGCCTTTTCTAATCCCCACATCAGAGCGTGACATTCCTGGGATGAAAGCCGCTCCACGCTCCCCCTCGGCTCTCAAGAGGACATCCACACTCATCAGCCAGCGCATGACCCCCCGCCCCCCCGCCCCCCCGGAACCCTGCTCCTTCCCTCCGCTCAGCCTGGCCTCCCGGCACGCCCCGCTCACCACACTCACAGTGGGACCCACGGTGCCTCCTGCCTCCACGCCTTCGGGCAGGCTGTTCCCTCTGCAGGGAAGGCCCTCCCCGCTTACGCCAACCCTACCCAGGCTGGCGGGTGAACTGGGCATTGTGCAGGGTGAACTCAAGTACCGGCGCCCCTGAGAGCTTCCCCCGGGCTCCCGGCCCTGTCCCCACAGGCGGGTATCACAGGCACCACGAGCACGTACAGACTCTGTCCCCTCCAGTGGCCGATGAGTCCTGAGAGTGAGGGCCAGACCCGATTCGTCTCAGCTCCCAGTCCACACTCGGGGTTCAGGATGGATCCGCACACAAGCGCCCGCTCCAGAATAGCCGTGGGGCAGAGGTCCAGACCCCTCCTCCGCGGGACTGGCAGGGCCCCCTCGCGACAGCTGCCCCCTCCCCATCTGCAGCCAGCAAGCACGCTGGATGACGGGTGTCACTACGTGTGACTTCTCCCTGCGCTGGCTCTGCCTGCCCCAGCTCTCGGCCTTTGCTCACCGAGGCCGCAGAAGGGAGTGGGCTCACAGGAAGCCACTTCCCGGGCTTGGCGATGGCACAGGAACAATACTGTATTCACGGCGCGCTCACAGGATTCTTGCCAGTTTCCCGACTTCTATCCTTGTCCGTGAGAAGTGTCTCTTGGGCACGCGTCCTGTCCCTCGCTCAACGCCAGCCCCAGGTACCTGCTCCTGCGCAGGAAGGCGGGAGTGAGGAGGGAAAAGGGACAGGGAGCAGCTGGACCCCTCCCCCCGCACCTCCAGCCTGGATGAGGGTCACTCTCTTGGCTGAGCGGTGAGGACCAGGGGAGCAGAAGATAAACAAAGCTGTGCCCTTGTCAGGAGGCTGGATCCGGGCAGGGAGGAAGCAGAGGGGAAGACAGGCATGAAGCTCGAGAAAGCCACGTTGCCACCTGTGCCCCAGGACCACCTGGGCCCAGCCCTTGTCCGCGGGCCTCTCTGCAACAGGAGCCGGGCCTCAGGGAGGGAGATGGAGCAGGCTGAGGATGCTGAACTGGGCCACGGTTCTCAGCACAACACACCGTCCCTCCCACCATGCGGTTGTCCCTGGGATTCCCGCTGGGGCTACTGGCCATCCCCCTTCATAAGCTACTCTGGGGAGCGGTACAGGGGAGCTAGGTACTTCCAGCAGCCAGCCCTTCTGTGCAACGTCCCGACAGACCTGCGCCCCCTTCCTCCCTCCTCCACCGCCTGGGCCCCCAGGCACACGTGGGCTTTGGGAGGGAGTCGGCAAGGAAATCTGTCTTTCCACGCACGGCTGGTGGCGGCGTGGCTGGGGAGGTGTTCTAGCAGCCTTATTTATAGCCAAGCACCCCGTCCGCACACTCTCCAGTATGTACCGCCTGCCTGCCTGCCACTGGGGCTTTTCAATCCGCGGCTATATTTATCCCCCGAAGCCGTTGGGATAATGGCGAGGCCAGAAATAGCCTTGGAGACATTCACGTGAAGATGATGGGCAGGTCCCCAGCTCCCAGGCTGACCTCGCCCCCCACATCTGCCGCTTGGCAGTGGGCAACAGGGAACAGCTGGTCGGGCCGGCGAGGCAGCTGAAGCCAGAAGGGAACCACATAATCCCTCACTCCCGGCCAGCCTCGGCCCTCCGTTGCGATGCAGGGGACAAGTCCAAAGCAACGCATCGCAGCTGCCGGGCTGCAGGGAGACCAAAAGTGACGTGAGCTCCTGACGGACGTCAGCACATTAATCAGCTCAGAGACAGAAGGGAGACTCAAAGGGAGCAGGCACGCGGGCTCTGTGGTTCCCGGACACACGCTCACAAAAAGCAGGTCACCCCCACACCAAGGTCGCAGGGACACGCCCTCCCGTCCTCCCCACCCCACCCCGCACCTGGACAAGAGAGCATGGCTCATAGTGGAAGCGCGTACACGGTCTCCCACTTCCCTGGCCACTTCCCCCCTCCTGGAAGGGAGGACGACTCGGAGACAACCTGGCTGATTGGGGAAGAAGAAGCAGGCACCTTAGGGGAACCGGTGGGCTGCTGGTGCTCCTCAGCTTCAGTGTCCTGGAAGAAGGACTCGCCCTCTGGGATGGAGGACAGGCACTCATTGGAGCACCTGGTGTATTAACAGAGGAAGGGCACAGAGTGAGGCTGGAGCAGAGAGAAGGCAAAGGCACCAGCTGACTGCCTGATTTCATAGGAGAGGGGGCATTTTGGTTGGGCTTTGAAGGATGCATAGGAGTTTACCAGGAGAGAAGGGGGAAGGGCACATGGACCAGCATGAGCCAGTGGCTTTAGTACTCACAGTGCATGGTATGTCTGGGGAATGGCAAGAAGTCCCAGGGGCAGGAGTGCAGGGTCAGGGGTGGTGAGATGGAGTCAGGCTAAGAAGGCACTGGGCCCTATCACAGATCTCAGGAGCAGGGCCTTTGAGCACGAGATTGAGGAGACTCACTGGCTGTATCTGTGGCCTGAGCGGGGTGTCCTCTGACAGGGACTCCGGGCTGGTCCCTGACACCTCCTCCCTGCCTAGATCTTTAGCCCCTGGCCTGACTTTTGTCTGACTACCCTGCCCTCCTTCCCAGGAGCCCTGGCCCATTCTGGGCCTCCCCAGAGGAGCCCAGGGCCCTGTTTCCCCAGGAGTACCTCCCCACAAGAAGGGAAAGAATCCCCATTTGTGGAGTGACCAGAGAGCCAGGTGCTCCCCTCGGAGCACCCTACACAAGACTGTTTAACTGCAGTCAGCAGACAAGGTAGACGTCACAACCTGTCCCTTCCACAGATGAAGACATGAAGCCTCCAGGCAGCTGAACCCCCTGCTCAAGACAACACCGCAGTTGGTGATGGAGTCGGACTTGAAATCCAAGGTTTGTCTCGACTCTGTGTTGGTGGACTTTTATACGGCCTAACTCCCTTTTGCCCATCCAAAAAAACTTTTTAAAGAATGGAACCCCATACCCTGTGGACTCCCTTCGGCAATCAGGGCAAGCGACAGGCCTGGGTGCTCTCTGACTCTGCCTCGCTGTCTGGGCAGGTGCTGGGCTGGTGCTGCCAGGCTGGGGAGCTGCCACTCTGCAGGGGCTCCAGCCGGGGGAGGGAGCAGGCCTGTCTCTGCCTGGGGCCCGGTGAGGGCGGGCCTGGGGAAGCTTCCGAGGATGCCTCCAAGCACGGGGCTGCTCCTCTGTGGGGCTCCTGGTGGGGATCTGGGCTCCTTCCTCATGGCTGGTCGCAGGGCAGGAGCCAGGGTGCAGAGAGGAGCAGGGTCCACCACCATGGGGTTGGGTCTTGCCTCCCAAGCGCAGCAGCTTCTGAATTGCTCAAACCACTCCTGAATCTCGAGTCCTGACTCCAAGGACTCCCTGTGTGCCTTGGCTTCATGCCTCTTGGAGCTGGAGCTGCTCCAGGGCCCACCCTGCCCTACGCCAGCCCCTCCGGGTGAAGAAAGAGATTCGCAGGGTACAAAGCACTGACAGCTGACGGGAGCTTTCCCCAGGGGTGATCAGAAGACAAAAGGGGGGGCGCCTGGGTGGCTCAGTCATTAAGCGTCTGCCTTCGGCTCAGGTCACGATCCCAGGGTCCTGGGATCAAGCCCCACATCAGGCTCCCTGCTCCGCGGGGAGCCTGCTTCTCCCTCTCCCACTCCCCCTGCTTGTGTTCCCTCTCTCGCTGTGTCTCTCTCTGTCAAATAAATAAAATCTTAAAAAAAAAAAAAAAAAGAAGAAGACAAAAGGGGGCACCCTGAAGGCAAATTCCGTATCCTTCAAAACATCCCTGGCAGAGCACCTACTGTGTGCCCAGCACCTACTATGTGCCCAGCACCCACAGTCTAGGGAAAAATAATGATAACAGCTAACACAGACACAGCCCTTCCTGAGCACTTCCAGAAGTCACTGGTCTACTTCCCATGGCAACATGCAGTAGGTCCTAATACTGTCCCCATCTTATAGATGGGGAAACTGAGTCTCAGAGAGGTGAAGGGACCTGCCCCATCTCCCAGCCGGGATCTGAACCCAGCACTTTAGCTCTGGAGTCTGCATTAACCACCACACTACCCAACTCTCCATGTCTATCATTATTTAAAAAAAAAAAAATGCTCTGTAAAATGGGACAGCCACTTTGGAAAAGTCTAGCAGTTCCTCAAAATGTTAGAGAAAGACAGAGTTACCCTAGGACCCAGTGACTCCACTCCTAGGTACATACTCAGGAGGAATGAAACAGAAGTCCGCACAAAAACCTGTACATGAACGTTCACAGTGGGATTATTCGTGATTGCAAGAAAAAAAAAATGATTGTGGTGGGAAAAAAGGTAAATGTCCATCAACGGATGAGTGGATAAACAAAACCTATCCATACAATGGCTATTACTCGGCCAAAAGAACAGTGAGGCATGGACACCTGCCCCAACCTGCACGAGCCTGCAATCATGATACAGCGTGAGAGAATCCGGTCACTAAAGGCCACACGGTGTCTGATCCCATGACACGAAATGTCCAGAGCAGGCGAATCCATAAGGACAGAAACCACACCAATGGCTGCCAGGGGTGTGGGAAGGGAGTGACAGCAAAGGGGTACGGGTTTCTTTTCAGAGTGACAAAAATGTTCTAAAATTTTCTGACGGTTGCATAAGTCTGGGAAGATATGAAATATCATTGAATTGTACATTTTAAATGGGTGAGTTGTATGCCATATAAATTATATCCCAGGCAAGTTGCGAAAAAATCACCACGCTAGGCAAAAGCAGAGGAGTATAAGCCCAGGGCACTTGGGGAGACAGAGTAGGGGGAGTCCCAGCTGCCTGTGGGAGGGGCAAGCTGGGCAGCCCTGGTCACCACCCGGTAGCATTCTGCCGGCTTGCCACTTCTCCAAGCCAGGCCTGTCCCCAGCTTCCTGTGTCAGACACAGGACTTAGGGGCCAGCACAGCACGGGCCATTCTTTGGTAGGAGAGAGGACTCGGGCTGCCTCACCTGGGGCAAGTGCGTCCTCAAACACCCCCTTCAAACTCTGCCTCCGTAGCTCCAGAGTCCCCAGTTCCAGAAGCCTTTCCTGGCCTCAGAGACAGAAGGAACCATTCCCTTGCAAGCCCCCAGCCCCACACAGATGTGGATCCGAGGGCTCCGCCAACGAGGGGCTCAGCCACGGTCCCCAGGCAGCCACAACCCCTGGGATCCGTGGCCAACTCTGATTGCTTGTGTCAGGCAAGGATGTTCATTTAATGAGCACCTACTAAGTGCCAGGTGCCGTGTGAGGTGCTCTGCTCTGGTTTTCTCATTTGCTCTCTTTCCTCTGGTCAGTCTCCAAATCTAGGCCATCTCTGCGAGATGCTTTAGTGGTTGAAGAAAACCTGGCCCTGACCTCAGATGTCCCCTTGAGGCAGGAGTAGAGCGTGGGACGGGCTGGCGCTGGGGCAACCCGTCATGTAAGAGCTGTCCCTCCTGCTGAGATGCCCTCTCCTCTCATCCTCACCTGCTCAGTTCCATTTTCATAAGCTTATTCACGGTAAAGCACTGGGGAGTGAGTGCGCGGTGTTTCCCAAGAGTATTTGGAACGTGAAGGAGGCTCAGCTCCGCTAGAGGGAAGAGGGGAGGCAAGGCTCTCCTTCCAAGCCCCTCGAAGCACAACTCGGATTTATGTTTACCTCTGGCACACAGCACAGCTCAGGCATACAGAAGGTGCTTAATACATGTTGGTTAAATGATGGCCCAACCTCAGGCCGTGCCTCCCGTCTGGGAACCCACCTCCTAGAAAGCTGCTGGCTGAGAACACACCAACAAACCCCCTTTCTTCGGGAAGATGGAGCCCAGAGGGGAAGCGTGAATCCTGAACCCCAACAGCTATGTGTGGGAACTGCACCGAACCCCTTGCGCTAGAGGAGGCTCTGACCGTGAGAAGCACGGCAGGACTGCGGGGAGATCCCTGGCATACCATGTCAGACTGCGGCGCACGGTAGGGAAGGACGGAACTCGGGAGCATGTGCCTGGGTTTCCTTGCCGCCCTCCCCCCTCCTCTGGCCTCCGAGGAAGACGCCAACCAAAGGACAGAAGCTGGCCAGACACCCAGCCCATGGGGCCTCGCGCCTCTCTTCAGCGTCCAGCTGGATCTCCCACCTCCGGGCACCGCGTTCTTGTTAGCCCTGCCCCACGGTCACCTGGGGTCCCAGGGCACTGACCAGAGCCCGGGGCAATGAGAACTGTTTCTGCAGACGGCCCATAAATCAATCAGGGGAAGCAATTTCCAAGTTGTCATTCCTCACTGGTACATTCGTTGTGATGGGGACAGGGCAAGTGAAAAGGCGGGAGGAAAATTCAAACTGAATCTCCCCGCTTTGGCCTTAATAGATTCAGCTTCTCCAAAGGGAGCCAAAGCAAAATCTCTTTACCTTCCCCAGGCAACCTTCGCGCTAAGGAGTCTAAAGACGACACCCGGCGCGCTTGGGTGGCTCAATAGGTTACGTGTCTGCCATAAGCTCAGGTCATGATCCCAGGGTCCTGGGATCGAGCCCCGCATCGGGCTCCTTGCTCAGCGGAGAGCCAGCTTCTCTCTCTCCCTCTGCTGCTCCCCCTGCTTGTGCTCGCTCTCTGTCAAATAAATAAACAAAATCTTAAAAAAAAAAAAAAAAAAGACGATACCCAGATCATCCCATGCAGAGCTGGGAACTTGACAGGCCTTGCTCTGTATCGCGAAGGCCGCAAGTGACTTAGAGCTGGCCATTAGAGTGGGCTTGCAAACTAAAAAAAAAAAAATGTCAGCAGCCTGTTAGCTGCTCACAAAGAAGCACACAGCAGTCCCAGCAGTGAAGTGCAAGGTTGCCCCTCAGTGAGTATAATCAAGGTCAGGGTGCGGCTGGGTCCTCACTGTTTAAGCGAAACCTGTTTTAGGTGACAGCTGTAGGGCAGTGGGATCCCAGCCCCCACCCACCCTCCTGATCCCCTTTGTTATAAGATGGATCAGGGACTTAACCAGACCCCTGTGGTGTGCGGACGGAGTCTGGCTTGGGTTCACTGGGGTATCTTGGGAGGGTGCAGAGGCTGCTCAGTGCCTGACCTTGGATCCCCTGCAGGTGGACAGCTCCCCACTGTCACAGGGGCATCTGGGTTCACTTGTCTGTCTCCCCTGAACTGTGAGCTCCTCGAGAGCAAGCACATCTTAGCTCTGGCCTGGCACTTGGTAGAAGCTCAAAAAAGGCTTCAATAAAATGCATGGGAGTGTTGGCTGATCTACCCCAGAGCTCAGATGTGGCCATCAAGACCCCTGCCCGACTGAAGTCAAAACACCAGCCCAGAGAACGCAGTGGAAGGCCCAGTGTGCCCAGAACTGTCCGCTTATGAAGCCCCGAATTTCTGCTCGCCAGTGGAGTCTGCGATGACCCCATGCTCAGCTGCAGTGTCTGGGGCCAGTCCTTCTTCCCTGAGCCCTCAAATCCCTGCACATCCCCTGCCCAGAGCCGTCTGGCAGATCAGCTACAAAACCACTGGTCGTGGGGCCGGACGCCCGAGTCTTGGCTCTGCCGCTCACCAGATTGCCGTGTGACTTTGGGCAATAACTTCCTTTACTGGGGCTCAGTTTCCTCACAGGTTAAGTGAAAAGGCTGACCTCCTGAGTCCTTCCAAGTCTGTGAGAGCCTGTTCTCTACAAGCCCACACAACAGGGATCGCCTGATTCCTCAGCGATCCCTTTAGGCTCTACCTTTAAGACATGCCTAGAACCCACCTCCCTTACCACATCCACCGCCGCCAGGCTGGCCCAGCCTCCACCACCTCAGGCCCTGACAACAGTCTCCCCGTTGGTCTCTCCGCTTCCTCCCTCCATCCCACCCAGTCCATTCTCAGCACCCTAGCCAGAAACCCACCTTCTAAAGCTCAGTGGGATCCTGGCTCTCCTATGCTCGAACTCCTCAGTACCACCGCATCCTGCTCGGGGTCAGAGTCAAAGTCTCAATAAGACTTGCATGGCCCTGCGGGATGTGGGCTTTCATTACTTCTCCAACCCCTTTCTTGTGCTACCTGTCCCCTCCCTCCTTCCCTCCAGTTTCTAGGACATCCTGGACAAGCTCCTGCCACAGGCCTTTGCACAGGCTGTCTCCCACCTGGATGCTCCTCCTCGAGATAAGCTCCTGGCTCTCTCCTTCGCCTCCTTCAGGCCTTTGCTTAACTGTCCCAACTTGAGAGGCCTTCTTATTTATTTATTTAGCATTAATCCCCATCTGACAGTCTTTGTTTATTGTGTGTCTTCCCACACTAGAGTGTATGCCCAGGAGGGCCAGGATTTTATATGTTGTATCATTCCTTTATACCCAGCTTCCAGAATAGTGGGTACTCGCTAAATACTGAATGAATACATTGACTACAATATATTGAATGGATACATTTTGATCATCTGCAGGTTGGACCATGCTGCTAAAGCGAACAGTCTGGGGCCATACAACCCAGCTTGATTGAATGGCATCATCTCAGGAGTCCTTCTGAGAATCCCAAGCTCTGGACACTGTCTCCAGGAATCAAAGTGATTTCTCTAGGCAGGTTTGCAGCTCAGGACGTGTGTGGAGGAACAAAGCAAGGAAATGACCCAGAGAACACTGACTGGACCTGGTCCCAGGAAGTCTGAGGGTCAGCTCCTAAGCAAATGCTTCCAGGTGCCTCCTTGTAGGGCAAGATGAGGTTACAAACATGGCCTTGGTGAGGGCACTGGACACCGTCCATGGGGAAGTACAAGAGACTCCAGCAGTGGGCTCGTCCTCAGAACAGAGGGAAGGCCGAGATGGGGAAACGGGGAGCAGGATGCAGCCGGAAAGGGGGCTGCCAGTGCCGAGGGCCTGTGGGCAGAGCTCCAGGGGAGCCCCAGCCGGGACAGGGTGGGTGAGACGGAGCCATTGGCCTCGCACGGCCTCAAGGAGGCGGAGGCGGCTTCTCGCCCTGGCCCTGCCGATCCCGGAGTGCGTGAGTGGAGCGCACTCAAGCCCGGCTCTCTGAGAGCCCTGGTACCCTGTGCGAACCTCAACAGGTGACGGGGAGCAGCGACCAGAAACAAAGCCGGAGGAATGCACTGTGCCACCTGGCTGAGAATAAAGTACACTCTCAGGAAGTGCAGCACCTAAGTCAACAGGCAAAGCCAAGGACTGGGCACCGAGAGGCCCCTGAGATGCGGCAGAACAGAGAGGCGGGACAGCCAGAGGCCGGCAGGGCATTCTGCATGCAGGCTGGGGGGGGGGGGGGCGGCCCAGGTCCTGGGCAGCGTGGGCTGTGTGTCAAGGCGCCGCACGAGAAAAAGAAACATGGCTGCGGGAAGTCGTGGGGGGACAGGTGGGGGACTCAGATCCCGCCCAGCTCTCTCCCAGACACGGCAGGGGGACAGCAAAGGAAGGCAGGAAGCGGGCAGCATCTTTGCTGTAGGACACGACGCAGTGTCCGGGAGTCCTGCCTCCTGACTGTGAGCTCCTGCCCCTCCGTGCTCATGGGTGCGGCCTCCCACTCCGGCTAAGCCATCCAACATGCCGATCATCGCAGGCCGGAACCCCGAGCCGCTAACCCTCCCATCTGCAGCCAGCGTGCCTGCAGGCAGGGTTAAGCTTCTGCAGGTGAAGGACAGAAGCCCCCGCCCTGCCATGGGCCTCCAGCCTGGGCCGAGGGGAGGCTGGGAGGCCAGCCTGCGCGGTGGGGACGGAAGTGTGTCAGTGCTGCTGTGGGCTGAGGTCCTGTCGGAGGCATCGGCTCTCTTCCTCCCCAGGAGGAGATAGTGACCTTGTTGAGGCCTCACAGAGACAATGGCAGGAAGCACCCCTCCCTGCGAGAGCTGGGGGAGTCAGGAAGGAAGTGATGACCCGGAGCCGGGGCCTGCAGACCCTCCCCACAGAGGGGGCCGTCAAATGCTAGAAGCTCTGAGCCCCGGCTCAGAACGGCAAACATCTTCACCTTCCACCCGAGTTGGGTGGGTGCCTGAGGGCAGATGCTCTCCCCGGCGGGGACCCCCTCTTTCAGGCAGACCCTCTCTGCAGACGGCCCTGCGTCCAGGCCGAGCAGATGCAGAACACAGCCAGACTGAGCTGAGGCACTCCAGCTGCCCCCTGCCCTGCGCCCACCCCACCCCCACCTCCTGGAAGGAAGGGCTCCTGTTCCTTTGGAGCAAGGAGCTCCTCTAAAAATAGACCCTGCTCCTTAAGCCCTTTCGGAGATGAGGAGGAGACTTCACATTCTCAGCCGCGGGGAAGGCCTGCCTCTCCCCAACCCTCCCAACGCATGCCAGCCGGGGCCCAGTGGTCCGGAGGCCTGTCATGGCCACAAACTCCCACGGGGAGCTCAGAGGCATGTAGGGGCAACCATGATCTTCCCCTCTGCCAACGCAGAGGTGAGACCGTGGGGCGGGTTTCTGGCAACACCAGGGTATAACGTCACGCGGGTGGGACTCCTGCCTCTTCTGTTCCCAGCTTCGTGCCTGGAACCCCAACATGGCACCTGGTCTATCCTGGGGACACAGTAAATGTTCACGGGATAAATGAGTAAAGCAGAGGAATTCCTGAGCACACTTGGGGCTAAGTGGGTGCCCCCAGATAAGATGGCCACAAGGCCACCATCTCTAAAACCCCATAACTGGGGGATGCAGTTGTTCGGAAGGAAAAGAACTGCCTTTGGTGGAAAAGGAAACAGGAAGCAAAGTTGCTGTTGTCAGAGCTCAGGCCTCTGGGACAGAGGAGTGCTCACCAGGGCCCCAAGGCCAGGGCGACCTCCTGCGCCCTGCGGTCCCCAGCCAGCCCTCCGCCACACCCACCCCAGCACCGAGGCTCTGAGACTCTCGGAGAGTGAATTAAAACAAGACAACAAAACAAAAATACAACAGAGCACTCTCTCTTCTTAGCACTTGGAGGCCTTTTTACAGCAACTGAAAAGAATGAGCAATTACAGAGAAAACAGCCCGTGGTGCCAACATGGAAACACAGGAGTGAGGGGGGCACTCGGCGGAGGCCTCGTCTGCTGTGCCCTGTTCCCCAGAAAGGACGGGAGGCCCAGGGGTGGAAAGGGGCTTACCTGGAGCCCCAAGCAAGGAAGGGCGGAGCCTGGGCCTCATCCTTTGGGGAAGCCGGGGCCATATTTGGAAAACCATACCATGTGCTCCAGGGTCTAGACTTGGGGTCCAATCCCAAGCCCACCCCTGACTAGCTGTGTGACCTTGGGCCAGACACTTGCCACTTCTGAGCCTCAGCTTCCTTGTGTAAAATGGGATCCTAATGGATCCGTGTGCTTACAGAGCCAGTGTGTTCACACTGTGTCCAGGGAGGAGCACCAGTGTCACCCCCCGGCCTCTTCACCCCGAACATCCATCCTCCTTGTCCCCAAAGTTCAGACTGGCTGATGAGCGTCCAGGGAGAGGGGTGTGTTGGAGTTTAGAACAAGAGAAGGCAACACCACTTTCCCTGCTCTACCCACCAAAGGCCTCGGCATGACAAGAAGGGGACAGGGCGAGGCCTGTGCCAGAGACTCGGGGACAGGAAATGGGATGAGATGGACAAGAAGCCCAGGGGGACCCAGGGCAGGAGAGAAAGGCTAAGCACTGGGATCCCGCCTAGGCCACCGCTAACTCTCCGGAGGACCTCAGACATGCCATGCCCCCCCGCCCCGCCCCAGCCGCTCAGTTTCTCATCCAGGGAAATGCTTACATGAAAACACACGCATGTTTTGGTCCGTGTCACTGACTACGGCTTGTGGGAAATGCGGCGAGGCAGCGCCCAAGCCCCTGCCCACTGCCAAGGCTTAGGAACTCTGAAACTCCTGTCCTGCCCTGTTTACTGAGAGTGGGGATCCCAGGCTGGGCCAAGGGCTCCAAGAGAAGAGAAGAGAGGTCCCTCAGGGCATACTGTACAGCAGAGACTCACAAGGGCCATCCAAACGGGTTGTATCGTATCTGGGATCTTAAAGAACCACGGAAAGAACATCAGTCCTACCTGCTTAGTGAAGAGCAATCAATATTTGCAAGAAGGAGGATCGATTAATACAATCTACCCCATTAATCAGATAAAGTCAGATGTTTAAGGAAGAGGAAACAGCAAGAGAGCCCCTGCACCCCCAAACTCCAAAGCTAGTGGGCGGTCCTTACCAGTGGGTCCGTGTGAGAAGGCTCCCTCGATGTCCTGCCACAGGAGGAGGGACGACTTGCTAGGCACACGGAAGGGTGTTGGGGACCAGGACACACGTGTCAGCATCCTGCAGGGAGAAGCCAGTGGGGAAGAAGGTGAGACACCAGCTGCTCTGGTCACTCAGGGCAACCCAGCTGGGAAATCGACAGGGCCCGGCCTCATCCTGAGCAACACCAGAGACCGGAAACCTAGCTATGCCGAGGGGAGAGGACAGGGGGTGCTGGGCTGAAGGAGTCTGCACTCAACAAACGGACCCGTCCAGGATGCGGTCCCAGAGGCTGATGCACTCGACACTGCCCAGGGCTCCCTGTGCTTCAGAAGAGAACCAGGACCCACACCCCCAGCACACAGGAGCTTTCTCAGCACTGAAGCCCAGCTCGGCCTCAACCCTGAGATTTTTCACCTATCAACCTATGGGACTGCAGGACCCCAGGCTGCAGAGGGAAGGCAAACAGAAGAGAAGTAGGGAACGGCAGCCTAGAGCTCTTGGCCACCAGCCGGGAGCATCCTGGTGCCCGGGGCGGGGTCAGGAGCAGCGTCACGGGGTGATGCAGACAACTCTCTCCTTCCCATCAAGTCCCTGCAGTTGGGCGGTGTGTAACTGGAGACCCACCTCCGCCAGATATCCGGAGGCCAGAGATGAACACGCACAACATGATGGAAAAGGTGGAGAAATGGATTTCTGGGGAGTCCCGGGTGCAATCAGCCTCCAAGACATCAGAAAATTCACAAGCACCGCTAAAGCCGCCACCCAACCCGGGGCTCCCACCATGGCCCACACTTGCAACTCAACACATGCTTGTTTGTCTGACGCACTTGCCAGACCTCATACGGGGCCCAGGTAGCGGGCAGCGGCCAGGGAGGCTTTCCCCTGACCGTGACCAGAAGGCAGCCCCCCCACCAACCCGCCACAACTGGAGGCTGTAGAAGTCATGGTTCTTTAGGAACCAATCCTCAGCTCCAGAGAGACCCCCGCCAAGAGCTGAGGCCAGGCCCCAGCAGCTCCAGGGACACCAGCCTAGGCTTGCAGGGTCTGGACAGGCACAGGCAAAGTGAGGGGCATTCGGTGGAGGCTCGGGACAGCAGAAGTGATCGAGTGCCGAATGAGGGCACAGGCAGTAAGAGTTCAGAGGAGGGAGAGAATCTAACTGGGGATGGCACAGCAGTGGGAGGTGTGGCTGTGAGCAGGGGAGACCAGCTTTTCACACGCCCACCCTCCGCAGTGCAGGCCCACACTCCCGGAGGAGCCGCGGCCAATTCTGCAAAGTCCTCTTCGGGCCGGGCCTGCAGGAGTTGAGGCTCCGTCTTGGCCGTGCACCTGCCCCTCCTGTCCACAGCCACACCCCCATATACACGCTTGGACCCGCAATGCACAAAATGTCTCAGGGGTCCCAGGTCCCCCGCCCCCGGCTGGGCATGCAGGGGAGGGGGAGAAGGGGGGAGCTCCAGCTTCTCTCCTCTACGTTCCACCGAATTCCACAGCTCACTGCATGCACACACGCCCTGGCTCCCTGTGGTTTCTCCGTTCTGTTTCTTCGCTTCCACCACAAAACCTCTAAACCCAGTGTGAGGTCAGTATAAGTCTCCACCCCCCCCTCCCCCCCCCCCCCCCCCCCCCCCCCCCACCCCCGCTTTTCAGAGGTAAGGAAACCTGCGGGGAGGGAAGGGGCTTTGCCATGGTAACACACCAGTCAGTGGCAAGCCGGATTCTGAAGGCCGGCCCCCCTCCACTCCACCGTGACGCCTCTGGTGGGTGAGAAGGTCAACTGTGACTCAACCCGGCAGAATGAGATCTGCGGGGGCTGCGAGAGAAAAACGCGCACTCCTTACAGAGAGGTGCACCGTGGGGAAATCATTTTTCTGACAAAAAAAGCATTTAAAGTCCAAAAAGTGAATGCAGGATCTGCTTAAGGAGTGAGTTGGCTCCTCGGGGAACCTCTAGGGACCTGGGGAGGTGGGAGGGGAGGGGGGCACAAATCATCACTGGAATGAAATCAGAAGATATTGCCAGGTTTCCTCCATGACCCCTCACACGAAAGGCAAAAAGTCCACCAGCCCATCCCTTAGGGAAGATGAGAAATCACAATAAAACACAAGCCGTTGCTGAGAGCTGTTGCATGCGCCTTCCATGCACACCTGTCGTTGTTGTGGTCTGGGGGGGGCGGGGTACGGAAACCAAATAAGACGTGGTGGTGTATTTGTTGCTGATGATCAGGAACAGAAAGAAAACATGTTACGCCTTTAAGTTTTTCTCCCCAGTTTTATTGAGATATAATTGACAAACCGGTGATATATTTAAAGTGAATGAGACAGGATGTTTGACACACCAGGGAGGGTTCCCACCATAGGGTTAATTAGCACATCCATCACCTCATAGAGCTACGTTTTTTTGGGAGGGGGAGGGGGAGAACACTTAAGTTCTATCCTCTTAGTGAATTTCAATTATACAATACAGTATCATCAACCATACTCATCCTGTTACACGTTAGGTCCTCTCCTTGACGTTTCAAAAGCTAAATCTTCACTACGCCTCCTGAATGATTTGGAAAATGGCCGGGGGGGGGGTGGGTGTGTGTGGGAAAAAATAAATGAATAAAACCCACCTTTTGGAGGAGTCAGAAGGGCTTTCCTGAAAATTTCTCGGATCCCTCACTGATTTCAGTCAGTGGACACGAATTAGTAAGTGAATCTGTTTCTCTATACAACTTCTATTAATAGGATATCGGTCTCTTCTCATCCCCACTAAATAAATGTCAAACAAACACTTAAAGAATACTGGTTTGATGGGGTGCCAAGCTACTAGCTTGCCCAGACGTCTGTATGTCTCGGGCATAAGTTCCAAACGAGTGGGTGGTGTAACTGAAGTTAAACACCGTGGTTTCCATCCCCCGTTGACATGGAGACCGGGAGGCAGAGGAGCGTGCACAGACGGACAGATGCGGAGGGTGGGGGGTACCACGGCCCACCACGCGGGCTGCTGGCCCAGGCCGGGCCGCCACAGCCTTTCCTTCCTTCCCGACGCACGGCTCCTCGTTACTGAGATACAGTCTGCAGGCCACACGTTCACCCTTTTAAAGTGTACGATTTGGCGCATTTAGCGCATTCACAAAGCTGCACGGCCACCCGCGCTCTCTAGTTCCAGAACACTTCTTTCGACCCCGAAGAGAGACCCATACTTTTTACCACGCACTCTCGGTCCCCGCTTGCCAGACCCTGGACAACGCCAACCTGCTTCTGTCTCTATAGATTTGCCTGTTCTGGGCATTCCATACAAATGGGCGTGTAACGTGGCCTTCTGTGTGTCTGAGCATCGTGTTTTCCAGGGTCATCCGTGCTGTAGCAGGGGTCAGCGCTTCCTTCCTTCTTATGGCCGAGTCATAGTCCACTGGAAGAACACCCCATGTTCTGTTTATCCATCCACTGGAGTTGCTTCCACTGTGGGGCTATTGTGAACAGAGCTGCTATGAGCACCCACAGACAAGCTTTTGTGTGCAGGTGTGTTTAATTCTTTGGGATCTATACCTAGGGGTTCCTAACGTATTAATAAAATAACTTAAAACAAGCAATACGTCTGTATTTTTGAAAAGATAAAAAAGGTGCAAGGTGAGCATGAGTTTCAGTCTTGTCCCAGCTCCTCGCCTCAAGAGGCCAAGAGGCCAATACCAATTCTGGGTTGATTCTCCCAGAGGCAGCCTACACACACACGCGCACACACACGCATGCACACACGAGAAACCCGGCAACCAGGGAGGCTGGAGTCAGCCTCAGATGCTTTGGAAAGAGCAGCCCAGGGTCCAGTGCACGTCCCATCTGAAGCCCCTGAGCAGAGAAGAGGTGAGGCGGCTGGGTGGCTGAGGGGAGGCCTGGGGGTGGCGGGCTCTGCCATCTCTCAGCTCTGTGGCCTCGAGCAACTTAACCTGTGTGCTTAACCTCCCTGGGACTCAGCTTCCTTCTCCGTCAAAGAGCGCTGACACGGGTACCCACGTTACAGAACCGCTGTCAAGAGCCGAGGAGCTACGGAGAGCAAGCGCTAGGCGCCGTGCCCGGCCCACGGTAAGTGCTCAGTGTCTGCTGCGCTGTGGTTCAACTGCTGCTCATCCCTCTGACCTGGTCCTCGGTTTCCCCATCTGGAAGATGGAGGCGGGCACCTCCCACGCACAGTTACAGCGTGGAACACACAAGACCGCTGGGCCCAGCGTGCTACCATTTCTGAGTGGCCGGCGCTCAGGAAAGTCAGACCAGCTACACTGCGTCCCCGCACCCGGCGTCAGGCTCCAGGCCCCTCCCCAAGGAGATGCCAGATCTCCCTGCTCCCGCCCGCAGCTCTGACTTCTCCCAGCTGAGCTCCCCACACACGCCCTCCCACATGCACAAAGGAGGAGCCTGCATCTTGGACCCCACACCTTGGACGGGTCTCTGGATTTCTTATTTCTTGCCGCCCCCCCCCCCCACACACACCCTCCTTCCAGATCCTTCTCTCTGCTTTCTTGACAGACACTGTACTCTGGAGCTGAGCTTCCTTCTCTGAATCCCAGACTGTGGAGGCAGCAGGGAAACCCTCAAGGACCTTCAAAGTTGAGAGCCCTCAAGTGAGGAAGGAAGCATTCACAGGGCCATCAGAAAGCTGTTAGGAGCAATTTTCCTCCCAGGGGCAAAAGGCAAAGCAGAGGCCGAGGAAGAAACCCGGACCTGGGAAGGCCGACCAGGGAAGAGAAACTGAACAATACTTCCTTGGGCGTGCAAAAGTTCACGGGAGAGAAAACCAGCGCGCGCACACGCACACACACGCACACACATGCACGCACACACTCACAACAAAAAGGAGAAATTCTTAGCCCGCAGCAGTTGGTAGCATTATGTAAAATTCCAAGCCCACAAAAATATCATTTGGATGATAAAAAGTTAAATTTAGCTAAGTACAGAGTGACTAATACTATGAGGGACAGGCAGCACCCCCAGTTGCCTGGAGCTGATACAGCTGGCTTCTAGAAACTTCTGACAAGTAACCAGGGCCTGGTGCGGCACAGAATAACAGATTATATAATAGGGGGCACAGCCACTAGTGATACAAAATAGACCGTGAGCGCTGCAGCCTCCGGGAGGGAGGGGACAGCCCCGCTCTGGCTTGAGCTTCTCCAGCAGAACCTCGCCTCCGGAAGCCCGGGCCGCAGGCATCTGGGCGTCCAGAGGCATCCGAGAGGGGAGCCAGGCCTTGGAGGGTGTGTGCGAGCGGGCCCACCGGCCTCTCCGCAAAGATCTTTTCCCAGAGTGGTTGTGGCAGGCGGTTACCGTGGCGGACCCAATGAGCCGCGGCCTCGTGCAGTCCCGGCCCTCTGAATCTAGTCTGGCCCCAAGCCCCGTTCTAACCGACAGAACGGGCTGGAAGTAGCCCTGGGCCAGGTTCGGGCCCCAGCCTTGAGGAAGGCCTGGCCAAGAACTGAAGGCAGAGAGACTCAAACAGATATTTGCACACCTCTGTTCAGAGCAGCAACTGTTCACGAAAGGAAAAGGTGGACAGCACTCAAGTGTCCATCCACGGATGAATGGATAAACAAAACGTGGTCCGGCCACACAGTGGAGTATTGCTCAGTCTTAAAAAGGAAGACCATTGTGGATGAGCCCGGAGGACACAAGCCAGTCACAAGTGAACAAATACCGCGTGGTTCCACCCACCTGAGGTACCCCGAGGAGTCTCGTTCACAGGGACAGAAAGTAGAAGGGTAGGCGCCAGGGGCTGCGGAGGGAGGGAGAGTTGTTGTGCAACAGGGACAGAGCCTCAGCCTTGCAAGACGACAGAGTTCTGGAGGTGGGAGGGTGGTGAAGGCCGCACAACAGAGTGAATACACCTAATGCCACTGAACTGGACACTTGGAAATGGCTAACATGGTAAGTTTTATGTTATGTGTATTTTACTACAATAAAAAATTAGATTAAAAAAAGGAGGCGGAGGAGGAGGCCTGCATGCTTCTGTGTTTGTGTGCTGGGGGGAAGCAGCCACCATGGAGGAAGCCCAACTCTCAGGAGATCCCCGAGCTGTGAGAAGCCCAAGCCAGCCCCGGGGAGAGGGGATGAAGAGGGGAACCACCGTCCCAGCCAAGAGCTCCAGCTGATAGAGCCCAGTGCCAACCCCGACTTACAAGCCATGGGAGTGGGGCCATCTTGGAAATGGATCTTCCGCCCCCAGGCAAGCTGTCCCAGCTGACACCAGCGGAGCAGAGATGAGCTGTCCCCACCAAGCCCTGCCCAAATTGCCATGGTGTGAGCAAATAAAATGGTTGATGTTTTAAGCCACTAAGTTGGAGAGCACTCTGTTGCAGCGATGGATGACTGACCCAGCGGTCAGGATCTCCAATGGCTTTGGGGGAAATGTCTGTTCCTAATGTGAGACCGATGCAGGTCTTTCACGTGCTCACAGGTGAGTCACAAAGACAAGGCCTGAATAAGTCCCAGGAGGAGACCCCTTTTCTACTCCCGAATCCCAACAGAACACGTGCTGAAATCCAACAGCTGCTGTGCAGGCCGGGGGTCTCTCCAACTGTCCGTCGCAGCAGCCAGGCCTTCTGCTCACTGACTCGACCGTCCTGTCCAGGGCAGAGATGTGTACACTATGCACGCAGATGCTCCCTGTGTGTGTGGGGGGGGGCAGGGGATGACCCCAGGGATGGGGCTGAGACCAGAGTTCTCGCTGGGCTGGCTCTGGGTGGGTCAGTTCCCTCCTCTGGGATCCATTTCTCCATGTGTCCAGTGAGGAGGCTGACCTCTACGGGGCCTCTCCATTCAGCCCCAACATTCTGCAACCTTCTAGTTTCGGCAGAAGGGAGTGCGGGAATGTAATCCGGAACACTGAACACAGGCCAGATGACCGGTGCCAGGATTTACAAGGCGGGCACCCACA
Organism: Phoca vitulina; assembly: GCF_004348235.1. Classification (NCBI taxonomy): domain Eukaryota; kingdom Metazoa; phylum Chordata; class Mammalia; order Carnivora; family Phocidae; genus Phoca; species Phoca vitulina. The sequence continues at coordinate 10,147,004 of NW_022589749.1, forward strand.
CTCCTCCAGCTCTGCTTCCTGAGAACCCCGCTCTCGTCTCTGTGCCCGTCACAGACCGTTCTTTCCACAGTGCTTCCTGTGCCGGTCTGGCACGGTCCAGTTTCCTCTTCCTAAGTGACATCCGTAGCCCCCAGACTCAAGGTGGGACTGGGAGAGTAGTTCTGTGAGTAGGGGAATGTGCACCCCTTCCAAGCCTGGCCCCTAAAATGCCCACGTGATCCTCAACGCCCTCTGTCTTCACTCACCAGCCAGCTGACTGCCCAGGTCCAGGGGAGGACCCCAAGGGAACCCCAGGGGGTGGCAGAAACACCACAGGAAAGGATGCTGGATCCCCGAGTCACTGCATGGAGGCCACCCCCAGAGCATCCAAGTTAACTGCAAGAGTGAGAACAAGCCTCTTTATTGGGATAAGCCACTGAGACTATAATAATCACCAACCTAGTTAGCAGTTCAGGGAGATCAGATATCGACCGGTTCTGCACCAAGCAAGCACACGCTAAGCCCACGATGAGAGCTTCTTCACGGATCCAAGCCCCACTCATACTACCTGCTTCCCAAAACCTTACAACCTAGGTTCGCATCCCCCAAACACTAGATGAATAAAGAAAGAAAGAAACCAAAAAAGAAGGAGAAAACCTAAGACTCCTGAGGACAATCTATAAGCAAATGAGTAAAAATTTTAGCTGTGTGCTTCCTGGTAGGCAAAGCAAAGAGGGAAATCTGCTGGGCCACAGAGCTCTTGCCAATAGTGAAAAACATCCTGGTTCATGCTAAGAAACAAACTTTTCCCTGCTAAGAGCTCTAAGGGAATGCTCCCTGGGGTCTCCACGTGAAGGACTCGGTGTTCGGGCAGGAGGCAGCAAGAGGCGGCCGAGCTTGCCCTGAAAGCTGTCCCCTCAGCTGGTGGCCCAACTGCTCTTGACTGTGGTGAGCTCCTGAGTAATTCCTCCTCCTTGTTAATGTCAACACGGCAGCACGTGACGATGACGGAAAAGGGTTACATACCGTACCACTGACAGGATGTTCAGACCATCTGGCTACTCGACGCAGAATCTGTGGTCGGACACACGCCCATCCACAAAGGCTACGCCTTGGACTGCTGGAGGCTGGGCTGATGGAGGCCCGGCCCCGGCTCGCTCCCAACCACGGGGACCCGAGAGAGGGGTCTGCAGCCCGAGTCTCCGCTGGCCTGTGCCCCATTGGCCTCCGCCCCTGCGGGCCGAGAGCAGAGCCCTCAAACTCCCACCTTCTGCTCTGTCTGGGCTGAGCAGCGATAATAACAGTCTCACTTCCATTTATCAAGGACCCCCTCGGGCCTCGAGTGCTCCAAACAAGACTTCACTCGGCAAGACAGCTCGAATCTGCAGCCACCTGGGGGATTTCTCCAGCGATCCCGTGGGGCTGCTGCGGATTCTCAGGCAAATCCGGCGCCGTTCGCTTGTGTTTGAAGCTGCTTCTACTGAAGCTTTGTCACGCTCGGGGGTGGGGGCAGGGACAAGGGTCCGGTATCGCGGCTCCAGGAGGACAGAGAATGGCAGCCTTCACCTTGCCCACGTGAGAACTTCTTCCTTCTGTCCCATGTGGCTCTGCTGAATTGTGATACCAAGCTGAATTTCTGGGTTGACATTAAATGTTTTCCTTTTTTAAGGAATTTGGGGTGTTGGGTGGGCTGTTTCATTAGTAAAAGCAAGAAAGTTCCATTCGGAGCCTGTTCAAAAGTAGCGATTTTCTTAATGGGAAGCGTACGCTCACCACCCACATGAGGAGCTATGTCAGCTCAGCAATCACAGTGGCCTCTGAATTCGGTAGGTCGTGTCACCTTCTTGACAAACGTGAGTCAAATGGAAACTCGTCACAGGTGCCTGGGTGGCCTCCCGTGGTGGCTTCAGGCTCTGACAAAGGCTTTCAGATGGGCGCACCATAGGGAAGGTAGGGCTATGTTTCCATCAACCATGAACCCACAGCGTTCGGGGCTCTTTCACAACCAAAACACTCTAAGACATAAAACGCCCCAGCCAGGGTGTTCAGGGACCGGGCAGCACCCGGTTTGGGCTCTGGTGCCATGCGGCCACCTCGCCTCCTGGAATCGGAGTTTGAGCCATGCAGCACGGGGTGAGACAGTGTGGCTCGGAGTGATCACAAGCGGGTCGCCCAGTCCCAGGGTGGCCAGGACACGCTGGTCCACATCAGGGGGCTCTCCGTGGCCTCGGAACCAACCCGGGGTCCTGCTCTTTCCTGGGACACATGCTTCACTCTCTGCAAGTAGGGGGAGGACCAGAGACCCATGCATGGACAGAGGACCCTGAAAAAAGTCATAACCCACGGCCAGACATGGCACAAGGCCCTTTCTCCACCGAAGCAGCGTTGCCTGAGTGAGAGACAGCTCGCGCACACACCCTCTAAAAGCCGAGGCTCCACGGGTCACATGCCCAGCACCTCAAGGAGGCTGGTGACAGAGCAAAAGGCCAGGTGACAACTCTGGGACACTCTTCCGTGCTGGTCAGATCCCTGGAGCCCCAGCATCTACTCTGAGCCTCCGAGCAGTCTCAGACAGACGTCCGCTCTACTCCCCAGCTTCTAGGTGGGACAAGGCAAATGCTCTTTTTTGCAAACGTTATCTGAGCCACTGGGGACACAGGAATCTGGTGACAAAGATCACACCCAGTCACTGCTTGTGGAGGCTCACTCATAGGAGGCTCAGAAAACACCCAGCAGCGGGCCAGGGACAAGCTTCTTGTCTCATTTCCGAGACAGCACCTCAGGATGGGGGAGGCCAGCCTCAGGCCCTCATGTCAGAAGCGGGATCTTTTCGGGGACCATGGAGCCCCTACAGGCCCAGACGAGCTCCTTCCCCAGGGAGGTCTCTGTCTCCCGCCCTCAACGTCCCCGGAGTGGCTCTCATACCCGGGTGGGTGGTCAGCACCAGGCACCACAAACTCTTGCCAGTTCAAGGTGACATGAGAACATGCTTAACGGAGCAAGCTGTTCAAAAAGCTCCATATACATTCTCTTGGCATTCTTAGATTAGATCTTTCCTACTTCTTAGTGTCCTCTGCTCACAAGAGGATGGCTACAGGGAACAGATGCTGTTCTGTGTATGTGGTTAATTACACAGGACACAAAATTTACCATCTTAAGCATTTGTACAACCATCACCACCATCCCTCTCCAGTATGTTCCATCCTCCCAAACAGAAATTCTGTACCCCTTAAAACATACTTCCCACTGTCCCTCCTCCAGCCCCTGGTAATGTCTGTGAGTCATATAGCTCTTTAAAGATAATGTCCTGGGGCACCTGGGTGGCTCAGTCGGTGAAGCATCTGCCTTTGGCTCAGGTCATGATCCCAGGGTCCTGGAATCAAGCCCCACATCAGGCTCCCTGCTCAGTGGGGAGCCTGCTTCTCTCTCTCCCTCTGCTGCTTCCCCTGCTTATGCTCTGTCTCTCTCTAATAAATAAATAAAATCTTTAAAAAAATAATAATAATATTCTTACCTTAGCAAAATTATTTTGTAATTTTACAGGTCCTGTTGTAATTTTAAAGCATCTGGTGCTTCTCGGATTCTTGGTGATGGACAAGTTGACAGAGGAGGGGCAGCCCCCACCAGGAAGACACCTCCCAGGCACCACCCGCCAGGAGGAATCAAGGGCCCCCCCCGTGCCGTGTGCAAGTGGGCCCCTAATGGGAGCCGGCGTCCTTAACCAGCTGTGCCAGGAACTCTGCTAGAGCTGCCCTTTGCGGTGGAAAAGGCTCTCACACGGTTTTCTCCAGATTTTCATTTTACTTAAAAGCTCTTCCTTGCCTGGGGTTTTGAGGTTAAAAACCACTGCCTCGCACTCACACATTGTAAGTGGGAGTGTAAATTGGCACTACCTTTATGGAGAGCACTTTAGCAACAGCTACGGAAAATAAAAGGAAAACACCCCTCAACCTAGCAGTTCTACTTCTGGGAATTTAGTCCACAGATAGGAGAGGAAATGTGCATGAAAACCTCCAGACCAGGATGGAGACTCGCTGCGGCACTTTTTGCTTTCAGGCTTCTGCCATTACAATACAAAACGCTGTGAAACAGATTTAACTAATGATGATACATCCATCAAACGAACACGAAGCGCAGCATTAAAGAAGCCTGGGCAATCTAAGTGAACCAACATAGGGCCGCCGCCAGGATTTACCAATTGTTAAGTCAAAATAGCAGGAGCACAATGGTAGGCAGCCATTTGTGAGTTTTTTTTTTCCCTAAGTAATACATATTCATATATGCAGAGAATCTTCCTGAGAGAGTACACACATGCACAAAACTTAGCGATGGTAGTCGCCTCTGGGGAGAAAAATAGGGAAACCACAGACAAGAGTACAAACAAGTCAGCTTGGTACCAAGTGTAAGGTGTTTACGTAGCCAAAGAATGGTTTTCATATCAAGTATGGCCTTTATCCTCTATTTTATTTTATTTTAACTAATCATTACACCCAACATGGGGCTTGAACTCACAACCTTGAGACTGAGTCACCTGCTCCACCAACTGAGCCCACCAGGCACCCCATCCTCTATTTTATTATTTTATCATAACTGATGAGTCTCAAGCTCCATAAATCAAAGAACATATCTAATTTATTTTTAAAACCCGGCTAATGCCTGGCATAACATCATGTACAATTTTATGTGTGTGTTTTGTAATTTTTTTTAATAAATGAAAGAATAAGTGGATGATTAAGTGAATGGATAGTGAGAAAAGCATTTGAAAAATTATAAATGTTCTTTGAAGACTAGAAAGCTGTGAGTCTTGAGCTGTTAGGGAAGGAAGAGTAGAGTGGAAACAGGAACTGGTTGATAATTGATTATCTCGGTAGAAAAAGCAGACTCATTAAAGGACGATACACACCACGGACAGTACGGGTAAGTTGCTGTTAGAAGTTTACTGGACAAGAAGGCACCCGGCTGGCTCAGTCGGAAGAGTGTATGACTCTTGACCCCAGGGTTGTGAGTTCAAGCCGACACTGGGTGTAGAGGTGACTTAAATAAATTAATTTTTTTTAAAGGGAAGTTTATTGAATGAGAGTTTTTAAAATTTAAATTTCAGTTAACTATATTTTTTAAAAAGCCAACATTTAATGTTTCTTTTGATACAGAAGAATGCAAAGAAAATAACGAGTGGTCCAAATGATTTTAAAATATTTTTTAAGACCCTATTCCAGGTCACCTTTTAATTGCATAACCATACATTCCTAAAGAATCAGAAAGTAGATCAAAAAGCCATCACTTTTCCAGTGAGGCAATAATACTTTTTAAAAAGCTCCCCAGGGATTGGTGCGAACCCAGCTTGGAAACTCTTGCCCTATGAACGTCCACAACCCGTCTGACAGTGGCCAGCAACCCTGACCCTTTAGAAGTGGGCTGACCAGCAGAGCAAGGTCACCAGGCTGCCCGGAAAAAGCTGTCACAAAGCCCAAGAACTTCAGTTACACTGGCCCCCGCCGGGGGTGGGGGGGGAGGGTCGTACCACGACCGTGGCTAAACCAAGGCAAAAAATTAGCAGCAGCAAAACCGCACTGAGGAGAGAAAAGGAAAAGAGAGAGGAAAAAGGGAAGGCTACCTGACAAGGAATTAGTGGGAGCCCATGGGCTCAGCCCGAGGGCCGTCTGGCAGCCACACCCCATCCCATCCCTCTGAGCACAGCCCTGCTCCCACGGCCAAGCTCCATCTGCATCCTCGTGGGGCCGGCCTGCTGAGTGATTCAGAAATCCCTAAGAGACTGAATTATACCTAATGTCCACCGTTTACCAAAGAGAGGCAAGAAGTGCCTTCGAGAAAGAGCAGGAGCATTACCGGGGCCATGGGAAGACCTCCTCGGCCCCGAAGCTCCTGAGGTGACCTCAGCCGAATGACCACAAGTGGCCCCGTCTGTGCTCTGGCTTCTACCAGGGCTTCCGATACCCGGACTCTCCTCACCAGCCACCCTGGGGATGCCCAGGCAGGACACGCGACGGGGTGACCAGGTGACCCTGAGGGCCCATCTTGGAGAACATACTGAGGTCCTCTTTCCACATGTTGTGTCCCCAGTCCGGGATTGGTGCTGAGCTTAAGACATTCTCAGAGATTCCCCAGAAGTGTGTGAGGATGGCGTTGTGGGCCCTCTTATCACAGAGGAAATTCTGCTTCAGGGAGCTCAGTCTAAACCCCACAGACACAAAATGGGACCACCAGATTCGGGGTGCCGGGCTCCTGACTCCCTGGCCACACCTCCATAATCCCAACAGTGGACGGGAAGCTCAGCCCCATGAAACAGCCTCCACCTGACCCCGGGAGGGATCTGCAATGCTCTGCATCGCATCACTGTCCCTACATTTCCCGGGATTCTGGGCTTCAGGGAGGCAAAGCAGGTGCAGGAGCTGCCCAAGACCTCCTGGCTGTTACTCTTATTTCTAACCAGGAAAGAAGGCCACCGGCTTGTGGACACCCAAGCCCGATGCCAAACATACTTCTTCCCATCAATCTACCTGCCTGTGACCTCTGACACCTAGGAGAGTGATGGTGGCTGCGTACCTATTTTGGGGCTTGGCCACCACACTGTCTCACTACTTCTAATTACTTTTCAGTGTGTCTACTTCGAAAACCTAAGAGGAACACTGTATCCATTTCAAAACATTAATTCTGCAAGCTCCTTTCCAGGAGTTCTGCACTTCCTTTTCCCAGCCCGCTGGCCTGGCTTCAATCTACAAAGATGTTTAATATTGATGGCAGGGGGTAAGCGTGTCTCAAAGGGATGCCTCTCCCAGCAGGAGTTTCTAGACACTGTTGTGACACAATCTGCAAAAGCATTCTGGGCCCCTCAAACATCCTTTGCAAGATGCTGCCACAGTGTTTCGTTATTAAGGGGTAAGTCGCTACCGATTGGAGACGTTCTTTGTCAACTGCAATCTTGTGTCCATCCTTCAATCTCGAGGTTATTAAGAGTAATGGATTTGAACTTTATCAAATGCTTTTCTGGAATCTACTGAGAGTATCTAAGTGGGTTTTTCTCTCTTTTTGCTTCTCGTACATCTGCTCATAAATAATCATCTGCTTATGTTTTTGAGACTGGTCCACAACCCAGTATAATATGCACACACACACACACACACACACACACACAACGGTACACCATCTGAACAGCAGGCTGGTATCTGTGATTTCATGGGTCACACCCAGGGCACAGTGAGGACTAGAGGAACCATATACAAATCGGGTGAATCATAGAGGGCTTCCTATAGGAGGTGGCAGAGAAGACCGAGGAATATCTGGATTTGAGTCCTGCCTCATGTGGAGCCCAAAGGCATGCTTTCCTAGCTCACAATTTTCTCCACAGTAAAACAGAAGTAATCATAGAGCAAAAGAGCCCTTCAGAGGCACCCAGCTCAGCCTCCTACAACTGCAGATGGAGACAGGTTCAAAGAGGAGAGCTGATTTGGCCAGGGCCACAGGCCACCCCTACAGTCTTTCTTGGCTCCAAGGGGAGGGGAGAGAAACAAAGAGAGCTTTGAGATCTTGGGCAGAAAGGAAGGGCAGAGAACCTGGGTGTGTATGACTTTCCCTGTAATAAACGTTCTTGTTGCTACCTGGGAAGGGGCATGAGTCAGGAGGCGGCCAGTGTGCTCGACTCAGGGTGTAGAGGGCAGCGGTCGGAGGGCCTGCCGGGGAGAAGGGGGTGACCCTGGAGCCTCTCCCTCACACACCCAGGTCAATAGGGATGTCCCTACCTTGTGTACCAACACACGTGAGCAGACACACAGGAATGGCTTTTCACAGTCATTCACTCACTCATTCATTCGACCAGTATGGAGACTACACTGGGCTGAAGGGTGTGCCCCCCAAAACTCATGCCCTTCTTGGAACCTCAAAATGTGACCTTATTTAGAAATAGGATCTTTACAGATACCTTAGTTAAGGTGAGGTCACACTGGACTAGGGGGGCCCTGATCCAGTATGACTGGTGTCCTCACAAGAAGAGACCCAGACACACACACACACACACACACACACACACACAGAGGGAGGACAACCACACAGACACAGAGGTGGAGACAGGAGGCGTGTGTCTGCGAGTCAAGCTACACCAAGGACAGCCGGCCACCACGAGCAGCGAGGAGCGAGGCCTGGACCAGATTCTCCCTCAGAGCCCCCCGAAGGAACAAACGCTGCCCACGCCCTGCGCGCGTACTTCTGACCTCCAGAACCGTGAGAGAATACGTTTCTGTGTTTTAAGGCCCGCAGGGTGCGGTGCTTGGCTACACAGCCCCAGGAATCGAATACGAAGACAGAGAAGCAGCCCTGGGGTTTGCCTACAGAGCAGGAGGCTCCATGAGGCACGGCCGGGGCGGGGGGGGGGGGGGGGTTGGTTGGTGTGGCCTGGAACCCCTCCAATCACGTCACGCCTTCCTCCCTGCCCCAGTCTGCACAGGCCTCACCCTCCCAGGCAGCCACACTTCTGCTGCACCCCCAGAACTCTTGGAAGCCTGTGACCTCTCCCTGGTAGAGACCCGGGATCCCGGCACCTCTGCAGGCCACAGCAAGGGTGAATCAAAGGCTTGCCAAGCGCTGAGAGGCACCAGGCACCGTGCGAGGCACACACACTCCCCTTGAAATCTCACGACCAGCCAAAGGCAGGTGAGCCAACAGAAGAGCCACCGGTGAGCCGGTGACCCACTCGGTCCCCCAGCAGGTCTGTGGCAGGGCCACACACCCGCGCTGTCTGCACGGGGCCTCGACCACACGCAGGGTCCATTCCTCTGCGCACCCCCGCCTGACTCCCCCGGGGGCTGCAGCTGCACCTGCCCTCAGCGGAGCCGGCTCCCACTCGCTTTGCAGCTGCGGACGCCAGGGACCCTGGGCAGATGGCATCTGCTCTTTGAAAAGGTATTTATCTTTCCACTCACTGAGAGCAAGCAACGCCATAAAAGGACATGCCCGACGTCAGGTGCACAAGTGTTCCATAGAGACGGATGTCGTGCACACACAGGGACTGCTCTTGGCCGTTAACTGCCAGGAACACCCTCCCCAAAGAGCAGGAGGACCAGTGCACAGGCTTGCCGCTGAGCTGGGGGGCCTTGGCGGGGTCTCTTCCGATGCCTGGGGGAGGCTCCCTAAAAGCAAAAGCAAGGTGGGATCCAGCCCAAGTCTCACCTGAGGTCCAAGACAAGCCTAATTGGTTTTTTTTTTCCTACCATTTTAATCATTTTTAAATGCACCATTCACAGGACATTCAGTGTTGTGCAACCACCACCACAATTTCTAGAACATTTTCATCATCCCAAACAGAAGCTCTATACCCACTAAACACTAACTCCTCCCCCCGGACCCCGGTCACCACCATTCTACTTTTGGTCTCTATGAATGTGCCCATTCTGGGCTCCACATACAAGCAGAATCATACAATACTGTTCTCTTGTGACTGGTTTCTCTCACCCACCTTAATGTTTTTGAGCTTCACCCACACACATGTCAGAAACCCCCTCCTTTTTTTTTTTTTTTTTTTTAAGATTTATTTACTTGAGAGAGAGAGAGAAAGCAGGGGGAGGGGCAGAGGGAGAGAGAATCTCAAGCAGACTCCGGCTGAGCATGGAGACTGACACAAGGCCGATCCCACGACCCTGAGATCACAACCTGAGCCGAAATCAAGAGTCAGATGCTCAACTGAGCCACCCGGGAGCCCTTCCCTCCTTTTTTATGGCTAAACGATATTCCACTGGATGGACATCCATGTTCGTCCATGCACCAGCTGATGGACGGTTGGGTTGTTCCCACCTTCTGCCTATGAACAGTGATGCTAGGAACGTGGTGCACAAACAGCTGTTCAGGTCCCTGTTCTCAGTGCTTTTGAGAGTGGAACCGCTGGGTCCCAGGCTGACTGTGTCTCACGGTTTCAGGAACCCCCGGACTGTTGCTGCAGCAGCTGCCCGTTTCACGCTCCCACCAGCGTGCACAAGGCTTCTCATCTCTCCACACCCTCATCAACACTCATTACTTCCAATTTTTGGAGAATAGCCACGCCTGAGATTCGAAAAGGAGGATTTCTGAAAAGAGTGGCATCTGCCCACTTCACGCGCGCCGTTCTGTGCAGAGCCGCAGAGGACGTGCTGGGTGCAGCGGAGTCAAGAAACACCAGTTCCAGCCCTGGTGCTTCCAGCTGGGCAGCTCGGGACAAATACTTCGGCCCCTCGGAGCCTCAGCTACGTCTCCGTAGGAACGGAGCTAAGGGGCCGCGTGTCCCTTCCCGCCAGAGGCAAGGCGGCGTACTCGCCACAGGACCAGAAGAGTGAGTATTTTCATAAACTCTAGGGATGGCACATCGGTAGTGGGAGAGGGGTTGGTTTCAACTTCCCTCGACATGGCTTTTATGATAATGTATGGAAAGGACTAAATACTTTTCCTTCCAACCTCCTCCTTCTCTGCCTTTGACTGGAGAAGCCAAATGACGGGAAACAGGAGCAAGATGAAAGAGCAGGAAAAATTCTAGGTGATCTACGATAATTACTGGACACGCTCACACACACACACACACACACACACACACACACTCATGGCACTCAAACCTCATTGTAGACTCATAGTTTGCCCCAATCGATTACGTCACCAGATCCAGAGCAGGATCATCCCAACCTGTCAGGAGAGGGAATGAAGGCCCAGGGAGAGGGAGCAACCTGCCCAAGGTCACACGGCACAGGGTCCATGGGGCCTCGGGTCTCCTGGTGCCATCCAGCCCAAGCACAAAGTGGCTGTGGACACTGGCCTCCATGCAGGGCGGGGCCCAGAGCTCGTCCTTCCTCATCATGAGCTGCAGCAGGAGCACCTGTCTGTCTGTCTGTCTCTCTCTCTCTCTTTCTCACACACACAGATGGAGATCTTGACCGAGAAGCCGAGGCTGCCTGGGGAACCAAGTTGCAGGAAGGAAACAGGACCCTCTCTCCTCGCTGGCAGGAGAAGCATGGAGGGCCCCCAGCCTGCTATCTCCATAGTGACAGAATCACAGAGGCTGTGGGGCTAAAAATAAAACCTCTACCTCCTGAAACCCCCGTCTGTTCAGCTCCAGCTGCATGGGGGCTTGCCAAAGCTCGGTGCCACTCGGCGACCAACACCTAAGCAGCAAGGGAAGGCCGTGAGCCCTGAAAACAGGGGACAGTACACCCGGGTCTCCGGTAACACAGAGCACCATCTGTGACACGCCCCTGAAGAGTCGGCGAAGACTGGCACCCACGGGGTCCCGGACTCATGTCACCCACAGGCTCCGTGCAGGTGAGTGCCAGCAAGCAAGGAGCACCCTGCCCCCCAGGCACAAACATTCCAGCACAAACAAGTACTCTCTTCATGGCAGCCTCAGGAGGCTCCACTTAAGCCTTGGAAGTAAGAAGTGTTTCTTCTCCAAGTGCACCACGGGACAAGTTTGTCCACTTAAAAAAAAAAAGAAAGAAAGTTTACATAATGCTTAGATTCCCGGGTGGGCTCTCAAAAGCATACTTAACTCCAAAATGGGTCCATGGTATGGTAAACCATCTAAAGTGGCAGTTGAGCCTAGAGTTTTGGAGCCAGAATGCCTGGCATTGAGTCTCTTAGCTCCGTGTCCACGGGGAAGTCACTTTTCCTCTCTGGGCCTGTGTTCTCGTCTGTACAATGGGTTAACGGCAGAGGGCTGTCAGAAGAGGTGCCTCGAGAACTCAGTCACCGGGCACCTGGTAGGTGGTAATTCTGTGGGTAGGCTAGCCTGAGAACCTAACCAGTGAACGCCCCCCATTAGCCAGGAGCCGGCAGTTTACACACACGGAAGCCCCACTCACCCTCCATCCACAAATCAACCCTCTGCCTTAGTTTACATTCCAAGTCACCTGCAACATGGGTCACAACTTAGGATTTCTAGGACGATTTTAACTATATTATGGTTAATTTTAAAAAGCCTTAGAATTCTCAAATAAAGCACGGTGAACGCAAGCCCTCATTAGCCACCCAGCCCTAGGTTAATAATTAAGCACCCCTAATTGGCGGAGAAGGAAATGTACGGCACAGCTTCCGAGGCACCATTGTGCACCAAGCTGGCCCTGGATGGTAATGGATTTCCTAAATCAGCTCATAAAGCTAATTCACATCGAAAGTTAATTAGCCTAATGAAGGCAAGTGTGACTTAGTGAGTTCCAGACTGGCTTTCTGCTCTGACTCAGCCACCCCAGGAGGCTGCCGATGTCATCCCTCCAGCTTTGATTTCCCGGAGCCCTGAAGGAGGGGCCCAGGGGATGGTGCTTCAGGAGGCCGTGAGTCTCCTACTGCTATCAGCAGGCATCAGCGAGTGCTCTGGAGGCCACCAGGAGGCAGGACACACGGCCACCACCTTCTCCTGGGGCTGGCTCTGAAACCTCTGCAAGGGAGAGGAACTTCCAGCAAGGGGGAGTCACAGGGGAGCCCAGGTGGGCGGAAGGCCAGGCACCACCAGGCCTCACATCCCTGAGCAGGAAGACGGCAGCTCAGTGTGCAAGCTACCCCCCCCCCCCACGCACGTCCAGTCGCTGCAAGCCCAGGGGCATCCCTGGAAGGGAGCATCTCTACCCAGTTGGATGGATACAGAAACCGAGGTGCAGAAAGGTGCGTGTCAAAGGCCACGCCCCTCGGAAATGGTACTCCTGCCTCTGGACCCCCAGGCCCTCTGAGCCCGGCTGTGTTTCACTGTCCCCATCCAGAGTCAACATCTCACTGGCCCGGAAACAACCCAAGTGTCCATCGACAGATGAGTGGATAAGCAAAATATGGCCCGTCCATACAGTGGACTATGATTCGGCCATAAACAAACAAACAAACAAATGTAGGGGCGCCTGGGTGGCTCAGTTGGTTAAACGTCTGCCTTCGGCTCAGGTCATGATCTCAGGCTCCTGGGATCAAGTCCCACATCGGGCTCCCTGCTTGGCGGGGAGCCGGCTTCTCCCTCTCCCTCTGCCTCCTCCCCCCTGCTCATGCTCTGTCTCTGTCTCTCTCTCTCAAATAAATAAATTTAAAAAACAGTGCAGTTCTATCACAACTTACAACCTACAACAGGGATGAATCTTGAGGGCATTATGTTCGGTGAAGTAAGCCAGTTACAAAAGGCCAAACACTCTGTGATTCCACGTACACGAGGCGCCCAGAAGAGTCCCACTCACAGACACAGAAAAGTGGAAGGGTGGCCGCTGGGGGCTGGGGGCAGGGGAGAGGGCATTTGTGTTTCATGGGGACGGAGTCTCACTTTGGGGAAGATGAGCATGTTCTGGAGACGGATGGGGGAGGGGGCTGCACAACTGTGTGAGTGTGCTTACCGCCACCGAACTGGACACTCAAAACTGGCTAAGATGGTAAATCTAATGTGGTGTGGACATTACCTCACACACAAAAAGGAATGAGGCACAGACCCCTGCTTCAACGCGGATGAACCTCAAAAACATCATGTTTCTTTGAAAGAAGCCGGACCTAAAAGGTCACACATTGTGCGACTCCCTCTCTATGGGACGCCCAGAGCAGGAAAATCCATAGAGACGGAAAGTAGATTAGTGGTGGCCAGGCGTTGGGGGAGGGGGTGGGGAGCCGCTGCTAACGGGTGTTTCCTTCCGGGGTGATGAGAATGTTCTGGAAGTAGACAGAGGGGATGCTTGCACGGCATTGTGAAGGGACTATATGATACTGAACTGTCCACTTCAAAAACGGTTAATTTTATGTTCTGTGAATTTCACTTCAATTCAAAGAAAGAAAAAGGACATCGAGGGGCCCTTCCCACCTCCTCCCCGGCTCGCGGGTGCCACACAGGCTGGAACCTCCCTTTTCCCTCTGTGTCCAGGCCTGAGCACAGCCAGAGGCTGGGAATCCTTCTGGGTTATTCCAAGCAGCAATCGGGAACAATCAGGCAAGCAGCCACCTGGGCAGGCAGGTGGGCCAGGCCACCTTCCCCACATCTCCTTGCATTCAGAGACTTTGTGAACCCCCCCTTTCCAAGTTCACAACCGGGCGAGGCACTCCAAGGAAGCCAAAAAGGGATTAACTCAGCCCTTGGCCTTGAGAGCCCCACCGGTGGCTGCGTCACCTGGACCTGGGAGCTGTCCCAAGGTGACAACCATCCAGGGGGTGACTTACGTAGTGTGAGGAGCTCCAGGGATGCGTCTCTGTCTGGACCAAGGACCCAAATCCGCCACTCTGGACATATGCCTCTAGGCCCTCTGGGAAAAGCAAACCCTATAATGCTTGCAGAAGGGACCCTGACCCGAGCCAGAGACCCTGGTATAGGCCCACCTGCAGCAGCTGCTCCTCTCGGCCCAGGGCCACAGGCCTTCAGCTCTCCTGCTCCCAGGAGCCCTGAGACTCTAAGGAAGTCAGGCAGGAGGAGGGGACAGACACAGACCAAGAGGACCCAGCCCCAGATGAGAACCCAGAGTGGATGGTGAGCGGGACCTCCCCCTTCTAGACAAGCTCTGATCATGAGCCTCCCAGGTGCATGGCTGGCAGACTGGACAACAGGGCCCGAATCCGGCCACAGCATCACGTCCGTAGACAGCCACGACGTCAGAGCATGCAACACCATCTCGGGGATTCTGCTCTAAGTTTGTGGCGCTCTTTGGCCTCTTTGAAAAGCAAAAGCTACAGAACCAACAGAAAAGGAATTCTGTTTTCCCCTCTGGGAAAAAAAAGAAAAGAAAAGAAGCAAGAAAAACACATACAAACCCAAACTGAGAAGTATCGGGCACTGTTGAGACTGAACCTGATCAGGAAATACTGATGGGACGTAACACCACAGCACGGGTGTGTAATGACGTGACTGAACACGGACACGAATGTGAGGAATCGGGACCACGTTAGGTCAAGAGGGAGCTTCCTCTGTGGTTGGTTCAAATCACGACCTCTCTGAGCTATGGTGTCTCCATGTGTGAAACAGGGCGGGTGAAAGCACTGGGTGCCAAATCATGACCCCTCCGAGCCTCTGTTTCCTCACCTGTAAAATGGGCACTGCAGCATTTACGTGGGTCAAATAAAGCACATAGGGTGGAAGCACTCTGTGTACTGAACGGTATTATAAAAAGGTGGATAAACGAGAGACGGCCCTTCACCTCTGGACCTCTAATCACTGCCTCTCCCAACACGGTCATCAGGCCCTGAATGACCACCAGCCACTGTGCCTGGGGATTCCAAGGCAAACAGGCCGAGGTCACTCAGCCTGAGGAGCGGCTGGGCCAGACCAGGGACTCCCCCTGTGGTTTCAAGAGGGAAGAGCCGCCTTCTCCTGGAGCAGGAATCTCAGGATCTGGAGAAGTCCATAATTAAGGGCCGACCTTGTTGGGTACGAGACATGTGCCATTATTAGCCTAAACCCTCCAAACCCCAGTCCTGCAGCGACCAGGCCACCAGGACAAACGCGAGTGAACCGGATGGCCCAGAATTTATGAGCCGGCCTCCATTCACCACCATGTCCTTGAGTCTCCACTGTGTTCCACACCCAGCCCCGGGATCTTAAGGTTTCAGGGAAATGGAAAGTCATTCCTCCCTTGGAAAGGTCAAACCCTTGGACTTGGTTTTTTCCAGTGCTCCTTCTGGCTCGCCCAGCTTGTTCCGTGTTCCCTAAGATTCTGAATTCCTATTCCCACCCCCCGCCCCACCCCACCCCCGACAGAAAGCCGGGCAGAACATTCCTCAGGAAGGAGCCCTTTAGCCAGGGGAAATCACAGGGGTAGAAAGAAAAATGAGTGCTCTAAACCGTGGTGCCCAAGCAGAGCGGGATGGACTGAGCTGGTCAGCAGTCCTGCCCGCGGACTCACGATGCTACGGTGAGTCACCGAAGGCTGGAACTGAAATAAAACCAGCGTTCTCTAGCGCAGTACAGGACGGGAGCTCAGCTGCATACTAATGCAGGGAGCTGTTAAACACCTCCCCTGCTCCGCCCCGCGGGAAAGGCCCAGGCGGCGGCATCCAGCTACAAATTAATGAGCTCCTTTCCGCACCGGGTTCTTGCAAATCGTGCTCTGGACCAGTTAGAGAAGCCACTTCAGAACTTTGCTTCACTGTATTGGAAAATGTCACCCGCACGGAGGAAAAATGAGGTCTCGGGTTAGGCATGTCCAATGGACGGCTAAACAAGCGAGCGCGCTTTCGGAACTCTTGAGGCTTTTGTTATTAATGGTGTTTTTAGTGTTGGGTTCTTGAACACATCAAACAAATTTCCTTTAAACTAGTAGTTACCGACTGCCATTGGGGAAGGCTGCAGGCCTCCCACCTCCCAGATGGTTCAACCACAATAAACGTTTGGCCTGTCAGATGCACAACACTGGCGAACTAATTGAAATATGCTGCAACAAGCAAACCCAAAATAAATGTGAAATGATTGTTTCCCTACACGGGAGCCGCCGAATTGCTTCCATGTCTGGCCGTCCCCTGAAGAATGTCCCCCCCACCCCTCTCGGTGAGCCTCACTTATGTGTGGTTTCCAAAGGCCTTAAAGGCTTTTTTCCATTGTGATTACCCAAGAGGGAAAAATTGTAATTGCAGAAAATGTTTGGGTTTTTTTTTTCCCCTCTCATGAAAACACAAGTGAAAAGTCAACTCTTACAAAGTGCCAAGAAAAGCAAAGCAATTAAAGCCCTCCAGTAGGACAGAGGAGGGGAGGGGCACGCTATCACTAACCTGCCCTTAACCCAGCTCTCAGACCTGCCGGGAAACCCCACCTCTTGGCCAACCTTGTGCCCACGGAAGCTGTTCTCCACTGAAAATGGGAATGGTCTCCTTATTTCTGTCCTGACACACTACCACCCCCACACCCCCTTCGAGATGGCTTTTCAAAGGGCTGCAGAGACAGCGCAGGACGGGGGGGGGCGAACAGCTGGGAGCACCCACAGCACTGGCCCTCCTCTCTCCACTGGCCTTACACAGCACCCCGCTGCCCCGTGAGCCCCCCAGCGGGGGCTGGATTCTTTGGTGGAACGAGGCCAGGTGAGCCCAGCAGGCTGCAGAGCCTGACTCAGTCCTGGCAGGCCGGCAGTGGGGGAAAGAGCCAGCACCCTGCTCCACAGCACCGCTGATGAGTCAGCCAGACCCTACGGAGGCCTAGGAGGAGAGCCCCCCGGCTGCCGAAAGAGAAAATTCTGTCCATCACCAGGAACCACCTCTGCAAGGGAAGACAGCCTCAGAGAGAAGAACGAGCAATCATCTGTATTACCTATGTTCCAGCTCTTAACAGGGCACCGGGGCAAAACGTTTTTGGAAAGGTTCCCAGGAGTAAGAAGGCCAGGATTTGAGGCCACAGGCAGCCCCACACTGGCCTGAAACACCTCCTTAAGTGGATCATTCGTTTGGGTGAAGGACTACCCTGGGCTCCTCTCAGCAAAGAGCAGCTAGAGGGACCTACGTGGGCTTGCTGACCCTCCCTTGTGTGTATGTGTGGCCAGCAGGCTTGTGGAAAGGAGAGGTGGGCACCCTTCTGGAAGAGGGCACAGGGGAGCCAAGGGAGGGGACGTATGCCGAGTACTCTTCCTTTCTCTGGTACCTGAGACAGCAAAGCCCAGAATCCGCAGCCCCAGCCTCCATTCCCCATGTATGTACTGAGCACCGTCGAGGTGCCCCGTGCTAGATGCTGGGGACACCACGGGGGCAGACACGATGATACTGATGGCCGGCAAGGTCCCTGTCCCGGGGGAGACACGAGGAGAAAAGGATCTGACTGCAAGTACGGCCACAGATGAGAAAGAAGAGCCAAGCCGGGGGCCAACGGGGGGGGGGGGGTGCAAGTCTTGGCCTCTGCAAGCTGGAGCTGGTTAGGATACCTCTCTGACCCCGTCTCCTCTTCTGTAAAAATCGGGCAACAGTCCGTCCTTATCTCTGAGGAATGCCGTGGCACACCCGTCGAAACAGGCCATCGAGGACGTGCTTTGCCCATACAAGTTGGCCCTCATCATTCATGGATTCCGTATTTACGAACTCCTTACTCGCTACAAGTAATGCTCGTGGGGCTTACGTGGCCATTTGCCAACACGTGCAGGGCAGCGACAAATTCTGAGTCCCCCAGCGTGTGTGATCCCAGCTGAGGTTGAACAAGGAGACGCTCTGCCTTTTGCTTTCAGCTCTCAGACCGAAAACAAGCGTCCTTTTTGGGATCAGTGTAGTGCCACGTTTTTCACATTTTTGTGCTTTTTTGTCCGTGATTTCGCCCTTGGAAGTGGCCCCGGGCCTCGCGCTGAAGCACGCTCCCTTGTTTCTGAGCAGCGATGTGCCTCATGGAGGAAATACCTGAGTGAGATAAGCTTCATTCAGGTGTGAGTGATAGCTGCCGTTGGTGGAGTTCAATGTTAATGAATGACAGCATCTATTGAACAAGGCATCTTGAAACGGAAACATAAAACGGGGTTCTGTGTTGATCGGTGATCAAACGTGTGAGCAGGGCTCGCGGGAACCTAACCCTGTCCGACCCCTAGGACGGTGGTTCTGTGCTCACTAATGCGGTGTTGGCGGCACTTTATGGACAGAACGACTGGGATGAAGGAGCCTGGGCTGTGTGCACACGTGCTGGACCATATACTGTAACTGGAGGTCTTTTGCTCTGCAGGGCTATCACCCCCACGGTTGTGGGGGGGCACGTCCACACCCCGCCTATCACGGGGCTCTGAGATGGGATCCGCCTCCGGGTCCCCTGAGTCCCGCTGCTGTTTTGCCTTTCCCCTGCACCCCGACTCCTGACCCCATTCCCACAACAGGAAAGCTTTGCGAAGGATGAGGGACTTCAGCCAGGAGAGGATGGGAAACTGCTTTTTCCATGCTCCTCCCCAACGCTGTTGCTTGGGTTTTTGATGTGTCTGTTACCGGAACCCTGCCTGTTGGTTAATTTTCTTGCCGTCCTCTGGCAAGGGCAGTTGTTAATATGAGTAAGGACAGCAAATCCCAGCTCTCCTCTCCAACGGCGCTCTCTATGTCTTTGGCCGTAAAGCTTGAGCCTGGGTTTGTCATGGTGCTTGCTGGGCTGGGGGTGAGGGAGTCGGTACCCTCATACCCGTTTTAGGGGAGAAACGGGCCAATGTGCAAGGCTGCTGCCACGATCCTTGCTGGTGTCAAGAGCGAGCACTGAACTGATAATCAGGGACCTGGGTTCCAGGCTGAAAGAGGGGTCTTGGGCAAGTCGCTTCTCTTCCGCTGGCCTCAGCTTCTAGTCTTTACCAGGATGCAACCCTCCCAGCTCCAGTGTTCTCAAGCACTCAGTCAGGGCTGGAGACAATGTGAAAAGGCATCACCAGACCCCCCCCCACTTTACCCTCCAGACCAATCCCCTCCCTTCACACCAGAACTTTTCTGGTGGGGCCCTTTGTGATTAGACCCTATAAACCCCACACACCTTTACAGGTGCTGTGGTCATCAAAACTCCACCCATTCTTCAAGGCCTGTTCAAATCCCACCTTTTCCAGGAAGTCAGCCCTGACTGACTTACCCAGAAAGGGCGTCTCCTCCTCTGAACTGTGCCTGCCATTTAAATACTTTTTTTTTTTTTTTAAGATTTTAAGTAATCTCTACACCCAACGCGATGCTCGAACCTACAACCGCAAGATCGAGTCGCATATTACACCGACTGAGCCAGCCGGGCGCCCCTGTGCCTGCCATTTAGGTGAGACCTATCACACACAACCTGTTAACTGTGGGGCGCCTCTCCCCAACCACACCGTGAGCTGGCCTAAGTTTTGTGCAATGTTACTTATTGTATTTTTTTTTTTAAGATTTTATTTATTTATTTGACAGAGAGAGACACGGTGAGAGAGGGAACACAAGCAGGGGGAGTGGGAGAGGGAGAAGCAGGCCTCCCGCCGAGCAGGGAGCCTGATGCGGGGCTCGATCCCAGGACCCTGGCACCATGACCTGAGCCGAAGGCAGACATTTAACGACTGAGCCACCCAGCGCCCCTTACTTATTGTATTTAACTCACTTATCTGTCCTGATTTCCAGAAGCCTTTTGTGATGACTTACAAAGAATATAGACAGAGGAGCGCCTGGGTGGCTCAGTCAGTTAAGCGTCTGACTCTTGGTTTCAGCTCCGGTCATGATCTCAGGGTTGTGAGATCGAGCCCCGCGTCTGGCTCTATGCTTGAGATTGTCTCCCTCTCCTTCTGTTCCTACACGTTCCCCCCCCCCCCCACTTGTGCATGTGCTCTCTCTCTCTCCCTAGAACAAAATAGATAAAATCTTAAAAATATATATAGATAGATTTACACACAGAGAGAGACAAAAGAAATAGGAATAAATATGCTGACCATGAGGCTCAGTGAATACCGTTCTAGATGGAATACTGCATTGTGCACCAAGCATTCTGGAAGCCAAGAAGAAAAGGTAACCATAATCACTCAGAAAGACAGTAGTGTGGGCGGCAAGGGGAGAATCAGGCAGTACTGGGTACAAATCCAGAGAGCCTTTGGGCAAACCAGTTGATCTCCTTGTGTTTCAATTTCTTTCTCTGAGAAAATGGGGGAAGAATGCTACCTAACTTACAGGGCGCACGAGGCAGCCTTGTGCACACAATGCATGTTTTCCTTCCCCACCTTCCTTCTCGTGGTCAAAAGTGTAGCAACCTCGTTTCCTGCAGGGGAAGCAAAGTTTGCCTGGCCCTAAATTGGAAGAGAAATTTTTCACGCAACACTCTGTTGGAAGCCTTGAGCAGAGGGGACAATGCCCCTGTTACAGTTCTAGAGCAAAACAGACGTGGATTGGCCACGGCTCTACTTAGTAACATCCCCGGGTCCCCAGTAAAAGCTGGATAAACATCAACAGAACAAGCTATGGAGAAGCAATGCAAAGACTGCTTAGCTGCATCCGTATCTGGTGGCAGGGGATCCTGTTAAGCTGGTTTCAGAATGGCTGTCTGCAAGGGGATTGATCTCATGTAAGCAAGGTTGATAAGTAGCCAGCAAGCCCGTGACTGCAGACTCTAACCACTGCTCCTGCCCAGCGCTAAAGCCTCAGGAGTGAGATCCTTAGAGCCCTTCCATTGCAGAGCACACGGCCCATGGCATCTTTCTCAAAAGCAGCAAGGCAATGATCTTGAAGGACCAGAAGATTCCTCTTCTAATCTTTACATATAAGGGCACATTCTCCATGACTGGCTCTTCTCAGAGACCAAGTTGGAAAGACTTAACGGGATGGGACGGTTAGGAGAACATCTGCTTGGTTTTAAAATCGGCCTCAGAGAGGGAGGAAAGTTGGATCCCCCAAGAGAGAATGTACAAGAAGTCAACTTGGGGTGAGGACTCTTGGCGGCATCTGAGCTGACCCTTCGCCATTCACCCAACGTTTTCCTGAGAGCCTACCACGAGCCAGGCACTGGGAATACAGAGAAAAGCATTCCAGCACCACTCCCCCAGACGCTCAGTCCAAGTGGGGAGGTTGGGGGCCACCTGCAAACAGATGACTGCCATTCCACATGGTACGTCAGGTCAGGGTAACACAAAGGTGAAGGTGATCAACCTTCCCTGGGAAGGCCTGTGAGGACAAGCCTGGGTTCTGATAACAGATGGTTGATAAGAGAGAGGAGAGGAGGCAGGGCCCAGATCCTGAGGACTCTGTACAGTGCAGAGGAATTTTCTTTCAGATTCCATAAGGAACAACCAAGACCAAGAGAAACCAAGTGTCTTAGTTAGGCGCACACAGATACCGTAGGACAGCCAGGCCCGGATCCTTGACCAGGGTAGTCCAGTTCTCTGGCCTACTGCCTCCCCGACACAGTGAGCTGTGGGAGGCCAGAGAGAAGGGCCATTCCACACTCACCACCCAGAGAACAGCAGAGCATGCACTGTCCTAGTCATTTGGCAAGTCACTCCCTACAAGAAAAACAGCCCTACCGAACCCGCTGTGCTTCTTCCGCAAAGGGAGAGGGCTGGGAAATCTCTTGTGATCAGGACCCACAGACTCTTAAGAGAAGAAAAATAATTTAACTGCAAAAGTCCAGGAGCCAGATGAGCTGGGGCCCTGGACGCAAGCTGGGAAGGGGGCTTCGACTCCATCTAGCCGCGGACTGTGCGCACGGTGCTGAGCCAGGGCGGGGAACTGGGGAATGACTCAAACTCCACGCCTCTCCTCCAGGAGCTCACAAGCCAGCAGGGGAGATAAAAGGCAGACACAAAAAGTAACTGTAAAATAAGGCAGACAGCGATAAGAGCCACACAGGAGATATTAAAGTGCAGTGACACTTCTGAGCAGAGACAGTCACGCTGGGGGCCTGGGTGCTAGTTAAGGTCCAGAGGAAGGACAGGGCCCTATCCAGCAGCTCCAGTGACTCCCGGGGGGGGTGAGAGCCGGTAGTGGACCAAGAAAGATGCTCAAATGAGGTCTCCTTTGAAGAATCCCGATTCTGGAGAGGGGGAGGTGGGCAAGCCTGAGACTTTGCAGAATTGCCCCAGCCCCTATTTCAGAGGTAGGGAGAGGAGTGTAGGATGAGGAATCTAGAATTTCCATATAGGGGCAGCAGGTCTGCTGAAAGGGGACAGAGCTAGAGGACTTGCCTTGAAATGACATTTTCGTAGCAAGCACATTGTTTACTTAGAATGTCGATTTGGGGTTTCTTGGGGGGGTGGTATTTGCATCTTATGGGGGAGGAGCAAGTGGCCCCCTCTCCCCCAACCAGCCATCAGCTCTGCCCCTGATAAGAAAGGATGAGGGGGCCACTCCAAGAGAGCTGGTACCTCAGGTTACAACGGGAGAGGGAGACTCTCGGGATGGAGATGGGCCAGATTTTCCTCCAGCCAGAGGGGCACCTGGAGCACCTTCTTCTAAGTTCTGGCCCCTCTCGGAGGGCCACACCCCATGCTTAGGCCCCAGACAACCCACCCAGCCCCTGCCAGGGCTGGAGGAATGTCCAGCTGCAGGCGGGGAACGGCGGAAGGCTGGAAGAGGGCTGTGCCCACCACTTCCTCCCGGCCCCCTCCTGGCCCTTCCCTCAAGAGCGCGGGCCGGACCGGACAGGCCCAGCACTGCACACACACCTGCCCCTTGACCGCGGTGACACTTGTCACTGGGGGAGGGGAGTCCTCCGCGCCCCGGCCGCAACCGACGGAAATTCGGAAATTAGCATTTGGGGGCCCCCCGACTCCGGAGGGCCGGCGAGTCCCCGGGGGCCGGGCTCCGGGGCGACTTCCTGAGGCAGGGGTCCCCGCGCGCGCCACACCCTCCTCCCCGCGCGGGGCGGCCGGGCCCGGGTCTCCCACCTTCCCCGCCCCCCCTCCTTCCCTCCCGGGCGGGCGGGCCAGCGGGGGCCGGGGGGGGTGCGCTCCGGGGCCACCGCCCGGTCGGGGTCGCCGCCCCGCGCCCGGCTCTCCGGGGCCCGCCGCCAGCCCGGGGAGGGTCCCGGCCGCGCCGCCTTCCGGCCGCGCCGCGGACACACTCACCCCGCTCTGCGCGGCCGCGGTTCCGTCCTCTTCGGCCGCGCTGGGCCGCCG